>NC_050576.1:191402953-191714453 GCF_011100635.1 Trichosurus vulpecula
CTCTCCCTCTCTCTCTCTCTCTCTCTCTCTCTCTCTCTCTCTCTCTCTCTCTCTCTCTCTCTCTCTCTCCCCCCTAAGTATGTACAACTCCCTTTTCCAAATCTCTTTTGTACAACACTGTAGGCTATTAATAGATCATTCTATAGTTTCAGTGCCAGACTGAGGACTCCCAGTTCAGGATGGCATTGAAGTTCAGAGGTTAAAAATGGGTCCCCCTGGCATCTGTCCCTGCCACCTGTCCTCATAGGCAGACTTGGATTTCTCCTCCTCCATCTCTGCTTCTTTATAGAGTATCAGAGAGGGGGATGTGTGGGGAGGTAAGCTCAGGCAGCTGGGGGGGGTGGAGGTGCCAATAAAGATAGAATGGAAAGACGGGGACCCTGGAGTAAAGGAAAGGGAGAAGGATGCATGGTAGGAGGCAAAGTAGGGATGGGAGAGGGAAAGGAAGAGATGGCTGTGAGGAGAAGAGAAATCTGGAGAAGCTGGGGACTGGACCAGGAAGGCCAAGGGAAGGGAGAGCAGGAAGGAAGGTGGAACAGCAATTAAAGCAGTGGGCTGCTCTAAGGAGCTGGGTTCCTTTTGTGATTTCCTGCTGCCGCCCTCTTCCCCAGCTTCTCCTCCCTTTTGCCCAGCTCCTTCCCCACTTCTCCTACCCCCTCCCCTCTCAGTCCAGCTCCCTCTCCCCCTTTCTCCCTTCCCTACCCCCATCAGGATCTGGGGCTGGTTTATTTTCCTTTCGAAGGCTTCCTGAAAGGGGAGACTGGTTTTCCTGACATATGAAAAGTGTCTCAGACATCGTCTGACCCTTTCTGCTAAGTTCCAGCTCTGGGGGAAGGGGAGTGTGCTTGACATGCAGTCGCACACACACATGTGGACATGCAAACACATAGCCTGACACATGTTACAAACGTCTACTCTTCCTAGGGACCTTACTTGTATTTGTGGCCTTCTATCAAACTTTCATATCTGGGAGCATGTATGGGCACATGGATCCGTGTACCCACATTTAGAAAAATAAAATATATACTCACACAGTGAATACTCATTTACATAAATGTATACCCTGTTTCCCAAACACACACACACACACACACACACACACACACACACACACACACGATTTATCCTAGTCAATTGAATTTTTCCCTCTGTTTTTTAACAATAGACTTCACAGTAACAGCACCCAGAGTGAGTGGTCCCACAAAAACACTCTTGTGGAAGATGGCAGCATAAATGTCTAACGTGGCCTGGAGCCATTGAGCACTCTGCCTAGACTTGGCCCTCATCCCCTCATCAGGAGGCACAGAAAGGGTGGAAAAGGGCACAAAGAAGCTGGTTCAGAGAGACCACCCATGGAGGTAGAGTGAGTCTTCCCCTCCTCCCCTGCTTGTGGGTGGGAGGTGGGTTATCTGGACGGGGAATTGCATCCTCATGGGCCCTCTTGATTTGGTTCTCTCTTGGAGCCAGGCAACCCACCTGCCCTTCCAGAGAGGGTTCCTAGGAATACAGAACCCCTTCCCTCATTTCCTGCAGACATCCTAAGGGTCCCAGGGAATGATACCCCTCCAGCTCCTCTTCTAGTTCCTAAGGCCTACAGCTCTCTCTCTTTGGGGTCCCTTGCAAGAGCTTGCAAGACTCTCCATCACCAACAGAGGGTGGGGACCTGCAGCTGTGAGAAGTGATGGAGAGAGTATGAGGAGTGGGATGGCAGAGGTGGTGGAATGGGAGAGGAATGATGGGGAAGGTATGAGCAAACCTTCCAAGGCTGCTTCTAACCCTGAACCTCTGCTTCCTTTAACAGACTAATGAAGCCTATACATTACAACCTCCTGCTCTATACCCTCTTTGGGGTAGTGCCAGGGCCTGGGGAAGAGAATCTCTTCTCCTCTCCCCCAACCCCCACATCCCAGTCCAAATTCTCCTTTGGCTCTCTCAGGGAAATGAGGCATTCTCAGACTCCCAGACAGAGGGAGGAAGCAAGGGAGGGGGGTGTTGGAGGGGGAAGGGGAGGAGTGGGGCCAGGGTTTGCACACAGGAGCCTTTGTGGGATTCCCAAGCGTCTTGGTGGAAACACTTCATATATCAAGTGTGTTTGTCCCTCCCCAGGGAAGAGGGGGAGGAGGAAAGGGAGGGGGCTGGGGGATCTGCAGGGACCTGAAGCCTGAAATAGGAAACACCATCGGTAACCTGAGCCCCCTGGAGGTGAGATTGGGGGTAGGGGTGAGTGGGAGGGAGACCCTCTCTTATGTGGCTGACCCCTCCCTGGTCTACAGGATCTTTCTCTCAGAAATCTTTGACTTCCCACTCCCAATTCCAGTTTCTGCTTTCTAGAGCTAGTCCTCCTCATAACTTCCTCTCACACCCCTCCTTCCTCCATCTCTGATCTCCCACCATTCCAAATTGCCATTCCCTCCTTGGACCTCTGTTTCTCCCCCCCACCTCAACTGGCCGCTCTCTGCTCCCTCATTTATCCTCACACTCTTTCCTCCCTGAAGCACCTTCTTCCTAGTCTTCTGTCAGCAGCCCCCATTTATTCAGATTAAGCGCATCTCGCCCCATTCCTCTTTTTCTAAAGCCTGGTTTGTCAGCTCAGTTCTTCCTCTTCCATCCATACCCCTCACTTGACTAGTTTCCTGAGCCTCATTTTGGGGTTGGGAGTCATCAACCCTGAGAGTACACTGATAGAAAAAGCCATTTGCCTTGCTTGTGTTTAGGGGTGGGGGGCTAGAATGGGAGGCTGTGCTGGGCTTTACCACTGAGCCAGGATGGGGCAGAGAGTCTGAGCCTGGATACAGACATTCCTATATCACCTATCCTTTTTTATATTTCGAGGGTCTGGGAATGCCAACGTGAGAGGGCATTCATCAAGGTGGCATTATGGATAGAGCCTTGGGCCTAGAATCAGAAAAATCTGAGTTCAAATCCAGCCTCAGATACTTACTGGCAGCATGACCCTGGGTAAGTCACATAACTTTCATTTGCCTCAGTTTCCTCAATTGTAAAATGAGGATAATAATAGCACCTACCTCCCAGGTTTGTTGTGAGGACCAAATTAAATAATACTTGCAAAGCACTTGGCACAGTGCCTGGCACAGAGTAGTCACTATACACACTATGTATTATTATCACTATTATTATTAATTACTATTCACTGCCTAGAACTTGAGGGACACCTCTCAGGCATCTCAAAATTTACGGTAAGCATAACTTGAGAGTGGACTGTGGAAGACTCCCCATCCTTATCCACATGGGAAGTTTGGCCTTTTAGCTGAAGGAAGGACGCAGCTCTAGCAGGTTTTTGGACCTTTTCTCCCCCACAGATCCTCCTAATCATTGTAGAGGCATACCTTCTTTTATCGCGCTGTGCAGATATTACCCCCACCCCCCAAATTAAAACTTTGTAGCAGCCCTGTGTAGAGCGAGTCTGTTGGTGCCATTTGTCCAACAGCATATGCTGACATCACGTCTCTGCGTCACATGTTGGTCATTCTCGCAATATTTCAAACTTTTGTTTTATTATTAGATCTGTGATCAGTGATCTTTGATGTTACTACTGCAACTGCTTTGGGCCACCACAAGCCACATGAATGTAAAGTGGCTAACTTATCCAACAAATATTGTAGGTGTTCTGACTGTTCCAACCCTTCCCATCTCTCTCCCTCTCTTCTGGCCTCCCTATTCCCTGGGATACAACAATACTGAAATGCAGCCAATTAATAACTCTACAATGGCCTGGGCCATTGTATCTATGGATAGAACATGGAGTCTGGAGCCAGAAAGACTAATCTTCTTGAGTTCAAATCTGGCCTTGGACACTCAGCAGGTGTGTGACCTTGGGCAAGTCACTTAACCCTGTTTGCCTCAGTTTCCTCATCTGTAAAGTGAGCTGGACAGGGAAACAGCAAACTATTCCAGTATCTTTGCCAAGAAAGCCCCAAATGGGGTCATGAAGAGTTAGACAAAAATGACTGAACAATAACTGAAAATAATGGCTTCTAAGTGTTCAAACGAAAGGAAGAGTCAGTGTTATGTGGCAGGCTTCACGGTTGTCTTATTTTAAGAAATTGCCAGAGCCACTTCAGCCTTCAGCCACCACCACTCTGATCAGTCAGCAGCCATAAATTTCAAGGCAAGACCCTCTACCACCCAAAAGATTACAACTCACTGAAGGCTCAAATGATGGTTAGCAATTTTTTTTAGCAATAAAGCACTTTTTAATTAAGGTATGTACATTGATTTTTTAGACATAATACTTAATGGACCACAGTATAGGGTAAACATAGCTTTTATATGCACTGGGAAACCAAAAAATTGGTGACTTGTTTTATTGTGATATTTACTTTACTGTGGTGATCTGGAACCAAACCTGCAATATCTCTGAGATATGCTTGTAGTGGGAGTGAAACCAGGCTTTAATAATGATCCCCACCAACCCAAATACCGCCAAGATATTTGAGGGATCCGGGTAGTACATCAGATTCAGGCTGGCAGTGAGAATACCAGACACTTATCTACTGCCCTAACCCCGGTCAAAGTGAACCAGAGTGAATATTTGGAAATTATCAGCTTTTTTCCAGGGCAAGAAGTCTTCGCAGAAGAAAAGGGATTTCAAAAGTCAATGGAGATGGGAAGGAGTGGGGGAACAAAGTGTTATTTCAAGTGTGCTGGGCCAATTGAAAATAAAGTCGCAAGGGAATGATTGGATTGAGGCAGGGGTGGGGAACCTGGCCTGGAGTCCACACGTGGCCTTCTAGGTCCTTGGGTGTGGCCTTTTGACTGAGTCCAAGTTTTACAGAACAAATCCTTTCATTAAAGGGATTTTGTTCTGTGAAGTTGGGACTCAGTCAAAGGGCTGCACCTGAGGACCTAGAAGGCCACATATGGCCTTAAGGCTGCAGGTTCGCCACTCCTGGATAAAGGGTTTGCTGGTCAAGTTGGTTTCTGGGGTCCTTACCTTTACAGAAGGAATAGAAGAGATAGAAAGACAGAAAGGGATGGGAAATGAGTGAGGTGATTCAGGAAGGAAGTCTGGGGAAGGGGATAGAAACTAATCTGCACTTAGTCATTGAAGTCTGAGGTTCTAGAGTCATTTGAAATATTCTTCTTAGAACAATCTTCCCGTTTGCATTTCTAGTGAAGGAAAACAACTGACCAAGCAACAAGTATTCATTCAATATTTACTGTGTACAAGACGCTGGAGATACAAAGAAAAAGCAAAAACATCCCTGCCTCAAGGAGCTTATATTCTAATGTGGAAGAAAATACGTACATGCAAAATAGGTACGTACAGAATAGATTGGAAGGTAGCCTTAGAGAGGAAAACAGCAGCAAGGCTGATAAAAGCCTATTGTAGAAGGTAGTGTTTCGGCTGAGTCTTGAAGGACATAGTAGACAGATGGTTGGTAGAAGAGTCACTCTGCTGGAGAAGACAGGAGAGAACACATGTGTAGTGGGATTGGCTTAGGTGAGGAAAAGGTCCATGGCTTCATCAGAGACTGGGGAAAATGAAGAGAGAGAGATCAGTGAGGGGGAATGAGGTCAAGCAGTTTTGAGATGAAGAGAAGAGGAGAAGATAAAGCTTACATCTAATGCACTCAATTTCTCAGGAAAGTAAGAGGTAAAATGCTAAGCTGAGAGAGGTGGGGAGGGGCATTGTGAAAGGTTTGAGGTCAGAAAAGAAGGTTTGGAAAAGCTTTTGTGGGTAATGAGATAGGGAATCAACTAGGAAAGAATAAAAGAATTGTCTTGCTTCAGTGAGGGCCTAGTTGAAGTAGGATAACAGGAATTGATTTTCATTTATATTTTGAAGTTAATTACTTTATATTTATATTTTAAAGTTAATTATTTTTTACATAGATTTATAATCTATCCCTTCTATTGGTCTTTTCTTTTCCAGAAGTTAAGTCATTTCCCCTATTTCCAATAGGAAATGTGGATTATTTTGTACAGAGTAATTTAAGACCACTTTAAAAAGACCAATTATAATATATAATTATAATATTGAGCATCATTTCCATTAAAGAGAACCAAATGGACTCCCTTTTCTTAAGGGTCATGCTCTTATCTAGCTTCCTTTCATGAAGGCTTTAAAAATGAACAAAAACACAAATTGAGAGTCCCATTCTATTGGTCTCACCGTTCACCAACAATAACAGAAATCCCACAAAACAAAACCTTCATCATAAGCATGCGTAGTCCAGCCAAACAACTTCCCACACTGACTATGCCATATCTCTCTTTCATGTCACATCTCTTTTAATGCAGAGGCATTTAAAGATCATCGCCTGACAAGAAGTGATTCATATATTTCATCTTCAGTCTTTGGGACTCGTGATTTATCTTTGCATTTATTTGAGTTCTAAAATCTTTCAAAATTGCTTTTCTCTTCAATGCTGTTGCCATTGTGTAAATCATCCTGTCCTGTTCTGTTCATTTTATTCTGCAACAGTTCATAGAGGTCTTTCCATTTTCCTCCGAAATTGTACATTTCATTATTTTTTTTTATGGCACAATACATTTCATTACATTCACATATCATAATTTGTCTGACCATTCCCCAGGAGGAAGATAGCATTTCAGTTTCTAATTTTTGGCTATCACAAAAACAGCTGTTGTAATTTTATTTTATTTTTTGTACATAAGGTCCTTTTCCTCTTTACTTGATCTCTTTGAGGTATGAGCCCTAGCAGTGCTATAACTGAGTCAAAGAGTTTGCAAAGTAGTAGTAAATTTGAAGGCACAGTTCCAAATTACTTTGCAGAACGACTGGACCAATGAATTCACAACCCTACCAAGAGGGTCGTCGATACCTGTTTTCCCACAGCCTTCCAATATTTGTCATTTTTGACCCTTTGATGGGTATGAAGTAGAACCTCCGAGTTCCTTTAATTTCTCTAATTATTAGGGATTTAAAGCATTTCATGCATATATACTTTAAATACGAAAGAGGATATATTTCTTCCTGTGAAAACTTCCTATTCATATCCTTTGACCATTTATCCACTCTTATAAATTTGAATAAGTTCCTTATGTATCTTGGGTATGAGATCTTATCTGAGAAATTTCATGTAAGGTTGTTTTTTTCTCCATCAGAGAAAATTCTCTACATTAGCTTTGTTTGGGCAACAACTTTTCAATATTACATATAATCAGTATTATCCATTGTGTCTTGTATAATCCTGTCTATCACTTGCTTATGCAAACATAGATCTGAAAGGTAATTTCTTCCTTACTCCTCTAATTGGCCTTTTATATGTAGATGAAATAATGTGAATTTAGATTGTGTGACTTCCTGCAGCTCTGCTCTCCAATTTGAGGCATAGGAATGGAGGGGATGGATGTTGGGAATAATCCAGGGCTGAGGTTTGGCAAGAGATTAGCAAGTTATGATAAGGGGGTGGAGGAATTCAAGAGCAGAGGATCACGTAGAGTTGAAATGGCCAATTCTGGAAACTAGAGAATGAATTGGGAAGGGGAGAGACAAGTCAGGGAAATCGAGTAGGAGAGTACTGTTGTAGTTCAGGGAGAGGTGATAAAGTCCTATACAAGGGTGGTAGCTGTGAGTCAAGAGAATGGGCTGAATATGAGAGATGTTGAGGAGGTAGAAATGATAATATTTAGTACCTGATTAGCTCTGTGGGGTAAGTTAGGAGTTGAGGATGACATTGAGATTTTGAACCTGAATGATTGGGAGAATGGTGGAATCTCAACAATAATAGAGATGTTCAGAAGAGGGGTAGGTTTGGGAGTAAAGGTAATGAGTTCAGTTTTGAACAGTTGAGTTCTAGGTTGCTTATGGAAAATCCAGTTTTAAATGTCTGATAGGCATTTGGTGATATGGAACTGAAGCTCAGGAGAGAGACTGGGATTGGATATGTGGACCCGATAATTGAACCTATGGGAGCTGATGGAATTACTAAGTGAGAAAGTACAGAGAGAACAAAGAGGAGGGTCTAGAATAGAGCTTTGGAAGACACCTACGTTGGTGGGAATGATATAGATGACAATCCAACAGAAGAAAGTGAGGAGTAGGCAATCAAATAGAAAGAGAACTAAGAGATAACAGCGTCATGAAAACCCAGAGAGCAGAGAATAGCCAGGAGAAAGTGATCACAGTGTTTAATGCTAAAGAAAAGTCAAGAAGGATGTAGATTAAGAAAAGGCCATTAAATTTGGTTGTTTTTTTTTTTTACTTAATAGTATTTTATTTTTTCCAATTACATGTAAAAATCGTTTTCAACATTCAGTTTTATAAAACTTTGAGTTCCAAAATTTTTTCTCCCTCCCTTCCCTCCCCCGTCCCCAAGATAACAAGCAATCAGATATAGGCTTTACAGTATAATCATATTAAACATTTCCATATAAGTCATGTTGTGAAAGAAGAATCAAAACAAAAGGGATAAACCACAAGAAAGAA
The DNA here is from genome assembly GCF_011100635.1 of Trichosurus vulpecula. NCBI lineage: Eukaryota > Metazoa > Chordata > Mammalia > Diprotodontia > Phalangeridae > Trichosurus > Trichosurus vulpecula. The sequence goes on from NC_050576.1 coordinate 191,411,370, forward strand.
AAAAAAGAAAAAAGATTATACTTTGATCTGCTTTCAGACTGAGTTCTTTCTCTGGATGTGGATAGCACTTTCCATGACTAGTCTTTTGGAGTTGTCTTAGATTACTGTATTGCTGAGAAGTTAATTCTATCAAAGATGGTCATTGCACAATGTGGCTGTTACTGTTACAATGTTCTCCTGGTTCTGCTCCCCTCACTCAGCACCAGTTCATGTAAGTCTTTCGAGGTTTTTCTGAAATCCACCACTCATCATTTCTTATAACACAATATTATTCCATTACATTCATATACCACAACTTATTCAGTCATTTCCCAATTGATGGGCATCCCCTCAATTTCCAATTCCTGGCCACCACAAAAAGAGATGATATAAATATATTTGTACATGTGGTCCTTTTCCCTTTCTTGTGGTCTCTTTGGGATACAGACCTAGTATTGTTATTGCTGGATTGAAGGGTATGGACAGTTGTATAGCCCCTTGGGCATAGTTCCAAATTGCTTTCCAGAATGGTCAGATCAGTTCATAACTCTACCAACAATGCTTTAGTGTTCCAATTTTCCTACATCTTCTCCAACATTTATAATTTTCCTTTTTTTCATATTAGCCAGTCTGATGGGTGTGAGATGGTACCTCAAAGTTATTTTAATTTGCATTTCTCTAATCAGTAGTGATTTAGAGCATTTTTTCATATGACTATAGATAGGTTTTATTTCTTTATCTGAAAACTGCCTGTTCGTATCCTTTGACCCTTTATCAATTGGGGAGTGACTTGTGTTCTTATAAATTTGACTCAGTTCTCTGTATATTTTAGAAATGAAAGGCCGTTAAATTTGGCAGATGAGAGATCATTAGTAACTTTAGAAAGAGCAATTTCATTTGAATGATGAGCATGGAAGCCAGACTGCAAAGAGTTAAGAAGAAAGGGAGAGAAAAAAAGCAAAGATATTGAGGAGATGGTTTTTCAAGAAGTGAGAAGAGGAGAGATACAGGATGTTAGTGGAGATGGTAGGATCTAGTGGATTTTTTAATGAGACATGGGCATGTTTATTGGCAAAAGGAGAGGAACCAGTAGATAAGGAGAAATTGAAGATCAGAGGGAGAAAATGGTAGTGGGAGAAATCTGATGAAGAAGATGGAAGGGAAAGAGATCGAGAGTGTTGACAGATGGATTGGCCTTGGCAAGAAGAAGGGCCACCTCTTCTTCAGAGAATGAAGTTATTGAGACATGATGTCAGAGGCATGGAAGATGAGGATGTGAAACAAGAGAAGTAACAGCTGTTAACATGTACAACATGCTCATAAAATGTTACATGGGGTGATGATAGTAATTGGCAATTAATGAGCTATGGATGAACAGTCAATTACCCTCCTACGTGCAGGCACTTTGTTGGGCCCTGGAGATACAAAGACAAAGTGAAACAGTCCCTGCCTTCAAGAAACTTACAGTCTTTTGTGGGGAGACAACACGTAAGAATACAAAAAATACATACAAGGTAATTTTGGGATAGGAGGTACTAGCCAGTGGGAAGTTGGGATGATTTGGAAGGTCCTTGTGATTGTAATAGCGATAGTGATGGTGGTAACATTAGCATTGGTTGTGATTTGGGTGATGATAGTGGCAAACATTTATAGAACACCTATATTGAAGAGAATTGTGTTTAAATTGTGATAAATTGTGATAAAACCTGGTCCCTGCCCTACTCAAGCTTATTAAGATCAGTGGCCCTGCTGGGCTCCCTGTTCTAAGGCCAGCCTTGTTCATTGCTGGCCTCTAGCATTTCTGCTTCTTCACCTTTGCTTACCTTGGTGGTCTCCACTACTTGTCCTCTCTTGCCTCTCCCTCGGGGTGCCCTTCATACTCCCTCCAGCAATTAAAAGTGTACCCATCCTTCAAGGTTCAGCCCAAGATCCACCTCTACTGCGAAGCCTTCCCTGACCACCTCCCTGCTCCACAGTGATCTCAGCCTCCTCTGAATTCTCTTAGTGGCATAGAAAGGAAAGAAAGAGGGAAAGAAGGAGGGAAGGAAGGGAAGGAGAGAGGAAGACAGAAAGGGTGAAGGGAAGGGAGGGAGGAAGGAAAGGAGGTGAGAACAGTCATCTGTGTGTGACCCAGACTTAGAATCACTGGGAGCCTAGCAGACAGCTAGAGGTTTCATGCTGGGAGCCTAACATGACTGGAGAGAAGCAGAGAAACATTGGAATTAAGTTCCCCTTGGCACTTGGGCCTCCGTACCTGGCACTTAGCCCCTCATTTTTGACACTTTACCTCCTAACTCAGGGTCTTTGGAAATGTTGAGAGCAATTATCTGGATCAGCATTAATCCTTCTACATGTTTAAAGCCCCTAGACTTTGGCTTAGGCCCACATAGCACTTAGCCTCTGACCAGGGACACACCAACCAAGCCCCTGGCAGAGACTTGTCCCTGCTCTGCTATTCCTAGACCACCAGTCTTGGGCCAGGCCCTGGCATTTTGTCTGCTGATGAAGTGGCCAATTCTCTCTTGGGGGGTCTCTACCACATCCCCCTTCAGAGTGCCTTGCCAGAAGGAAGGCCAGTATCAGAGGGCAGTGGAGATGGCGTAGGGAGGACAAGTCCCCCACACCCCTAGGACCACCCACCCTGACCCCTCCATTGATTATTAAAAACATATTTCCTGGGGATTAACAACTATGTCAGCAATGTTGATCACTTACCCTCCGCCCAACTGATGGTTTTAATCACCAGCTGCTGTTACATTAACATCACTAAGGAGACTAGGGAGGGGTTAGGATAGAGTGAGGAGTAGGGGAGGAGGAGACACCTGCTGTGCATCTCTGCCAAAGGAACCACCAACAAAGGGGTTAGCTTTAGAGAAACCCTCGTTCTCCCCCTAGTTTAGAGGAAATTCCAAGGATACATTAGGATGAGAGCACCCTCCCTTATAGGGGGGCCCCTGCACAACCACCCTAGGCTCATTCCAGAGAGGAAGTGGTGAGGATAGAGAATGTCTGCCTGGAAGATCTTAGAATAGAAGCTATTTTGGGGGTGTCTCCACCTTGCTCCTCTGTGTAGCTGGGATAGCTTCTCTTCACCCAGACTCTCCAAACCTCTGTCCTGGGGGTGGGGATAGAGAAGGAAGCTCAAGCTCTGGGCCTCTTTCCAATGCCCTGTGGCAAGCAGGCTTAAAAGGTATCTTATCCTACCCCAGGGGCAGCTAGGTGGCACAGTGGATAGAGCATCAGGCCCGGACTATGGAAGACTCATCTTTAGGAGTTCAAATCTGGCCTTGGGCACTTACTAGCTGTGTCACCCTGGGCAAATCACTTAACCCTGTTTGCCTCAGTTTCTCATCTGTAAAAAGAGAAGGAAATGACAAATCACTCCACTATCTTTGCCAAGAAAACCCCAAATGGAGTCTCAAAGAGTGGAACACCACTGAAAAAAACCAACTCAACAACAATATCCCACCCCAACCTCCACCTTTTCCTAAGTGGGTTCGGATTTCATTGATCTACAGGTCATTCCTATAGTCTGGACACATAGGCAAAAATGCATATTTTCAAGAAATGAAATGAATGAAATTTTCAACAACATTTTATTTAATTGAAATATTAACAAATGACATCTTTAATATGATTTGCATCATTTGTGATGCAAAGGTTGATGCGCTTTGCAAGATACACATGAACTCGATGCAATAACTCCACATTGCCATCAATTTTAGCACATTCGCTCTTTTTACGTTCAATCAAGCGTGTTGCATCTGTGATTTTCATTGCGTACACCTTCTCCTTTAGCATACCCCAGAAAAAGAAGTCAAGGGGGCTAAGGTCTGTTAATATTCCAAATATTTCAAAATATGCATTTTTGCCTATGTGTCCAGACTTTAGGGACACCCTGTAGAAGGTATGGTTGTTGTTCATCCCTCGTTCTCAGAGAGGACCAATGATGTCGTGAGCATAGAGTGTGAATGAAGCCAAAGTCCCCTCTGTCTTGGGGTTGGGTAGAAGTGATAGGGAAGATTACAGGAAGCTAGAGAGGCAAAGTGGGACTTGGAGGGTAGTAAGAGGACAGAAGAAAAGGCTAGGCTGCTGGTGAGGCTAGGGGAGAGCCCGGGTTGTAGGGGAGGATAAAGGAGCCTTCAGGGATTGTAGGATAGAGATCTGATAGGGACCTTAGAGAGTCCCTATCCAGTCCACTCCTCTCACTTTACAGATGAGGAAAGGCACTAAGAATTGTAGTGACTGCTCCAAGGTCATATAGTAGGAGGTAACAAAGCTAGTATTCAAATCCACGTCCTCTAATTCCACATCCAATGCTCTTTCTAGTATGCCATACTTTTCTATGACAGGGGAATGTGAGGACCTCGCCACATATGCTTCTTGGCTTGTTATGGCCTGGGAACAATAAGGCCTGTTCCTCCCAGGAAGGCAGGTGGAAGAAATGACCAGGAAGTCCAGCAGGCAGATGGACCTAAGGCTTTAACCTTAACCTTTTGTAAGAGTCGATTAACAACTGTCTTTGCTCCCCACTCTTCCCTTCCCATCCGTGTCTTTGCTCCCCACTCTTCCCTTCCCCATTTCTTCCTTTGCTTTTCTTTCTTTGTGCCAGTGTTCTCTGAGTCTTTTCCATTTTCTTTGTTCTCATTCCAAGGCATTCTTGAGGCCTAAGGCCGGTTACCTTCCTTTCTCCATCACGCTGACTCTTGTAGATTTTCCTACACTCCCCACCCCAACCTGGGAATCTTTCCTGGAGACATTGTGCCGAAGCCTGACTGTCCCATGCCCTGGGATAAGCTTCCTTTTCATCTAGTTCCTCCATCTTCCATCGTCCTTCCTACCCCCAACAGGGCCGGAGTAGAGGTGAAGATCCATGGGAAAAAGAAGATGAGGAGTCACTTCCTCCCTGCTCCCTCCCCTAATCCCCCCCTCCCAGTAACTCCAGATTCCTGGAGAAAGTCTAGACACTGAAGGAGCAGACATAGGTACAGGATGAAACAGTGCAAGCTTCCTTTGTTAGATATTAAGGGAAGGACCAAACAGAGTGAGGGTAGGTTCTGTTAGAGAAGCCTTTCTGAAAAAAGGGAGGTTGGGTGAAGAGTCATCGTCATATTTAATAGCTGACTTGTATAAGTGCTTTAGGGCTAACAGAACACTAAGGCTTTAGGGACAACCTGTATTTTATCAACATTGGAGCCTCTCTACAACAATGTGAAGGAGCAGCTGGGTGGTACAGGGCCTGACTTAGAGTCAGGAAGACCTGAGTTCAAATGTGGTCTCAAATAGCTGTGCGACCCCAGGCAAGTGACTTAACCCTGTTTGCCTCTGTTTCCTCATCTGTAAAATGGGCTGGAGAAGAAAATGGCAAACCGCTCCAGGATCCAAGAAAACCCCAAATGGTTGGACAAGACTGAAAAATGAATCAACAACAATGATATGGGTAAGATATTATCGTCTATTTTTTGTAGATGAGGAAACCAAAGTGGTTTGCCTGCAGCCACTCGGCTATTAAGGGTACGAGGAGGGCTTGGCTCACTCAAGTCTGATATACTTTCCAATACACTGGACTGCTTCTCACAGAGACAAGTTAGGTGGGGGAGGAGCAGGGAAGGGGTGGTGGTTTGGTGGTAGGCAGGGGGTAGGTTTAAATAAGTTGTTTTTTTTTTTTTTAATAAAAACTCTCAGAAAGGAAAAGGTGGACATAAGCCGGGGAGAGGGCAGCCACAGCGCAGCTGAGTCAGGAAGGACACGAGGGGTTTAAGATGTAGGGTCATGTATAGAATAACAAGAACTCTGGAAACCTGAACTAAGTAAGGTGTCTAGCTCTGCTGTGAGGTGATTGGAGTCACTGACAGCTTCTGAGCAGAGAAGGGAGGGAGCTCCCTACTCTGAAGTAACCCTGAGGTCTTGGCTCAGCCCCAGGGAGGGCAGGCAACCCTAGAGAAAGGGGCACCCCTGAGCAGTTGCCAGGGTGACTGTCCTGTTTGCCCCATCTACTTCCCTAAATGGGTGGCTCTGATTCCCAGAAGCCCCCACAGCCTTCTCAGGTCCACCCCACACAGTCAATGACAGCCGAGCCATCTCTGGAATAAACACCATATAAGAGCAACCACCCCCAGGAACTCCAAAGTGGCTTTGATGTCTCGGCCAAGGGTTTTGACTAAACAAACTGGAAGCGATTTAGGCGGGGAATGCTGGCGGGCGGCTGTTGGCTCTGGCGGATTGTGTAATCCATGGGCAGGAGCAAGGGACTTTTTTCCTCTCCTGCCTCCAGCTCTGGCTGCGACAGGATCATAGAATATCAGAGCTGGAGTAACCCCTTTATTTTAGAGAAGAAACGGAGACCCAGAATATCAGAGCTGGAGTAACCCCTTCATTCTAGAGAAGAAACTGAGACCCAGAATATCAGAGCTGGAGTAACTCCTTTATTTTAGAGAAGAAACGGAGACCCGGAATATCAGAGCTGGAGTAACCCCTTCATTCTAGAGAAGAAACTGAGACCCAGAATATCAGAGCTGGAGTAACCCCTTTATTTTAGAGAAGAAACAGAGACCCAGAATATCAGAGCTGGAGTAACCCCTTTATTTTAGAGAAGAAACGGAGACCCAGAGAAGGGAAGACATGGTTCAGGCTCCACTTTGACAGGGGAGTTGGATCAGCATGGGATAATCAGAAGCCAGCTGCATAAAGTTTGTTTCTTTTTTTTAAAAGCACTGACTGGATTCAGAGGACCTGGATTCAAATCCTGCCTCTGATGCTTACTACTTTTGTTACCTTAGGCTTCATCTGTAAATGAATGGCCTCTGAGGTCCTTTCCAGCTCTGAGTTTTATTCCAAGCTGGTCAATGTCAGGCCACTAGATGGAGGGCTCAAGGGTTCAGGCCACTGCTGTTTTCCTCCCACTTTGCCTTCTACTCACCTGGCCTGGAAAAAGTCATCGAGCCCCACGCACAAACCTTTACCTGACTACCTCATTACCCCTAGGAAAGAAACAAGCATTAAATAAGTTCCTACTGTGTTCCAGACACTGTGCTAAGCACTTTACAAACATCTTCTTTGATTTTCACAGCAACACTAGGAGGTAGGTGATTCTCATTTGACAGTTGAGGAAATTGAGGCAGACTTAACTTTAAAAGTTAAATGACTTGTCCAGGGTCAAAAAGTTAGTAAATGTCTGATGCTGGATCTGAACTCAGATCTTTCTGACTTCAATCCCAGCGTTCTATTCACTGAGGCACCTGGACGCCCCGATATTCCCACTCTGGCATAGTAGGGCTGTGTCTCTGAAATGCTTTTCAAGCCCCTGACATTAATTTCCAGCTGTCCACTTCCACCCTGAGTGGTTTACCCTCTATCCCAGAAGCTAGAAACATTTTCAAGTTTCCTCAAAAGGAGTAACTGATGTTCATAAACAAACGTTGGTCCAAACTGAAACCCTGGGTTCTTGAAGACAATACCAGTGGAAAAAACCCCACCAAAGCTAAGAAGGAGTTTGAGGACTAATTAAACAATCAACAGGTCAACCAACATTTTTAAAGAGCATACTAGGTGAGAGGCACTGTGCTAGACACTGAAGATACAAAAAAAGGTAAAACACATGTAGCTTTTATAGAATATTGGGGTATGTATCTTAATTTGTACCCACATTAGTAGACTGGTCCCCAAAGGACAGCTGCCCTCCACAGGTTTCTAGAGAGACCCCAAGTGTATGAGGGTGATTCTTCTAATGCTATTGGCTCCACCCCCTCTGCTATTTCTGATATTTCCAATATCAATTGCCAGTTACAGTTAATATCATTGATTGACTTAGTGATCAGTACCCCAATATCATTTACCCAATTAACACCAGTTAGCTTTTAGAAGAAATTTTTACTGAAAAGATGTAACAATATCCAAAGACAAAAAAATCTCCCCCTACCCTTGCCTCCAAACCAAGGGCATGCTTTTCCCCATATCACCTCAGTCCCTATGAAGAATGGGTTCAAACTTAAAGAAATTCTACAAAGCATTCACTCCACCAAGTTCATTTCCAAATGTGTCATCACCCACAGAGGAAGGTCCTCCTTTGCCTGCAGGACAAGAGGTCTCAGATGCTGGGCTGGATCACTCAGGCCACTCCTCCAGCCTGTGTGGTAGCCCTACTTAGCTTATTATTAACTAATATTAAATGATAATGAATATTACTATTATTATTAAGCAGTTATTAGCATTCTCTTCCATGGCTCCTGTCCTCAGACCTTGAATAGCTTTCCCCCAACCTTTCTCTCGCAAGGTCATTCTATCTTCAATACTCCTTTACTTAAGAGCAAGAAATGAATGGATACAATGAGGACAGAAGCAATGTAGGTGCCATGTGTTTCATATCACTTGACACCTGGGTTGGGTGGTCCTGAGGCCCTTCCTCCAGTAGGAGGCGCTCTGCAGTTCTTGCCTTTCTTGCCACCATAGAAGAAAAAAAATATCAGCTGCTTAGTACCTTTGGTATACACACACAGAGTTCAGGCTCAGTAGCCAATCAAAATGTTTGTTTTTAAATTAAATTTTATTTTTTTCAAAAAAATATTTTCTTCCCTCCTCCCTCACTTCCCACCTCACTACTGAAAAAGAAAAACAAAATTCTTACAATAAATATGCATAGTCAAGCAAAAAAAGTTCCCACATTGTTAAAAGGGTTTTCTTTACCATTCAGAAAGCAGACAAGAAACAGAATATTTTCGCATGCTCTGAAGGGAAGAGCAGCCCCCTCTATTCTACATCATCATGGATTTCAGGAAGCAGATTCCCCAAGGCTCCACCTGGGCTGGTGACAAACAGTGTTTCCTCTTCGTACTCTGAGAAGTGGACTCTCATTGGCCAGACCCAGGGGTAAACTGGAGCCAGCTTACACTACAGTGATGATTGTGAAAATTTCAGCATGAGCACTTATACCTTGGAAATCAGAGAGTGATAGAGAAAGTATTAATAATGTGTGTTAAACTTAAAATCGTGCCCTGGGCACATTCCCCCCTCCCTCCTCTAAGCTGGTTGTTAAACATTTAGCATCATATCCCTGGACCCAGACCCCTCTCTTTCCCTCCCCCCCCCAAACAGTCCCTGCCCTCAAGGAGCTTACTTTATATTCCTATCAAAGGGATTCGAATTTTAAAAGAAGCCAGGTATGCCAGGAAGAGGATTTTCTTTTTGTCGTTTGTCTTTCTAAGAGAACCAATGACAGCATGGGTGATGTCTTGACCCGTGTGTGAATTGGATTTAAGTGAGGCAGAGTTGTACAAAGTCATCAGCCTCACTCTCTCTTCCAGAGTCATCGAAGAGTGGCAGGACAAAAGTCAAGCCAAGTCAATGGCCCACGATGCAGTGAATGACCTTGGCACCTTCCATGCCTGACCGAGTTCTAAGAGCTCCACAGGCTTAAAGCGTAAAGAGTTGGTTTCAGACCCAGGAAGATCCGAGCTCAAGTCCCACTTTCAACATTTGGGCTATGTGACGTTGAGCAACTTCTAGGTGTCCTAGATAACAGCTGGTGGTGAAAGGAGGGAGCATTCCAGGTACACAGCCAGTCAGTATAAAGGCCTTGAGATGGAATATTGTGTTTGAGAAACAGTCAATGGGCCATTATCAGTGGTTGCTTGAGTACATAGAAGAGAGTCAAGGGTGAGAAAACTGTAAAGGTGAGAAAGGGCCAGGTTGTGAAGAGCTTCAAATGCTAAACAGAAGATTTTATACTTATTTGATCTTGAAGGTCAAAGGGAATGACTTTAGATTATTGGTGGGGGGGGGGTGTTGACATAGTCAGGCTATTCTTCAATAAGATCCTTTTTTTTTGAAAGGTTGAGGATAGGTTGGATAGGAAAGATGCTTGAAACTGGGATATCAATTAAAAGAATGTTATTATAATAGTACAGGCAAGAGGGTCTGAACTACAGGTTTGGCAATGGCATGGATATATGGAGTAAGTAGGGCATTAAGGAGGATTCCAAAGGTTTAAACCTGAGTGAATGAGAGAGCGAGTGTGTCCTAGACAGTAACAGGGAAACTGGGAATCAGGGAGAAGAGAGGATGAGGAAGCACTGAGTATAAATTATTTTTTTCAGGGAGTTTGTTTTTGTTGTTACTGGTATTGTTAGTCCTTCGTTTTGGAAGAGGACCAATTACATCACAGGTGATGTCTTGCAAATGAATTGGATTTAAGTGGGGCAGAGTTGTGAAAAATCGTCATGGAGTTTAGCAGGGAAAGGAAGGAGATGGATATCCATAGGATGATCACCAAGGGGGATGGTAGAACCAAGCATAGGTTTTTTGAGGATGGGAGAGATATGGGTGTTTGTAGGCAGAAGGAAAGGAGGCAGTAGATAAGGAAAGATTGAAAATTAGAGAGAATGGAGATGGGCAGAGGGAAGGGAACCTGTCGAAGAAGATAGGAGGGAATTGGCATAAAGGAGGCAAATAGAACGCAGCACCCTGTGCAGGGGGGAATTGTACAAAGACTACTTGCCTGCTGCCTCAAGTCTGCCTCTTCCTCAGCCAGGCAAGATTAACTTAGACCACTGCCAACCATGTGGGATCAGGTAGCAATCCAACCCACCGCCTTACCCCCACCCCACCTCTCCAGGACAAGCAGGGAAGAGTGACTAAGGCCCTACACCCCTGGCCCTTGTCCAGCAGCAACACCCCTTGGAGACACTGAACTTTATTTTTTATTTACCACCCACTATTATCTCTATGGCTAACAATTTCCCAACACCTGTTTCACTACCTATCTTTATATTAATCAATCACCTGGCACATAGGAAAAAGCTATCTTCAGCCCCTACCTCTTGTTAAAAAAAATCTTTTTTCAATTAAAAATCTATTTTCTCTCTCTCCCATTTCTTCTCCTCCACCTCACCATTCCAACTATATTTATAGTTAAGCAAAACAATTCCTAGTTTGGCTAGGTCCAAAACATTTATGTCTCAATCTACACCCTGAGTCTATCACCACTCAGGAGGTGGATAGCATGTTTCCTCACCCACTTCCTGTTCTCTCCTAATGAGTCCTATGTTACCCTTGTTCCACTACAACCCCACCCATCCCTTTCCACCAGGTTCTCTGGAATTCCTTTTCCATAATGAACAACCTTCCCTTTGTCCTGAACCTCTGTCTCTCATACTTCCTCACTGAGAACTGGGTTCCCCACTGAGGACACAACATCTCTGGCCCTCCTCTCCATCACTGACTATACTTTCAAACATATTCTCTGACATGCTGGCCTTAAAGGTGAGAATCAGACTACTCCTTGCCCTTTCCTCAACCACAATCACTCAGGATCTCCTCTTCTTTGAAGTTCACAGTCTCAAAATTCTCTACCAGATCCAGATTGTGGTGACTGTTCGATACTGAGCTCCAGGTCATTCTCTCTCCTATCTCATGGACCTCAGCCCTTGCCTCTCTGTCTTCCTCTCTTTCCTGTGCCTGCCCTTAGACGAAGGGACTTTGACATTTATGTTGACTTTGCTTCAAACTCCCTTAGTATCCTTAGATTCTGTGACCTATTCATTCTACCTCAGTCACACACAGGGATTATAACACCCATTACTCACAAGTTTCCTACTTCTCTAGTTAAAAAATTGATATTATTTCATCTGACCAGCACTTTGCGTGGTGCCCAACTTGTGGTCTGATCAGCCACAGTGGGACACACTGTACCGTGACCTCAGAATAGTGATGTAATTTTGGTCCTCTTCAAGAACAAAAGACAACAACCAACCAATTTAGCGTGGTATCTGATCCATAGAAGGTACTTAATAAATATTGATTAACCATAACCTTCTATTATTCCATCTCTTTCTATGCCTCACCTCTCCTCTTTGCCCACATTGAGATCTCCACCCCTCCAATCTAATCCTTAATCAGTCCATTACTCCAATCTCAACTATAGTTAGTCAATTCAACTCTCTATTGTCCTTTATTCTAGAATTCCTCACCTCCTTGACCTATTGCTGCTCATCTCTTGCCGAACCTCAGCTCTGGATTACTCCCACCATCTGCCTCTTCTGAAGATACTTATGTGTTGGGGAATGGAGCTGGAGGAAGATTCATGGTATCGCTGACTGGGTACATTATAAATTCATATTGTCTAACTCAACTGGCCTCTTCCCTAATTGATTCTCTAGCTCACTCCCTCTCCACAAACCTATCCAAACCTTCTCTGCTCTCCTCAATCCTCCTATACCTTCCCCACCCCACTGTCTCTCAGGTGAGGACCCGGCCTCTTACTTTACTGAGAAAATGTAGTCTCTTCTATGTGCACTCTATCTTCAATTCACCTCAAACAACTTGACATCATCCCCCTATATTCTCCTTTCCCCTAGTTTCTGACCAAGAGGTGGCCCTCCTCCTTGCCAAGGGCACCCCCTCTTTTCTAGCAGATTACAACCTTTAATTATCCCTTCTCCCTCACTTTAATATTCAACCTCTCCCTATTTACTTGTTACTACTCCCCTACAAATAGGCCCAAGTCTCCCTCCACCTTAAAAAACCTTCACCAGTTCTCAAGCTATCATCCTAGATTTCTTCTCCCTTTCTTAGTCAGACTCCTAGAGAAAGCCATCTACATTCTTTTTTTCTACTTCCTTCTCTCTCTCTCTCTCTCTCTTTCTCTCTCTCTCTCTCTCTCTCTCTCTCTTTTGGAGGGGGGAAAGGCAGGGCAATTGGGGTTAAGTGACTTGCCCAAGGTCACACAGCTAGTAAATGTGTCAAGTGTCTGGGGCTGGATTTGAACTCAGGTCCTCCTGACTCCAGGGCCGGTGCTCTACTCACTGGACCACATAGTTCCCCCCCACTTCTCTCTTCTTACTCCTCAACCCTTTGTAGTCTGATTTCTGACTTATCACTCAATTGAAACTGCTCTCTCCAAAATTACTAATGATCTCTTAATTGCCGACTATGACGACCTTTTTTCAGTCACCATCCTTCTCAATCTCGTTACTGAATTGAACACTGTTAACCACCCTCTCCTGGATACCTACTCCCTTCTAAATTTTCATGACCCTACTCCCTTTTGCTTCTTCTCTTTCCTATCTCACTAATCCCTCTCAATCTCCTTTGCTGGCTTATTATCCATACCCAAATCCTGAGGCTTGGGTTTTCCCCAAGATGCTGTCCCCAGCCCCCTGCTATTCTTTTATTTATATATTCTCCCTCTTGGTGACTTCATCCACTTCTACGGGTTTAATTATCACCTCTATGAAGATGATTCCCAGATCTATATACCTTGGCTCGGTCTCTCACCTGAGCTTCAATACCACACCACCAATTGCCTGTTGGATATTTTCAAACTGGATGTCCCAGAGATATGCCAAACTCAACAGAACTGATTACCTTTCCTTCCATGACTACTCTATTCCCAGACTTTCCTATTTTTGTTGAAAGCACTATCATCCTCCAAGTCTGGCAGGTCTATAACCTTGACATTATCCTCAGCTCCTCACTCAGCCTGATGACACACACCCAATCAATTCGTAAATCTTGCTGTTTCTACCTCCACCATTTCTCCTACATCTGGCCTCTTCTTTCTACTTACACAATTGTGATCTTAGTGCAGGGCCTCATCAACTCTCATCTAGATTATTGCAACAGGTCCCTAAATGATTTCCCTCTCTTAAGCCTTTCTCCATTCTTATCCATCCTACACAGTGCTCCAAAGCGATCTTCTTAAGCATTGTTACGACTGTAACCCTGCTCTACCCAATAAACTCCATGCCTCCCCAGCACTGCTAAAATAAAATATAAATTCCTCAGATTATCCTTTAAAACCCTTCACCTTCTGACCCCAACATATTTTTTCAGCCTCACTGGACATTACTCTCCCCCCCACACACACACCCAACCCACATTTTGTGATCCAGCTAAACTAGCCTTCTTTCTGTTCCCTACACAAATACTCCATTTCCCATCTTCATGCTTTTCATTGCCTGTCCCACATATCCAGAACTCTTACTTTTGTCTCATTGAATCTCTCCCTTCCAGATGCAACTCAACCTTCTCTCTCAAACTACCACATATCTCTATCTATCTATCTATCTATCTATCTATCTATCTATCTATCTATCTATCTATCTATCTACATATATATGTAACTACCTTGTATTTATTCTGTATGTTCTTCTTGTCTCCTTAAATGAAATGTAAGTTCCTTTCCAGGAGGGATTGTTTCATTCATTGTATTTGAAGCCCCATCCCCTAGCACAGTGCCTGGCACATAATTGGCACTTAATGAGTCAATGTTGATTGATCGACTGGTTAGAAGTGTTGGACTTGATGAAGAGAAGGTCCACCCTTAATCAGAGATTAGACTAAAGGAGGAAAGATGGGATATGATGTCAGAGGGATGTGAGATGAAGAGAAAGGGAGAAGGACTAGTTCTCAGTCGATAACCTCAATTTTTTTGTGTGTAAAATAAGAGACTAAGTCTTCAGCTGAGAGGGTGGTAGTGCCATGGAAGGTTTGAGGAGAAAGGAGGTTTGGAACAGAGGAGCAGAAGGATTGCCTTCATGATGAGAGAATCCAGTTGAAATTGGATAACATAAATTTGTATTGGGACCAATTACCATTTTTTCACCATTCCTTCCAGCTCTGTTCTACACTATGTGAATAAGAATACAGGAGACAAATGATGGGGAAAATCCAAGGTTGGGATTTGGCAAGGTGTGATCTGTGATTGGACAAGGGATTTGACAGGTTGATTTGGTTAATCAAGGTCCAGATTGGATAGGGAGGAGAGTACAACCAGTGCAAGGGTGATGACCTGGGAAAGTATTTGCGGGGAGAGATATTTGATGTCCTGATGAGAATGAAGAACAGGGTTAGGAGGTCAAAAGGAATAGGGAAATATGGAATGATAAAAGGTTACGGTTAGATAAAGGAATTTCAGAGTTCCTATACATGGAAGTGGAACATTTATTGATGGCACAATCAAAGGTATAAGCCACACTGTGATGAGCTAAGGTAGAGCAGAGAAGAAGATCGAAGGAACTGAACAGATTAGAAAACTTGGTATTGAGGGTGTTTGAGATAATGTCAATAGCTATGTTGCAATCCCCTAGTATGAGGGAAGGGGTTAGGGTAGAGTAAGCCAGGTAGTGAACTCAGTGAGAGGGGAGGGCAAATGACTTGGGAGTTGGCACCAGGACCCAGACCGGGTGTCCAAGGATTAGCCCAGCAAAGGCAGGGAGGGCTTGCTTTACATTTTGGCGTGGAAGGGGTATCCATACGAATCAAACAAATATATTTTGAAATACTCAGATAAGAAATAGTTAACAAGGGAACATACATTTAAGTGCCTACTGTATACAAGTGCTGCCCTAAGCACTTTCCAAATACTATCTCATTTGAGTCTTACAACAGCCCTAAGAGGTAGGTGGTATTATGATCTTTGTTTAATAGTTGAGGAAACTGAGGCAAATATAGGTTAAGTGACTTGCCCAGGGTCACACAGCTAGCAAGCATCAGAGGCCGGATTTGTGACTGAACAGAAAGCTCGTTGACCAGTATAATGGAAAAAGGCCATGATACGGGGGTTGGCTCAGGCATGTTCCAGAGCCGGCTTAAATGTGCCTGTGAGAACTAATTGTTAATTTTTCACTGGGAGCATTTACACCTTGGAAACTGGCAAAAGCTACACATTAAGGCTGAATTTAATGTTTTTATAGATTGTCCCGACTTAAGAATGTGATGCAGAAAATAGTAGTACTGCAGATTAAACTTAAAAGTATGTCCCACATATATTTTTCCCAAGTAATTACATATTTACCAGCATACTCCTGGGTTGGGGGTCCTGGGTTCAAATCCTATACTTAATACTTATGTGACCTTAGTCAAGTCATTTCCCTTCTGCCGAGACTCAGTTTCTTTCTCTGTAAAATAGAAGAGCTGGATTTGATGATTTCTAAAGTTATGTTCACATGATCCCTCAACTTCAGAGGAACTTGTCTAGTGGCCTAAGAGAGCGTCAGCGTCCTGTCGGCTGAATCAACACTGAAAACAAAATCGCAATTGATTTCAGAGAGCCTTGGGTTGAGTGAGGGTCAGGAGAGCTCCGATCAACTTCTGGCTCCACCTAAGATGCGCTGTGTGATTTTGGGTTAAGATTACAACCTCTCTGGATCCCGCTGGTAACACAAGATGCCAACATCTGCAAATGTGCATTGAGGAATGAGGAAGGAAGGGCTGTAGAAATTATGCTTTGGCTCTCGAGTCTCTCCTCTTTGGGCTGGAGACTCAAATAAGGAAAGGAAAAGGGAACCTCCGCTACTCCACACCTCCTGAATCCTCCCTAGACACACTGAAAGCTGAGAGCCCAGGGCGGAATATCGTCCCTGTACTTCAATTCAGGAAACATTTATTAAGCACTTTTTATTTGCCAGGCAGCTAAGAGCACCGGGCTTGGAGACAGGAAGATCTGAGTTCAAATTTGGCGTCAGACATTTACTTAGCTGTGTGACTCTAGGCAAGTCACTTAACCCCTGTTTGCCTCAGTTTCTCAACTATAAAAATGGAGGAGGAAATGACAAACCATTCCAGCATCTTTGCCAGGAAAATCCCACGGACTGGGGGACAGGTAGAGTTGGACATGACCAAACAACGACAATTTGCCAAGCGCTGTGCTAAGAACTGGTGCTTGAGGGTTACCATTTCCCCTTCTTTGTTTCTCCCAGTATAGTCTTTGGCTCCCCCGTCCCAGTCTCAGTGATTGTTTTCCAACAGCGTCCCACCTCCAGTTCAGTCAGTGAGCAGCTTCCTCCCCTATTCGTTTCTCAGCTCTCTCACACCGTTAGGTGACTTGCCCATGGTCAAACAGCCTGCATTTGTCAGAGTCAGGGCTCGAACTGTGGCCTTCCCTTGCTCCACAAGCTGCCCCTCTTCCACTATATACAACATGGTGGCAGGGCCCCAGTCAGCTCAGGAAGACTATAAATTGCAAAGTAGTCACTGAGACTCATTACAAGAGGGAGCTCTTTCATCTAGAATGAATGAAATCACAGGACCAGATTTAAAACAAAAAAACAAACCAAAAAAAAAATACAAACCTAACCCTTCAATCTTAATTACTGTTTTATGTTTAATCATCAGCCCTTTTCCTTGAGTAATAGGATCCTGAAAGAGCTAGTGAGAGCTCTCTAGGCTGGAGCTAACCTCACAAAGGAAAACACACCCACAATCACTCATGCAGACAGACACACACACTCAAGCATTTATATGCATACATAAACACGGAGACACACTAACCTTTGTATCCACATACACACTCAGACAAATGCACATATATCGGAAAATAAACTAACCCAGATGCACTCATCCTCACACAGGCAGAATCAGTATTCAAACAAAGAAAGGGACATGAATGCAGCCACACGCACACGCTAACCCCCTACCCGCTCGCACACACGCTTGCACACGTGGGCTCACAGGAGGCCTTGATGACTGTGTGCTTCAAGCTTCACCTCCCAACCCAAGCCTGAAAAATCTGTCTCCAATTATCTGGCCTGTGTTGGGAGCAACAGGAAATCCAGAGCTGCCTCTGTCTTCTGGGGAAAATGCTGGAATCCAGATCATTTCTCCATCATTCAGAAAACAAAAGCCTTCTCACCCTCCCTGCTCCCTTCTCTGCCTCAGAGTCACAGGGGCAGGGGTGTGGGAGGGTGTAGAGAGCTCCCCATGGGGGTGAAAAGTAGAGGATGTGAACAGGATGTTGGGCCTGGGGCCAAGGGTCCTTGAACCCTAAACTTCAGTGACCCCTCTCCCATCCTTTACAAAGCAGCTGGTTGTGTCTAGGGTCTGGACTCCTTCAGTATGTATCAGGCCCTGTGCTGTGGATCTAAGAGCAGAGGGTGGAGTAATACACACTTTTTGCTCCTTTGAGAAAGAGGAAAGAGTCTGCAAGCATTTATTAACCATGCACTGAGCCCTGGGATTATAAAGGATGGCAAAAAACATTGTCCCTGCCCTCAGTGAACTCATATTCTAATGGGGCAGATTATGTGTAAATAGCTATGGACATGCAAAAGAGATATACCAAGTAGACAGAAGGTTATCTCAGAGGGGAAGATGTGTGGGTAGCAGCAGAGCAGGAAAGGCCTCCTCCAGAAGATGAGATTAGAAGTGAGTCTTGAAGGAAGATAGGGAAACTCAGAGGTGAAAGGGTAGAGTATTTCAGACATGGGTGCAGCCAAGGCACGGGCACGGGGTGGGGGATGGAGTTTCATGTGGGAGCAAGAACAAGGGGGCTGGCATCACTAGATTGTAGAGTGTTGGAGGGGAGTCAATGGGCAGAGCCCTTAGACCCTCTAGAAGGTCTAGGATGGACCTAACTAGCTCAAAGACGGTTGCCCTTCCCTACTCTGGGAGAAAACCCTCCTCCAAAATCAGTCAGCAGTTTCCCTCCTGTTCCTCCAGTAGAACTGACGTCTCCAGGGGCAGAGATGGTTTCTTGGTATCCCTAGCACACAGCCACAATTGTAGCCTGGCATATTGAAGGCTTGTTAGCGTTAAAGATCCATTTGGTTTCTTCTGTAGAGGAAAGGACATACGACTTAAAGGGGCCCGTTGAGGTCATCTCATCCATCTCTCTGTCTTGGAATAGGTGGTTCTCAAGTTTTTTCCATCCCATGACACAGCCCACTTACTGTCAACACCAATGCTATTCATATTCATCCCCTGGCCACCCCACTCTCCATAAATCTTCTATGATGCCAAGCCACCCCCACCTCCCCAACAACTGTGCAGAGCTCAGCAGCTCAGGTTTGGGCAATATCCTGTTTGAGAAACTCTGAAACCAATCCAGATGGATGAGGTGTCCTCTTTTTCTTAAAGGTTCCTTAATGAAGGAGGCATTTTTTTTCCTCTGTAACCCATCCTAGCATGAGAGGCAGCATGGTGTTTTGGATAGTGAATCTGCTTAGGAACTGAGGAACCTCTGACACATAAATGATCTATACATCAGTGGTAGAAGGTCCTGTGCCAATGAAATCACAGGTCCTAACCCAGCCCAGTATTTCTCTTTCTTTTGAAGAATGTATAGTCTGTAGGACTATCGAGGGGAAGCTGGCCAGGGGTCAGCAGAACCTGTATAGGTTGTATTAGGGATTGTATGCATGTACATAAATCCATAAGGGTTCAATAAATAGAGTGTTGTAATGGTAGTCAGGAAGACCTGAGTTCAAATCTTGCTTCAGACACTTCCTAGCTGTGTGATATTAAGTCATTTAACCTCTATCTGCTCAGTTTCTTTATCAGTAAATTGGAGATGATAACCTATCTCATAAGGCTGTTGTGAGGACCAAATGAGATAGCATATATATGTAAAGTATTAAATATGCTAATATATAATGATAAAGTAATTATTATTACATAGAATATCCCTAGCAGAGTTCATAGAGAGGGTTTTCTCCTCCTTAGTTTCTGGGACACTGTGATTTCAAACAGCTCAAAAGTCCTGATTCTAGGAAGTTTTCTTCCCTGACTACCCCCATCTGATATTTGTTACTCTTTTCCTGGGTACTTTTAGGGAGATGTAAAATATTATTTTTTCCAATTACATGTAAAAACAATTTTTAACATTCATTTTTTAAAATTTGGAGTCTGAAATTTTCTTCCTCCTCCCTGAGATGGCAAGCAAGTAGATTTAGGTTTTGTAAGTACAGTCACGCAAAACATATTTCTATATTCATCATGTTATGAAAGAAAAATAGACCAAAAAATGAAAAAAAAATAGTATGCTTCGATCTGCATTTGGATTCCATCAGTTCTTTCTCTGGAGGTGGAGAGCATTTTTCATCATGAGTCCTTTGGGATTGTCTTGCTCAGAACAGCTAAGTCATTCACAGCTGATCATAGTATAGTATTACTGTTACTGTGTACAACATTCTCCTGGTTCTGCTCACTTCGCTTTGCATCAGTTCATGTAAGTCTTTCCAGGTTTTTTCTGAAATCCATCTGCTCATTATTTCTTATAGCACAATAGTATTCCATTACTATCATATACCACAACTTGTTTAGCCATTCCCCAATTGGTGGACATCACCTCAATTTTTAATTCTTTGCCAAGAGAATAAGCATTTATATGATACCTACTATGTGTCAGGCACCATGCTAAGTGTTTTTTTTAAATAAATATTGTCTCACAATAACCTTGCTACACCCCTGTGAAGTAGGTGCTGCCATTATCTCCTTTTTATAGTTGAAGAAACTGAGGCAAGCAGAGGTTAAGTGACTTGCCCAGAGTCACACACTTAGTAAGTGTCTGAGCTCACATTTGAACTCAGGTCTTCCTGATACCAGGCCCAGCTCTTTTTCTACTGCATCACCAGCTGCCTCAAATAGCAAGGGGGTAAAACAGGGGCTGCAGGCAGAGAGCTAAAACACAGGGGGAAAAGGAATGACTATACACTCATTGGAATGATTCAGCTGAGAATGGTTTAAGTGAAAGACATCTCCACTGAAAGGTGATTGGAGTCCCTCCCTCCCCTGAACTTTTGGCAATGAGATGATCTAAGACAAAAAGCTTTACCTGGAATCCAAGGGAGAGGGAATCTCATGGCAAGCCAAAGAAGGAATTTCCCCTCTTTCCTTCCAACTGTTCAAGACCTCTCAGTCTAGTCTGAGGCTGAAGTAGGGCAGAGTTGTGGGATGGCAAGAGGGGTGTGAAGATGGGGTGACATAATGAGGGAGAACCTTAGGGTGGGTGAGGGAAATCAATGGGGGGCAGTGCTTAAGGGGACATAGCCTGATTCTCTCCAACACTAGAATTTCTCATTGTCATAGGTCAAGTTTCCTCCAGTTAACTAGACATTTCCCCATGATGATTCTGGGTCAAGGCTATGAGTTCAAGTTACTCATCCTGGGAGAGGGAAAATATGGAAGGGTCTCCATCTTCCAGGCCCCCAAGCTCATGACCTATTGTCCACTGGGAGTCGTGGGGAAGAAAGCTCAGGAATTCAGAGGCATCAGCTCTTCCTTCACCCAGCTGTGAGGACAAGGGATCTCTGCTGAAATGTTTCCTGCCCACCCCACCCCCTAATCCCATCCCCACAGACCAATCTGCCAGCAGGTTTGAAGTCCAGTGGAGGGATTTAATTTTCCTTACCCAGTGGGGTGGGGGAGAAGGGAGGTGGGGTGAGTCACAGTCTAACTATGTTATCTGTCAGAGCTATAGTTCCCAGAACTAGCCATGCCTAGGAAGGAGCTTCCTGTGGCTTGGAACTCCATTGGATATTTCTTAATGATCCAAAATATGAGGATCACAGCTGTTGATCCTGCTGTCCCTCAACCCCTATTCAGCTTCTGCCCTTGAGGGGGTTCTCAGTGTAACGAAGGGGATAACCCTTATGTGAAAGCTCAAAGGTGAGAAAGTGGCTGAAACAGGGGCAGGTAATAGGGAACACTTTTTTTTGTTTTTTGTTCGTTTTTTCCCCAAAATCTGAACCAATTTGAAGGAACAAAGACTTGAAGGAGAGAGAAAGAAACATTAGGGAAAAGGCCTACAGAGGTTGGGCAGAGAGAGGAGAAAGGATTAGCTATGAAGAGAAACAGGAAATATTAAAGGTAGTGGAAGGAGAGCAAGACTGTCACATTGTTCAGTTGCGTATGACTCTTTTTGCCCCCATTTGGGGTTTTCTTGGCAAAGATACTGGGGTGGTTTACCATTTCCTTCTCTAGCTCATTTTACAGATGAGGAAACTGAGGCAAACAGGGTTAAACGAGTTGCCTGGGGTCACATGTCTAGTGAGTGTCTAGTGAGGTCACTGGAGGAAGTTAATTCTAGCAACTCAGGGTGTTAGGAGAGAGGTGAGGAGGTGTTGTCATAGCTTGGCAAAAGGGGGTCAAGCCTAGGATCAGGGCAGTGGTTATGGAGAAGGAGAAGGCAAGATCAATGGGCATCCAACTACCACAGAGTATTATTAGTCCTAGTGGAGCATTGTTTGTTGTTGTTGTTCAGTCATTCCCTTATTTGTGGTCCCGAGGACCATAACACATCAGGCCCTTTTATCATCCCCCGTCTCTCAAAGCCTGTCCAGCTTCATGTTCATTGTTTCCATGACAGTATCTATCCATCTCATTCTCTGCCATCCCCTTTTCCTTTTGCCTTCAATCTTTCCCAACATCAGGGTCTTCTGCAACGAGTCCCCGTCTTCTCATTATGTGGCCAAAGTACATAAGCTTCGGCTTCAGTGTTTGACCTTCTAGTGAGTAGCCTGAATTAATTTCTTTTTAAGTATTGACTGATTTGATCTCCTTGCACCAAAACCAGGAAGACCTGGGTTCAAGACCCACTTCTGACGCATATTGGCTGTGCCTGTCAATAGGTCAAGAAGCGTTTATTAAGCAGTTACTACGTGCCAGGTACCGTGCTACATGCTTGGGGTACAATTACAAGCAAAAAGAAAGATAGTCCATGCCCTCAAGGAGTTTACATTCTAACGGAGGAAGACAACATGTAAAAAGGAACTGAAAAGGGGGAAGTAGGGCAGGTACCTGCTCAGGGATAAGGTTGCATAGTCTGTAGAATAAGGAATGGCTGGTCTGGTGCCCACCCCCAAAATGGAGGTTCTGGGAAAGAACTCACCAATGGGACAAGGGGCCTGCCAGATAGGACTGTGGAGGCAGTTGAGATATGTTGGCTATGTGTGGTAGTGACCCTGGACAAGTCATTTAATCCCTCAGTGCACAAGGCAGATTTCTTTTTTCTTTTTAAAGTCTCATTCATTTATTTATTTATAGGCAGCTTTCTAAAACTATCAGATGCAAAGAAGATGCCAACCTGCCTTGGCATAGCTCAGGGGTCTGCAAACCACAGCACCCGTCTGGCCTGTGAGCTGAGAATGATTTTACATTTTAAAATAAAGTTCCATTGCACTTGAAAGGTAGAAACCACTTTTAGCTCAAAGGGTTGCACAAAAACAGGTGATTTTGATTCTTGGGTTATAGAATTTTGACTCTTGTACTGTAGGATCTGACCTTTGTACCGTAGTTTGCTGATCTGTATAGGGAGTCCTTTTTCCTAATGGAATCACAAGTCCAGCCCCCTTTCCATCCATGCGGTTTCTTCAATTTTTACACCAGACATTCTGTTGTAGAAGAATTCCCTTTCCCTTAGCCCCCCACAATGACTCCTACCCCTCCCCATCATCCTATGTACATAAACATTTCACTATGCCCTAGTATCCGTGCTAAGGCCCCCTTCTTCAGGCTTTACAGTAATAATAACTAATATATGTACAGAATTTTAAAGCTTACTTCATTTGAGTCTTACAACCCTCTGAGACAGGTGTTGTTTGGTTGTTTTAGTCCTGTCTGACTCTCTGTGTGATCCCATTTGGGGGTTCCTTGGCAGAGACATTGGAGTGGTTTGCCATTTCCTTCTCCAGCTCAATTTTACAGATGAGGAAACTGAGGCAAAGAGGGTTAAGTGACTTGCTCAGAGTGTCTCAGACTGGATTTGAACTCATTTAAAATGAGTCTTCCTGATTCTAAGCCCAGCGCTCTACCCACTGGGCCACCTTTCTGAGACAGGTAGCATAGGTATAGTTACTCTCATTTTACAGATGACAAACTGAAGCTCAGAGAGGCTGAACGGTATGTTCACAGTCACGCAGCAGTAAGTGTAAAAGGTAGAATTTGAACCACAGTCTTCCTGGTGCCTGATCATCAGTCATCTGCCTCTGCCATATTCACCTTACCTTAACAGTCAAGGCAGGGGCCTCAGATCTACCTCGGGGGTGGGGGGGGAGGGGTAGGGAGTCATTTTCATTTATATGCTGGCCTGGAAGGACTAGACCAGGGCCTCTGAGAGAAAGAAAAAGGCAATCTTGTTGTGGGGGAAGTAAAAAAGAAACCAAAACCTAGAAGCACCTGGCTTGTGTCAACCAAGCGTTCAGTCCCAGGGTACTAACCTCATTCCAAACCATTCAGATACTGGATGCCAGTCAGCCACTGACTTAGAGAGATGGAGGGAGGGGGAGTGGTGTGAAGCAGGCTTAGACTGTGGTTTCTTCCACTTGGAGAAGGTGAAATGAGGCCAATTCTTCCCTGGCCCCTGGGCATGTTCTTTGGAGGGAAGGGATTATGTGGGCGTCTGGGAGTGGGGGTGGTGGTTGATGCAAAGTCTTTATCTTCCTGTAGGTGAGGGGGAGGGCTCAGTGTTGACTTCTACTAGATTCCAGGTCCTCCCCTCAATAGTAAAGCGATAGTCTCTCTCAGCAAAGTGTCTGCAGGGTGGCTGCAGGGGTCATGGCTCCAGGTCAGTGATTCTCCCCAGATGAACTAATTTGAGAGTCTGAGAGAGGAGGAGTTGGGAAGACGGGGTCAAGGACATTTCTTTCCTCTCTGACCTCCTGTGACCCACCTCTTTCCCTTCACAGAAGGGGATAATAGGGCCAAATACTTTCCACATTTTGATATTTGTTATTCATAAATCATTGTTTTTATTTTTCTTGCACTTTCTGGTGCTATTGAAATGAGGACTGGATTTAGTCAGAAGATTTGGGTTCAAATTGTGACTCTGCCACTTGCTACAGGTGTGACCTTGGACCGGTCACTTAACCTCTGTAGACCTGCATTTCTTCATCTGTAAAAAAAAGGGCATTGAACTAAATGACCTCTGGGGTCCCTTTCACCTCCAGGTCTATGATTGTAGGACCTTAACTTTGTAAGGCTTAAAAAGCCTCAGTGTCAGTAGATCCATAGCACAGTTGGGCACCAACAATGTGCAGACTTTATCCCTTCTTTGTCACCCTCCTAACATCCCAGAAGACTTTTTTGAGGGAACAGAAGCACACACAAATCAGGCTGTTGGACTTGTCCAGGCATCCTAGTGACTCTGGGCTGGAGGAGACATCAGGACACCAATAATCCCAGCTCCCGGTCATGAACAGTCTCTCTGCTGGACAGTTTTTCTTTTTTTATTTCATTGTTGGAGACAACAGCCGGTGCCTGAACCCAGTCTAGGGGCCACACTTTCCTCACCCCCTTCCTTGGGGATAGACCTCCTCCTGAGTGGGGAACGGAGCCAACTCCTGAAATGAGCTGCCTTGAGGACACAGTAAAGCAAGGGGAGGAGAGGCCACCAACGGGTGGAGCAACATCTGGAGGAGAGTGAATGATAGCCCTAGAGAAATGCCTTCGATCTCGGAAATCGGCAGGATCCATTCAGATTCCATTGTGCAAGTATGCTATAGCACGTGTTAACCTGCAGCGCCCTCTGCTGCCCGTGGCCTTTCACTACAGCAAATGGATGCCAGCCCCAAATTCCAGGAAAGACTGGATCATCAATGAATGAGAAGAGAAAAAGAAAGAACAATATGGTAGAATCATAGCATTTTAGAGAAATTGTCCAGGGATTCTTAACTTTCTCTATTTTTTGGTGTGTGTGCGTGGATCCCTTTGGCAGCCTGGTGAATGAAGCCCTTCTCAGAGGAATATTTGTTACCTACAGGCATAATTGAAAGCTTGATTTCAGTTAGAGATTATGAAAATAAAGATTTGTGTTTTTTCCCTCGTCCAAATTCATGGACCCCCTGAAATCTATCCATATATCCCAGGTTAAGAACTCCAAATCTAGGCCAATCCTACTATTTATTTTATGGATGAGAAAATTGAGGTCCCAAAGGGAAGGAAGGGGGGGGAGGCTAGTGGGTTGGTGTTGTGTGGTATAATGACATAGTAGTAATGGAAAGGGCAGTTAGTTAGTCAACAAATAATTATTAAGGGTTTACAGTGTGCCATTAACTGTGTTAAGCACTAGAGATATAAGGAAAAGCAAAAACATGGCCCCTTTCCCCAAGAAGCTCATACAAACAATTATGTTTATACATGGGGCAGCTAGATGATTCAGTGGCTAGAGCGCTGGGCCTGACTCAGGTCAGAAAGACCTGAGTTTGAATCCATCGTCAGACTTACTAGCTGTGTGACCCTGGGTAAGTTGCTCAAACCTCTGTTTGCTTTAATCCACTAGAGAACGAAATGGCAAACACTCCATTATCTTTGCCAAGAAAACCCCATGGACACTAAGGTCCATGGGGTCACAAAGAGTTGGACACAACTACACAACTGAACATTCAAGATAGGTGATTTCAAAGGGAAGGTGCTAGGAAAGGGTGGGGTGGGGACCAGGAAAAGCCTTATACAGATGGTGGGATATTGTTGTGTTATTGTGTTTGTCCTTCGTTCTCCAAGAGGACCATGACATTAGGGAAATGACTTGTAGTTGACTTTGATTTGAGGGAGGGAAGGCTGTGCAAGGTCACCAGCCTCACTTTCTCCTACAGAGCCATCTGGATCCAGTGGCCTGATATTCACCAGGATGACAGGAGATGGCCCAGGATGCATTTCAAGACCCTGGCCCTTTCAGGCTAAGGTCTTTTCAGGTTCTCATTTTGAGTGAGGTCACACCCATTCAGTGAATAGTCCTCTTTAAGAAGTTAATCAAGGGATGGACCATGGGATTTAAACTGAATGGAAGGAAGACAGGAAAGCCAGTAGGCTGAGGGAACAAGGGAGAACATTCCAGGTATGGAGGGCAGCCATTAAAGAGGTTGGTTGTCCTTCATTCTCAAAGCGGACCAAAGTGATACCATTATGTTGGGGTCAAGGTATGGTATGTCCAACTATGACTGATCAGACTGATAAAAGTTCAGAACGTTCTACCACAGGTTGGGCACAAATAGTCCATTTGGAGTGGAGACAGCTCTAAATCTGTGTATTGTAACATTTCTTTTGAGCTACTGCAATCCTGCTCTGCTCAATAGAGTACAGCGCCCTCTTTGATGCGGGCACTCACTGCTGGGTGGTCCTGTGCCAGCGTCTCCCATGTCTCACAATCAATTAATTCCAAAGTTCTTCGGAGAGACCTTGAGAGTGTCCTTGTATCCCTTCTTCTGACCTCCATGCAGGCAATTGCCTTGTGTGAGGTCTCCTGTTCACTGCAGGTGTTGCTGGATCCTAATGACATCATAAAGACATGGAAGGGAGTGAAGTATAAGAAGACTAGAAAGACAGGAAGCGGACAGGTTGTGAGGGTCATTGGATTTGGAATCAAAGACCTGCATTTGAATAAAAGTATCTACTACTTGTGTGACCTTGGGGAAATCACTTGATCTCTCTGTAAGATATGAGGGTTTGAATGAGATGACCTCTAAGATCCTTCCAGTTCTAAATCTTAAAACTTGGAGCCTGGCGTCCTGGATTCCGCTGCCATCTCTGACACATACTTTTTTTTTTTAATAATTAATCTATTTTTAGTTTTTAACATTCACTTCCATAAGATTTTGAGTTTTAAATTTTCTCCCCCTCTCTCTCCTCTCCCCTCTGCAAGACAGTGTGCAATGATATAGGCTCTACTTACACATTCATATTAAACATTTTCACATCAGTCACGATGTAAAGAATTAGAACTAATGGGAGGAACCATGAGAAAGAAGAAACAAAACAAAACAACAAAAGAAAAGGAGAGCGAATAGTATGCTTTCATCTGAATTCTGACTCCAAAGCTCTTTCTCTGGATGTGGATAGCATTTTCCATCGTGAGTCTTTTGGAGTTGTCTTAGATCCTTGCGTTACTCAGAAGAGCTAAGCCTATCAAAGTCAGCCATCACACAATGTTGCTGTTATTGTGTCTAATATTCTCCTGGTTCTGCTCATTTCACTCGACATCAATTCATATAAGTCTTTCCAGGTTTTTCTGAAGTCCTCCTGCTCATCATTTCTTATAGCACAATAGTATTCCATTACATTCATATACCACAATTTGTTCAGCCATTCCCCAATTGATGGGCATCCCTTCAATTTCCAGTTCTTACATACCACAAAAAGAGCTGCTATAAATATTTTTGTACATTTCCCTTTCTTATGATCTCTTTGGGGCACAGACCTAGAAGTGGTATTTCTGGGTCAAAGGGTATGCACAGTTTTATAGCCCTTTGGTCATAGTTCCAAATTTTCTCTAGAATGGTTGGATCAGTTCACAACTCCACCAACAATGCATTAGTGTTCCAATTTTCCCACATCTTCTCCAACATTTATCATCTTGTTTTGTCATGTTAGCCAGTCTGATAGGTCTGATATGGTACCTCTGATGAATACTTTTTAATGTAACTTTAGGCAAGTCATTTAAACCTCTTAGAGCTTCAGTTTCCTTATCTATAAAATGGGGATAATTACACTTGCACCATCTCCTACATCACAGGATTGAATGAAATGATGTCTATAACTACAAGTACAACTACATCTATGACTGAGAACAATAAGCTACATTTACAAATCAAAATGAGGATTGCAAACCTCTTATGACTAAGTAGATGGTCTTCAAGAATTGCTGTGGCCAAAGTGGTAATGAGTATAGTTTCACTGATCCTAGGTCAACAGACATCACTGGCCCCATCCCTGAAGCAGCTTCAACTTAGTATGACCTACCAGACCTTTCACTCTGTTGACATAGCTTTTGAGGACCCATGATTACTTCTGTTTGTGTGACATTGCAAAAGGGAGAAGATGTTAGTGGAGGAAAATGGAAGCCATTATTGTTGTATGAAGTGACCTGGGATCACACAGCCAATTTGTGACAATAATTCTACCTCTAAGTGGCTATAAGCACCTTCTTGGATGCAGTAGTTTGGGATTTTGGAACCTATCAGCCCTGGGCATATTCAGTTGTGAAGGTCAAATGTGTTTTTCTAAGTTGGCTAAGCCCAACCAACCACATATGGACTGGGGAGCTTGGAGAGAACGGAGTAACAGCTTTGGGATAAAAATAATCCTCCTTTAAAAAAATTTTTTCCCCAGTTACATGTGAAGACAATTTTTAATATTTTTTTAAAATTTGAGTTCCAAATTTTCTCTCTTCTTCCCTCACCCCCCACCCCGAGACAGTAAGCAATTTGATAGTTTATATATGTTCAATCATGTAAAAGATATACCATATTAGTTATATTGCAAAAGAAGACAGACCCAAAGAAAAAAAAAAGTGAAAAACAGTATGCTGCTATCTGCATTCAAACACCACCAGCTCTTTCTCGGGATGTGGATAGCATTTTTCACCATGAGCACTTTGGAATTGTCTTGGATCATTGTATAGCTAAGTCATTCTCAGCTGATCATCATACAATATTGCTGTTTTTATGTACAGTGTTCTCCTGGTTCTGCTCACTTCACTTTGCATCAGTTCATATAAGTAAAAGTAACCACCTTTAAAGAATAATTTGTGTGATCCTGGGCAAGGAGGGGCAGTGGTCTGACCATGTCACACACACCACCTCCATTCAGTGAACTCCAGTGGCTCCTTATTTTCCTCCAGGATCAAATATTAAATCCTCAGTTTGTGTTCAAAGTCCTTCAGAACCTGGTCCTACCTTCCCAGTCTTCTTATATCTTCCATGTACTCTATACTCCGGTGACTCTGGCTTCCTTGCTGTTCTTCTAATAAAACACTCCATCTCTTGTCTCTTGACATTTTCACTGGCTGTCTCCTACACCTGGAACTCTCTCCCTCCTCACCTCAACCTCCTGGTTTCCTTCAAGTCTCAGCTAAAACCCCACTTTTGACAAGAAACTTTTCCTGATCCTCCTTAATGCTAGTACTTCTCATGAGATTATCTCCAATTTATCTTATCTATGTTTTGTTTGTACTTAGCTGTTTGCATGTTGTCTCCTCCTATTAGACTGAGAGCTTCTTGTGAATAAGGACTGGTTTTTGTGTCTTTCTTTGTATGTTCAGTGCTTAACACAGTACTTGGCACATAGTAGGTGCTTAATAAATGCTTATTGATTCACTTACCTTGATTTGGCCAAGAAACTCATATTAGTTTTGCCCTTTAAAGGTATACAAAGCTCTTGGAATACAATCGCAGCCACTTACCAGCAAAGAGGATGATCAGAAATGTAGTTTTTCCCAGCTGAAAGGAGGGACCAAACATGGGAGACGGAAGCTGTGGGACAGAGGAAGTCTGAGAACTTTGGAGCCACACAGAGAGTTAAGAGGCCCAGGGGAAGATGCACACCAAGCCAGCAGCCATCTAATTGTAAAGGAAGGACACTGCTATCTTAAAGTAAATATAATCATAAGAAGCTGGAGTTTTATCTAGTTCACTGATTTGCTTAAGTGGTAATATTGTTGGACAGCCTTTTGCTGCTGTACTTGGGCCTGGGGAATTTATCCCGTGTTCACTTCCTCCCCTTCCTCTACAAGGTGAACTGACATCACTCACTCTCAGGAGTTTCTAGTTCTTTAAAAATCTTGCTTATTTGTTGTCTACACACACACACACACACACACACACACACACACACACACACACACACATATTGCTGCTTAGGACTTTTTTTATTAAACTTATTTTTTATTTTTAGTTTACAACACTCAGTTCCACAAGTTTTTAAGTTCCAAATTTTCTCTCCCTTCTCCCCCCTCCCCCCAAGACAGCATGTAATCCAATATAGGTTCTACATATACCTTTGCATTGAGCTTAGTTACATAATAGTCCAATTGTAAAGAAGAAGAATTATAACCAATGCCTACATATATTTTTGAAAATAACTGGGGCAGCTGGGTTTCACAGCTAGGTGTCACAGTGAATAAAGTGCCAAGCCTAGACTCAGGAAGACTGTCTTCATGGGTTCAAATTCATCCTCAGATACTTACTAGCTGTGTGACCCCGGACAAGTCACTTAACCCTCTTTGCTTCAGTTTTCTCATCTGTAAAATGAACTGAAGAAGGAAATGGCAAACTACTAACTGCAGTATCTTTGCAAAGAAAACCCCAAATGGGTTCACGAAGAGTCAGACATAGATGCAGTATAGCTAGATGAGTGCTATAAACTTAAATTTGAAATCCAAGTCTGGGAGCCAGGGTTAGTACTGCAGGAGTCCAGAGGAAGCACAACCACCAAAGGCTGAGGCAATTAGGGAAGGCTTCATGGAGAAGGTGAAGAAGTGTGTCTTGAAAAAAGGATTTAGACAAATGGAAAGGAGGTACACTGAAAGCTTCAATTTTTCCCAAATAAGGCAGTACACTTAGGACAAGGAAGACTAGGAAAAGAAAGAACGGCAACAAATCCCCTCAACACTGCATAATTATAATGACCAAACCTGACCACTGAGGAAAGTTGAGAAAATGTCCCTCCAACCCTTTTTTGTAGAAAGGGGGGACCACAGGTACGGAGTTATTGCATACTAGTTGGTTTTGTTGAACTTTTTTTCTGTCTTAAAATTTTTTGTTACAAAGGGGAGGCTCATTAGGGAGGGTAAGAATAAGAATAAATCTGGAAATTAAAGTGTTACAAAAACAAAAGATGTAAATAAAAACAAGATTTTTTTAAAAAAACAGCACTGGACTCAGAGTTAAACGTGCACTGGATTAGAGTCTCCCCAACCCTCCCCCCTACTTTCTAGCCACGTGCCTTTAAGGGAATTACCTCTACTCTCAAGACTCAGTTTTGTCACCTGTAAATCAGGACATTAGGTTAGATAATTTCCAAGTTCCCTTTCAGCTCTAAAGGTTTAGGAGTCTATGATTTTAGGATATAGAAGTAATGGGCACTGGCACATGGTCAGAATGCATCAGCATGGTGGGCTGATGCAATCTCCCCATAGGGGAGAGGTTGGAGAGCCCACTTTGAAGAAGTCAAGGATGACATGGAATGCAAGCACTTTGGAGACTGTGGAGTGTGCATATACATTGGTCTATATCTGGTTCCAGTCTGCTAACCACATGGTTAAGAGAAGCCTTTTTTGATTGTCTATGTCAGGGTGGGGAACCTGCAGCCTCGAGGCTGCATGGCCCTCAAGGTCCTCAAGTGTAGCCCTTTGATTGAATCCAAACTTCACAGAACAAATCCCAAAGTTTGGATTTGGTCAAAGAATCGCACTTGAGGACCTAGAGGGCCACATGTGGCCTTGAGGCCACAGGTTCCTTACCCCTGGTCTATAGAGCTAGAAGTGGGGATGCCTTTTTTTAAAAAAGGGCTGAGTTAGCTTCAGCCTACTGTCTTCTTCTCATTCTCTTTGGTTCTTTCTGTCTGATGTTTTTACCCCTTGACCCATAATACCTGGTGAGAGACAGGGGAGAAGCTTTGGGACCTCCTCTCTATTCAGGCCACAAGGCACTGAGAAACAGCCTCTACATTTGTTCTTTTCTGTTCTAGGTGAAGAGGTCAGAACCACCAAGCCAGAAGATATTGGCAGCATTGCATTGTAGAAGGCATGAGTGGCCCCTCTCTGCTTGTGTACCAGCCACACTTATTACCTTACATGTGGCACAGTGGGGAGAGGGCTAGGCTTGGAGTCAGGAAGACCAGAGATCAAATTTGGCCTCAGACACTTGCTAGCTGTATGATCCTGGGCGAATCACTTAACTTGTGTTTACCTCAGTTTCCTCGTCTGTAAAATGGGGATAATAATAGCACCTACCTCCCAGGGTTGTTGAGAGAATCAAATGAGATGTAAAAAGTGCTTAGTTCCTGGCACATCACAGGCGTTTAATAGACGCTAGTTCCCTACCCTTCCCCCTGCCCCATGCATTATCCCTTTACTTATTTACTCTTCCCACTGAAAGCATGTACATCTGTAAGAGAGTGTATCCAGGACTATGCAGGG
This sequence comes from Trichosurus vulpecula, assembly GCF_011100635.1. Lineage (NCBI taxonomy): Eukaryota > Metazoa > Chordata > Mammalia > Diprotodontia > Phalangeridae > Trichosurus > Trichosurus vulpecula. Next base: position 191,443,969 of record NC_050576.1, read on the forward strand.
GAAGGGGTGAGGGAGATATTCCATTACTGCTTTTCTTACTGGGCTATTTCGTTATCTCTTTGCTTTGAACTAATTGTTTTTGCTGACTAATAAAAACAAACACATTTGTAGAGGTTCTAGAGCTATGGTTATGAATAGATTTGAACCTCCAGAGATAGTATCTTGAACCTGGATTCACTTTTCTGAGACCCCCATATGCTCTCGAGGCAATTACCCTGGCCCCCTGGTCCCATAAAATTCTCTCACCCTGTTACTTGCTCTTGCTTCTATCTTTTTGTATATATCTTTAAAAATTCTAATTTGATTGGTATATTTTCTGAGCATGAATGACAGACTCTTCAGTCAATTTTCTATTTTTATTCTTCATCAGAACAGTTTACTTTTGTGTCTTCAGAATTTTAGTCTTATGCATTTCTCATTTCTACTGGTCTGGTTTCTTCTGTAGAATTTTAGTCCAATCAGATCCTACCTTTCCTTCCTTTGAACTCTGAAATCTGCTCCCCAAAAGCCCAGAGTAGACCTCAGACTATGCCTGACTTTCTTCCTCTCTATTATAAAGTCTGTGAGGTAGTGGCCACCTGCCTCCAAGGATTCAATCATTTTCACCCCAACAACCAGGTCCTCCCAGTTAGCAAGAGTCAGGTCCAGAACGAAACTTCCCACTTTTAGCTCTTCTACCTTTTGAAGGAAAAAATCATTTGTAAATTTAAAAATTATATTCCTCCTTATATTTTACTGTTATTTACAAATGGCTCTCCTCCATCCACACCAACCCTTAAGTCTAATACAGTTAAGTACAATAAATACAGTTTATATATATACATATACATATGTGTGTATGTATATGTGTATAATATGTATATGTATATATGTGTGTATATATGTATATATATATATGTGTGTGTGTGTGTGTGTATATATATATATATATATCTCAGCATGTTGACCATACCTACAATCTACCATCTCTCTCCTGTGAGAAGAGAGTCATTCTACAGGACATATCAGTTCTTTGAAATTATAACTGCATTGGTAAAAGTTCAGATGTCTTTTGATACGATTTCCTTTAACTTTATTGTGGTCATTTCGATAAATTGTTCTCCTAGTTTGTTTACTTTCCTCTGCATCAGTACATACCAGTCTAAGATGAAATTAATAATAAGACAAGTCAAAGTTAGAATATGCTCTGTTTTTGTCAGAGGGAGTTTCAACAGATGTCTGGATAACTGAAGATCCATTTCAGTACTATTTTATGTTTCTGTGTGTATTAGGAGGGCAGAGTTTATAATCTCAAAGAGGATCATAAACATGTCTGAAAGGTTCGGAACCGCCAGATATAAGAAACTCTCAAAGTAGAAGGCAGAAGAATCAAAACATATATTTAGGCTCCACAGTAACCAACCCATGAACCAGCAACCCCATTTTGATATATTGATCAAAAGCTTCCAGGCCCAATAAGTACGCCTTGAAAGAGTAACCAGGAGGCTACAGAGAAGCATGATTGCGTAAAGCAAAATCATGCTTCCCCCTCTATGGTAAAAAGATTACCCACTGGCCTGAAGTCCTTGTTCAGCTTCCTCCCGTAGGTCAGCTCTGCCACTGGCAGCTCCTGCTTCGGCTTCGGCTGTGGCTGTGGCTGTGGCTGTGGCTATAGCAGCCTCTGGCTCCAACGGGAGCTGCTTTTAACCATCCAGCTTCTGCGGGGGTATAAGGTACGCTGGGGAAAGCACAGGTTCTTTCAATCTGCTTAAGCAAGGTGAAGGGGTTGACCAGGAAAGCACAGGTTCTTTCCATCAGCTTAAGCAAGGTGAAGGGGTTGACCGGGAAAGCACAGGTTCTTTCCATCAGCTTAAGCAAGGGAAGCAAGGTGAAGGGGCCGACAAGCTTACTCCAGTCCAACATACAAACAGTATTCAGTTCAGGGGAAAAAGCCAAACTAGTCAAGGGCACTTGTTGACTAAGTGCTAAGGAGCCCATTTTTGGTTGCCAACACACTGTGCCAGGCTTGTTTTGTGTTTTCCAAATTCCTCTTCTATTTCTTGTTTCTGTCTAGATTTCCTATAGTATACTCCAATGACAAAAATCACTTCCATATCTTCCTTGTTCTTCGTCTGAATGCTCTTTACCATACTTTTTTGGTTCTTGGACTTCCTCACATGAGTATGCCTTCTTAATATACAATGCAATCTCCCCTCCCTACTTTTACTTCCTCTTTTTCTTTTGAATAATGTACCCTTCTTATTTTTCTTCCTTACGTTTTTCCACTCTCCAATCTAGGGTCACAGGTCAGATTTTCCTTTGGCCATTTCATCTTTTTCCCTTTTATGTTTCCTGCATGGAAGTCCCCACTCACAGGGTATGTTGAGGAACACCACATTGTTCTTGGTAACTGTAATGTTAGTGGAGGGGTGTAAGATCTTTCCCACCCATTATTAGGCTTCATGTGGAGCCCATTAAGGGAAGCTTGCTTATAGGAAGGCTTGCACACCTTTTGTTAATAAGCTAATTAGGCAATGAGTCAGGTTGTGATGCCTTCTGGCTCTGAGTCTATGAGTTTTTGCTTTGGGGGCTCACTTACGAGAAAGACATTGTGATTCCCTGGTCAAGACTCTGAGTGGCCATATGTTCAGAGCTCCCAGACTGCTCAAAGGTAAAGGCTCTCTCAGTACAGTGGTGGATGTAAAGCTTTGATTCAGGTGGTAAAGCCCTGTCTGTTGGTCTTTATTTCTCTTTGTATTTTTTCTATGTAATTAAAGAAGATCATTGACCCCTTTTAAGTTGCTTTCCTTAGTAAAGCAGATCTAAGAATCTGCACTAGCAGCCATCCTGGGTATGCCAGTGTAGTTGCTGTTACACATGGTGCAGTCAGTAGGATCTGCAAATTAAAAGGAAAGCATGGGGACTGGGATACTTATCCATTGTTTCCCGGTTTTGGTGGCTATGGTTCTGTGGAACCCCAGGAGCAGCAGCAGCCTGAGGGGAAACAGGCAAGTAGCAGTGATAGGAGCAGTTTCCTGGTGCCCAGAGTGGGGCCCCTGGGAGATAACCTCTCCTTCCCCCTCCTTACCCCACTAGCACTCCAGAATAGAGAGGTTGGAGCAACAGCTGAGGGAGTAAAACAAGCCTGTGGGAGGTGGGGATGGCCAGAGCCAGGGCTCAAGTGGATTAGCACAGTTCTGGACTGTGTTGGAGGGGTGAATGCCCTGAAAGGGTATTGTGTTCAAAACCCAGACCAGAGCAGATGGAGCCCTGGAGCAGGAACAAAGAACTGACTGAATATCAACCCAGCAGGAGCAGTTGGTGAGGTGAGAGAAAAAGCTGAGAGTTGCCCTCAGACCAACCCAGCAGGAGAGGAGAACTGCCTATATAAGAACTTTGGAAAGGTGAGAGCAGAACGGAGAACTGCCTGCATTGGGACTCAGGCAGCGGGCTCCTGTTGGAGGACCAGGAACCCTAGAGCTTGGAATTCAGTTCCAGGGCAAGATAAAAACTTCAAAGCAAGGTGCTGAGTGTGCTTTTTTGCTGTATTCCCCTGGGATGGTTTGGGGGGGAGGGGTGGAATTGTATATGGTGGGTGGGAGAAGTTCCATGGACCCCCAAGGACCTACCCTGTTGGCTTTGTTGCCCAGCATTTGGAAGTGGGGACTGGAAGGACACACCCCCAAGAGAACTTTTAATTGGACTTTTTTGTTTTGGATTGAGGGAGGAGGAGCTGGTTGCTCACTCCCCAAAGATTTTGACCCCCAAAGAATGTATAGAATGATGTTATGTTATCTATTTTGTGTTTAAGGTCATGTGGCCACTCTGGTAATGGGTTGTTATGTTATATATTTTGTAAATGTGATGTGTTTATTTTGTGGGAATTATGTTGTATTTATTTAAGAGATGCCTATTCAGATACAAGTCGACTATGTAAAGGATGTAAAAGATCTTGAGGCCAAATGTAATGTTAATGGGTGGGGGTGGGAGGAATGTAAGATCTTCCCTGCCCAATAATAGGCCTCAGGTGGAGCCTGTTAAGGAAAGCTTGCTTATAGGAAGGCTTGCACACCTTTTGTCAATAAACTAATTAGGCAATGAGTTGGATTGTGATGCCTTCTGGCTCTGAGTCTATTAGCTGAAAGAGCATATATTGTGAGAGGTGAGCTTTTGACTTGGGGGCTCATTTATGAGAAAGATGTTGTGATTCCCTGGTCAAGACTCTGAGTGGCCATATGTTCAGAACCACCTGACTCCTCAGAAGTAAACGCTCTCTCAGTTCAGTGGTGGATGTAAAGCTTTGATTCAGGTGGTAAAGCCCTGTCTGTTGGTCTTTATTTCTCTTTGTATTTTTTCTATGTAATTAAAGAAGATAATTGACCCCTTTTAAGCTGTTTTCCTTAGTAAAGTAGATCTAAGAACCTACACTAGCAGCCATCCTGGGTATGCCACTCTGGTTGCTGTTACAATAACCTAACAGGGGTGGGGACCCTGCCTCAGGTTCCCCACCCCTGAAGAGTATAGAGAAGCATTGCTTCAGCTAGCTTCTCTCCTAGAAGCAAAACTAGCTTGGGCTTTCACCATAGCAGAAGTCATTGGCTGTGTTAGAAATACAAACATTGCTTAGTCAGTTGTATATATTCTAGTCTCTGAAATTCTTTCAAACTTTTTGTAGATATTTACAATTTTGTTCTTAAGTAGCTCATTAACACCTTTACACGATTTTAACAACTGTTAATGGTTGGGTTTTTTTTAGGGTTTGGGGTTTTTTTTTGAGGCAATAGGGTTAAGTGACTTGGCCAGGGTGTAATGGCAAGCAGGGTGGGACTTTTTGCTGTTTTTTTTGTATTGGAGTGCTTCTCAGCACTAAGGCAATCAAGTGCCTTTGAGTCTTGCCTTTGTTTCAATCAAGAGTTTTTGATTGAGTTGGGAGTCTTTGATGACCTGCTTAAGTCACATGGGTTTGAGTCACATGGTTGTGATGCCCTCTGACCCTGAAGAAGTGTATATATACTCTGAGGTTAGCATTTTTCTTGGGGCTCAATTATTGGAAGAGTATTTGTGTGGAGACTCTGGGTAGCCATTAAGGAGCTCCCCCCATCTTTGAAAACCAAGATGTTGGTGCTTCTTTCTCTGGTAACTATGTATGTATTGTCTTGGTCAGACAGCCAGAAGCCTGTCTGTTAATTTGTGTTATTTGCTCTGTTTATATAATTTCTGCTTGTAATTTCTGCTTGTATTTTCTCGGAAGTTCAGGGTGCTGACTTTTCCCACTGAACTAAGTGAATGATATATGTATGTTTAATTAAAGTAAGATTGTAAACCCCTTAAAGTTGTTTTCCTTAGAAAAGCAGGTTAAAGAACCTGTGCTAGCAGCCCTCCTGTGTGCTGATGTTGTTGGTCTTATTGTTGACCTTACACAGCCACAGTAGCTGCAAGTAACGTTGTTAGGGTCAAATAGCTAGTAAGTGTCTGAGGCCTCATTTGAGCTCAGGTCCTTCTGATTCTATTCACTGTGCCACCAAGCTGCCCCCAACTCTTAATGTTGGCTGTCATACCCAACCTCCTTTCCCTATTCTCCCTAACTTTTTGGTACTTACTTTCCAACTCCCTTCTCTTCTTTCTTTTCCTTTCTCCTCAATCCTTTTCCTTCTTTAGACCAAGTCACCCATCAAACCAAGCTTTTCCTTCTGTCCAAGCTGATTTCCTTCCATTTTTCCCCCTCAAGTTCTCCCAAATTTAACCTGACCAGATTCAGTTTTTGGACTTCACAAGTCCAATGCCCACCAAATCACCTTCATAATGTCTATCTCCTTTTTATTTAGTTCAATTCTTTCTCCCTTTCCAGAACCTCTTTACCATACATCCTTCTTCTTTAGAAGCCATAAGTACATTCAAATGTTACCCTGTGACTTATGGTACTGCCCTGAGTGGGGCTTCAGCAAATGGGGGTGTTTTGATTCTCTGTTTTTTGTTTGTTTAATTTTTTTACCTCCAGTATCTCTCCTTAGCTCCTAGCAGGAGGTAATTATTTTTTCTCAGACCTTGCTTGAGGACTATGTTTTCTTGTTGCTATCCTCTTCATGACCCCATTTGGGTTTTCTTCGCAAAGATGCTTGAATGGTCTGCCATTTTGTTCTACGGCCCTTTTTACAGATAAGAAAACTGAGGCAAACAGGGTTAAGTGACTTACCCAGCATCACACAGCTCATTGTTGTGTTTGTCCCTCATTCTCAAAGAGGACCATGACATCAAGGAAATGATGACATGACTTGCAGTCAACTTTGATTTGAGTGAGGGAGGGCTGTGCAAGGTCACCAGCCTCACTTTCTCCTCCAGAGCCTTCTGGGTCCAGTGGCCTGATATTCACTAGGATGACTGGCGATGGCCCAGGATGCACTGGGAGACCCTGGCCCTTTCAGGCTAAGGTCTTTTCAGGTTCTCATTTTGAGTGAGGTCACGCCCATTCAGTGAATAGTCCTCTTTAAGAAGTTAATCAAAGGATGGCCCCTTCAATCAAAATTTAAAAAAAAAAATCAAACTGGGAGGGAAAGACCCTCAGGGTTCCTGGCCAAAAGAGAAACAGTTACTATTTAGAATTTACACAGCTAGTAAGTGTCTGAGGAAGGATTTGAACTCAGAAAGATGAGTCTTCCTGATTCCAGGACTCTCCTGACTCTACTGCTCCACCAAGCTGCCACATTATGTTTTCGGTTCCTGTAATAGTTCAGCTCCCAACATTGCTGTCCTTCAAAAACCTGCAGTTTTGCCCCCCCGCCCCTGCCCACCCCCCCCATCCCAAGGCAACCTTACATGAAACTATATCTCTAGGCTGGACCACAGAGAAACACCTCAAGACCAGAATATCCCCATTTTTATAAAACTTTCCTTTTGCACACACAGATGTGCTATGGGAGTGTTTACTTTTTGTACCACTCAAATTGGTCTGTTTTTTTAACACCTGGAGACCTAGGGCGAATCAGTCCCATTTGCTACAGCTCTCCCAAAACATATGGTATCCCTCTAATATAGTATGGTAAAAAGAATACTGGATTTGCAATTAAATTACTTAGATTTCAACTTCAGCTCTGACATTTACTACTTGTGTGACTGGACAAATCATTTCAATTTTTTTTGTGAATCTGTTTCCTCATCTACAAAATGAGAGAATTTGACTTGATTCCCTTCTAGCTCTGTCTATGATCTTGTGACCTCATGAAATTTTGAGGTTCAAAGAGCATCCCTGCTTTCTCTCTTCTTATATTTTCACCTCCCATACTTGTCTGGAGCAATTGAGACAGGTTATCCAAATTACTCTTGGGTTGCCTAGAAATAATTGCACAGGGGAAGAGGGAGGGACAAAGCTAGCTGCTGAGGAGAGGGACTCTTGCTTAGAAGGAGAAGGAGACCAGAACACCAGCATCAAGTTTTGTGAACCAGGTTTTTCTACATGCTTCCTATCTAGGACCTGTACTAGTCACAGGGAAATGCCCATGCTGTAATTATATTTTCAATGTATGTTATTTATTTCATTAAATATTTCTCAATTATATGTAAAAAAATTGTTAACATTCATTTTTTTTAAAGATTTTGAGTTCCCAGTTCTCTGCCTCTCTCCCTCCTCTCCCCCTTCCTTAAGAAGGCAAGCAATTTGATATTGATTATATACGTGAAGTCACGCAAAACATATTTCCATATTAGCTATATTGCAAAAGAAAACATAGACCCAAATAAAAAAAGAAATGAAAGGAAGTTTTAAAAGTATGTTTCAATCTGCATGCAGAATTCATCAGTTCTCTCTCTAGGCATGCTGTAATTCTTTGGCATTTTTTGTAAATAATGCCTTTCACCAGAAATATAGGGAGGGGGGAGAGAGAAAGAGAGAGAGAGAGAGAGAGAGAGAGAGAGAGAGAGAGAGAGAGAGAGAAAGAAATGATGCAGTTGACTTTCATTTGAGTGAGGGAGGGCTGTGCAAGGTCACCAGCCTCATTTTCTCCTCCAGAGCCATCTGGACCACAATAGATCCCTTAGAAAATCTCTCAGGAAATAGATTCCAAGTATCAATCAGTGTTCCTTCAAAGTATCAATTGGTGCTCCCATCTGAGCTCAAGAATCACTTGCCTTCTAATTCAGAATTGGAGCCAAGATGTCAAATCTTCTTTCCCCAGGGGAGGAAGGAAAAGTGAAAGGAGACAGGGCTACTGGAGCTGTCCAGCAACAGTCAGTCAGTGGTCTAAAAATGACCCACTCAACATGACGAACTTCCTTCTGAAGATGTTCCAAGGACAGAAAAATGCTTCAATTAAAAAAAAACAAAACAACTCAGTAAGATGTGTGAAGAGATGTCAATGTCACCTGAACCATAGGACAGCATTAGATGTTTCCAGACGAACAAACAGGAGACACATTTATCAATTTTATTTTGCTGTTTACCTTTCCCCTTTTTGCCTTTTATCTGTAAGATCTACTTATCAAAGGGGATTGCCCTCTTTGATTTTGTAAAAGCACCATTCATCTTTCCTTTTCCCCCTCCCATTATCTCCCCTCAGTAATCCCATAGTTAGAAACTCTTAATGAAGTATTTGTCATATTGGTTGACAATATGACAAATTGAGGCCATGCCTCTCAATAGAATCAATAGGAGGATGAGAGAAATGATTATTAATAACCAATATCTTGGGGAGATTCAAAGGTCTCCTCTTGTTCTAAATTCCTCATTTTAAAAAGTTCAGTTTTCTTGAAGGACATTACTGATAATCAGATTGCATTGACTCTCCTCATCATGGTCAGACCCTGCCCAACCTTGCAAAGAATTTAATATAAGGTGGGGAAGCCCATTGTGTTCTACTCAAGCCTGAGTGAAGACAGATCTTTTTGTCCACATAGCCCAAGGTGGGGTGGTCTGAGTAGAGAGAATTTTTCTGTCCTAGGGTGACATGATGTCACTAGCATCCACTTATTGCTTGGAAGGGTATATAAACTGTAAGCCCAGCCCCTATGATTGTTTTTGGTCTAAGGGAGACAGCCAAAAGACTATCCTTTTATTAATAACCTTCTGGCCTCATTAATAAAATGATTAAGTTACCCAGAAAAAAGAGATGCCATTGTTATTCCTGAGACCCCTTTTTTCCAAAGATATTTAGACACCTAAGTCTTTTTTGACTGACCCTCATCAGACACGCATCACTTCTCTGTTTTGCATGCCCTCCCCCTCTTGGATAATAAATTTTCATTGTTTTCATTGTTCTTAGTTGTTCCCACCTCAAGGGGTCATTTCTGATGTGCTAAGCAGAGTAGTGACCAAGATGCTACCCTGGCATAAAATATATTGCCAGCCAAGAAGTCCATTAAAGCCATCAGAAGTCCTCAGCTTTAGATGTAGTGTCTCTGGCAATCTTTTTATCCTGTTGTTGCTCAGGAGTTCAGTCTAAACCAGGGGGTCTTAACCAGGGATCTGTGAGTTTATTTTTATTTAATATTTTGATAACTATGTTTGAACATACCTTTGTAATCCCATGTATTTTATTTTATGCTTTTAAAAACACTATTCTGAGATAGGGCCCATTGACCTTACCATATTCTCGGGGGTGGGGGTGGCCCATGACACTGTAAAGGAAATGTACAAAAATTGTGTGGTGTGAGTTTGCAGAAAACATCTCCCCAGAAATAGTAGCCTTAGAGATTAAAAAAAAATTTAGCCTGCAGGGCTATGTAACTAGAGAGGAGACTCTCACTGGGTATTCTATTCTGATTCTATCTCAAAGAGAGACCTCTCTATCTTAGATCTCTGGTCCCACCTAGACATTCTGATGAGATTATAGAGACCTCCTAATCCACACAGGGAAACACTCCCGCTCAGAATAGAACTAATCTTGGGGGATATCAAGAGAACCCCAAAGTTAAGACAGTCTCCATTCCACATCCCCCACCCCAAGTCACTTGACATCTTGTCCCTATTACCCAACCTTCCAAATAAGGAAGGTAGCTAAGTGGCCTCACTTGATAGGCTTCTTTTTGCCATACATACACATATGTATGTATGTGTGTGTGTATATATACATACACACACATGTGTATGTATGTATGTGTCTATCTCTCTTTGTTCTGTGCAATTGCTAGTTACCTGGCAACTAACTGCTCATCAGCTGATGCTAATTAAACATTTTATCATCTAGCTTTACATATTAATTTATTGACTTCCAGCCAAACTGACTTAGGTGGGAAAAATTTCTCTTTAGGAAGATCTTGGGAGATTTCTGGGCTGAGAAATTCCCCAACAGCACAGAAAAATTCCACATTCCCCTGGACCCTGGGTGCCCTTGGAGAGGGAAAAAGGAACAAAGGAAGGAAGGAAAATTAAAAGATAAACTACATCTAAACCTGAGGGCTTCTGATGGCTTTAATGGACTTCTTGGCTGGCAATATATTTTATGCCAGGATAGCTTCTTGGTCATTACTCTGCTTAGCACATCAGAAATGACCCCTTGAGGTGGGAACAACTAAGACCAATGAAAACAACGCAAATTTATTGTCCAAGAGGAGGAGGGCATGCAAAACAGAGGAGTGATGGGTGTCTGATGAGGGTCAGTCAAAAAAGACTCAGGTGTCTAAATATCTTTGGAATAGGAAGGAAGGGAGGAAGGAAGGAATTATTAAGTGTCTACTATGTGCCAGGTACTGCATTAAGCGCTTTATCATTTTATCCTCACAACAACTCTGGTAGGTAAATGCTATTATTATCTCTATTTTCCAATTGAGGAAATTGAGTCAGAAAGAGGTTAAGTGACTTACCCAGGGTTGTTGTTGTTCATCCTTCATTCTTGAAGAAGACCAATGACATCAGGAGGGTGATATTTTGACTTGCAAGTGAATTGGATTTAAGTGAGGCAGGGCTGTGCAAAGTCCAGAGTCCTCTGAGTCTAGTGGTAAGACATAGGTCAGGATGACTGGCGATGGCCCAGGATATAGTGAGAAACCTTGGCCTTTTTAAGCTAAGGTCTTCCTCAGGTCTTAGTTTATCTGAGACAACACCCATTCAGTGATTTAGGGTTAGGTAAGAACTGAGGCAAAAGATGGCCTACTTTGCCTACTCAAAAGAATCAATCTGGGAGGGGAAGACCCTCAGTGTTAAATAGCTAGTAAGTATCTGAGACCCAATTTGATTTAGTTTCCTGACTCTAGGCCCAACTCTCTTTACCCTGCTCTACCTTGCTGCCTCTATGGGCCACCGCTGTGGTTTCCCTGACCCCTCCACTTAAACAAATTTTAAAGACCTAAGTGGAAGGAGGTAAAGTGATTATTTTCAACCCCCAAAATGCCTCCTGGTTGCTGTGCAGAGCAACTCTGGAACAAAAATGAAAAACTCTATGAGGGGCCAGTGAACCTTTATCCTACTCCCTCCCAAACTTTCCCACCCACAGCCAGAATTGACATATTTCTTAAAAAGGTAAGACCCACTGAAAGACAGGTTCTTACCTTAATAGATTACCTTGTACATATTGATTTTTCTGCCACAGTTTTTAAGAAAAAACTTTCTTTTTTAATATTTTTATTTAAAGTTTTGAGTACCAAATTCTATCTCTCCATCCTTCTCCCTCCTCCCCCCTCCTTGAGATGGTAAGCAATCAGATACAGGCTGTACATGTGTAATTATGTAAAACATCTCCAGATTAGTCATTTTGTACAAGAAGACTCAAATAAAAGAAAAAAATTGAAAGAAAGAAAATGAAAAATAGGATGTTTCAGTCTGTATTCAACCAATATCAATTCTTTCTCTGGAGGCAGACACTATGCTTCATCATTAGTCCTTTGGGATTATCTTAAATCATTGTATTTCTGAAAATACCTAAGTCATTCACAGTTCTTCATTGAACAATATTGCTGTACAATATTCTCCTGCTTCTGTTCACTTCACTGTGAATTAGTTCATGGAAATCTTTCCAGGTTTTTATGAAATCATCCTGCTTAACGTTTCTTATATCACAATAATATTCCATTATAATCATGTACCACAACTTATTTAGCCATTCCTCCAATTGATGGGCATCCTTTTGATTGCCAATTCTTAGCCACCACAAAAAGAGCTGCTATAAATATCTTTGTACAAATAGGTCCCTTTCCCATTTTTTGGATGTCTTTGGGATATAGATCTGACAGTGGTATTGCTGGATCAGAGTATGTATGATTTTATAACCCTTTGGGCATAGTTTCGAATCCAGAATGGCTGGATCACTTCACAACTACCAACAGTACACTAGTGTCTCAGTTTTCCCATATCACCCTGACATCCAACATTTTCCTTTTTGTCATATTAGCTACTCTGATAGGTGTACCTCAGAATTGTTTTGATTTGCAGTTCTCTGATCAATAGTGATTTAGAGCATTTTTTATGTGACTATAGCTACCTTTGATTTCTTTTTTTTCTTTTTTTTTTTGGAGGAGAGAAGACAGGGCAATTGGAGTTAAATGACTTGCCCAAGGTCACACAGCTACTAAGTGTGTCAAGTGTCTGAGGCTGGATTTGAACTCAGGTCCTCCTGTCTCCAGGGCCAGAGCTCTACTCACTGTGGCACCTAGCTGCCCCCTACCTTTGATTTCTGTGTCTGAAAACTGCCTGTTCATATTCTTTGACTATTTGTTAATTGGGGAATGACTTATATTTTTATAAATTGGGTTAAGATCTGCATATATTTGAGAAATGAGGCCTTTATCAGAGACACTCGTTGCAAATTTTTTCCCCAGTTTTCTGTTTTCCTTATAATTTTGGTTGCATTGGGTTTTTTTGTGCAAGAGCTTTTTAATTTTATATAATCAAAATTATCTATTTTATATTTTGTAATGCTCCCTGTATCTCCTTTGGTTCTAAATTCTTCCCTTATCCATCAATCTGACAGATAAACTACTCCATGCTCTCTTAATTTGCTTATAGTATCACCATTTATGTAAATTGTGTGCCCATTTTGACCTTATCTTGGTACATGGTGTGAGATGTTGGTCTATACCTAGTTTCTGCCGTACTGTTTTCCTAGCAGTTTTTGTCAAATAATGAATTCTTGTTCCAAAAGCTTGGATCTTTGGGTTTATCATATACCAGATTACTATGGTCATTTACTATAACGTAATTTATATCTAATCTATTCCACTGATCCACCACTCTATTTCATAGTCAGTACCAGATTGTTTTGATAATTACCACTTTATAACACAGTTTGAGATCTAGTATGGCTAGACCACCTTCTTTCACATTTTTTTCATTGATTCCCTAGATGTCCCTGAGCTTTTGTTCTTCTAGATGAATTTTGTTATTACTTTTTCTAGCACTATAAAACAATTTTTGATAGTTTGATTGGTATGGTACTGAATATATAGATTAATTTAGGTAGAATTGTCATTTTTATTATATTGGCTCAGCCTACCCATGCACAATTAGTATTTTTCCAGTTATTTAGATCTGACTTTATTTGTGTGAAAAGGGTTTTATAGTTGTGTTCATACAGTTCCTGGGATTGACTTGGCAGGTAGATTTCCAAGTATTTTATATTGTCTACAGTTATTTTAAATGGAATTTCCCTTTCTATCTTTTGCTGCTGGAATTTGTTGGTAATATATAGAATGCTGCTGATTTGTTTGGGTTTATTTTGTATCCTGCAACTTTGCTAAAGTTGTTAATGATTTTGAGTAGTTTTTTAAATTAATTCTCTAGGGTTTTCTAAGTATAGCATCATATCACCTGCAAAGAGTGATGTTTTTGTTTCTTCATTGCCTATTCTAATTCCTTTAATTTCTTCTCTTATTGCTATAACTAACATTTCTAGTACAATATTGAATAATAGAGGGGATAATGGGCATCCTTGCTTCACCCCTGATTGTATTGGGAAGGTTTCTAGCTTATTTCCATTACAAATAATTCTTGCTGACAGTTTTAGGTAAATATTACTTATCATTTTAAGGTAAGCTCCATTTATTCCTATACTCTCTAGTGTTTTTAATAGGAATGGGTGCTATACTTTGTCAAAGACGTTTTCTGCATTTATTGAGATAATCATATGATTTCTGTTGGTTTTGTTATTTATATGGTCAATTATGCTAATAGTTTCCTAATATTGAATCAGCCCTGCATTGCTGGTATAAATCCCATTGGTCATACTAGGATTTAGAGTAAAAGCAAGGACTTACTTGAGCTCTCTCCCAAACCCCTGCAAATACCTGTAAAAATGACTCTAAACAAATTCTAGAGCTGCAGAACCAACAAAATTACAGAGTGAAACAAATATCTAACCCAAGACAACCTGGAAGGTTGACGGAAAAGGTCACCAGACTGGGAAAGGAACCCAACCCCGGACGGGCTGGTGGCATAGATAGGGCTGGAGCAGGCCTCAAGGGACTGAATCACTGGCAGCTGTGGCAGTTTCCAGACTTCTCAACCGTCAAATGCCAAAGACAACATAATAGGTCAGTGGGAAAGGTCTGTCAGACTTGAGTGAGAGAGAAGAGCAATCCAGTCCCAGTTCCGGGGCTGCAGAGGTGGTGGTGGCAGTGGTGGAAGCAGCAGCAACAGTGGCTGCTTCTGGGGCTCCTGGCCCACAGAGCAGCTGATCAGAGGGGGATTTCAGGGATCTTTTTTGCTGGTACTGAGGGAAGATTCTCTTGCTTTGCCCTGCTTGGATCTGGGTGGCAGTCCTGGGTGAGGAGGAGTGTCAGCATGGCAGAGGTTTTGTCAGCTGTGGAGAGGGACTCCTCCTCACAGTTCCAAGGCAACAAAGAGTGCTTGTGGTCACTCACAGATCAGAGCACAGGTCAGGAAAGGAATAAATACTTCTCCTTTAATCATACCACCTTGGAAGAACTGAAAATTTACAGGCCCCCTGGAAGTGTCTCTGAAAACAACTGCACAAAACCCCTAAAATTTGGAACAGGACAACATACACACTGGAAGCAGAGTCGTACCTTAACAAAGAGTAAGAAATTCAAGTATTTGGCTGATAAAATGAGCAAACAGTGTAAAAGGACTCAGACTATAGCATCTTACTTTGATGACAAAGAAGATTAAAACATACGGCCAGAAGAAGACAGCAAAGTCAAAGCTCCCACATCAAAAGCCTCCAAGAAAAATATGAATTGGTCACAGACTATGGAAGAGCTCAAAAAGGACTTCGAAAATCAAGTAAGAGAAGTAGAGGAAAAATTGGGAAGAGAAATGAGAGTGATGCATAGTGTATGATCCTTGTGGTATACTGCTGTAATCTCTTTGCTAGTATTTGTTTAAAATTTTTGCATCAATGTCAATTTGGAAAATTAGTCTATAATTTTCTTTCTCTGTTTTGGCTCTTTCTGGTTTGGGTATCAGCACTGTATTTGTGTCATAAGAGGAATTTGGTAGGACTCCTTCTTTGCCTATTTTTCTAGTTTATGTAGCATTGGGATTAATTTAATGTTATTTAAATGTTTGGTAGAATTCACTTGTGAATCCATCTGATCTTGGGGATTTTTTCTTAGGAAGTTCATTGATAGCTTATTCAATTTCTTTTTCTAGGATTGGGTTATTTTATTTTCTAAGATTGGATATTTTATTTCTTCTTCTGTTAATCTGGGTAATTTATATTTTTGTAGATATTTGTCCATTTCATTTAGATTGTCAAATTTATAGGCATAAAATTTAGCAAAATAATCCCTAACAATTGTCTTAATTTCCTCTTCATTGGTGGTAAATTCACCCCTTTCATTTTTGATACTATTAATTTGGTTCTCTTCTTTCTTTTTTAAAATCAAATTAACCAATGATTGCCACATTTTTTTCTACTCTACTTTGTTCTTTTGCCCATCTTTCTGCTTTGTCCCAGGCTGAGATCCAGATGTCTTTATTAGCTTCAGTGATTTCCTTAGCTTTCTTCTTTGGCTTTGCTTAGCCCTGGGGTTGCCAACTTGATAACTTCCAAACCACAAGAATCTCTTTAAGTACATACCTGTATATCTTTTATAAAAGTAAACAATGAGCCTGTATCTCTATGTTAATTCAACTCACTAATATGAAAGTGTTAAATGGACAAGAAAAAGAATCATTTGGCTTGGAGACCAATAAATGCAAACCCAACATTTTCACATCCCTTTACATAGGGTAGCAGTGATGTACAGAGGAGGGAGGCCCCACCAGGATGCCTCACTTAAACCTTCTCTCCTCAATTATTGCTCCTACTTGGTAATCATCACCACAACCCCAGGGAGACAGCTCATAATACAATATTTCTTCATCCTACCTTCCTCAAGTCCCATGCCTCATCCTTTCAGAGTCAGGCTCTTCCTGCCTTCCAAGGTGATAATTAGCTAATCATCTCTTCATCTCATTATACTTATATGCTTATGGGGAAAGACTAGGAACTGAACTTCTCTGGACTTTCTTGTTAAGATAGGAATTGGATCTATGATTTCATTGGTATAAGGAACTCCCAGGTGAGGAAATTCCTTCTACCAATACAGGCTTGCATCTTCTATTATGTAGTCTTTCTATTGTATTCCCTTGAATAAATTAAATAACAATACGAATGTATAAACTAGCACAAGTGAAGTTGGGGCAAAACCTTTCTGACATTAACTGAATATGTACAGGGTGTCCCAAAAGTTCTAAAAAACTGAACTAAGACTTTTGGGACCGTGTGTGTGTGTGTGTGTGTGTGTGTGTGTGTGTGTGTGTTCAAATAGTTCTATTCTAAAACTATTACCCCTGATATGACTTTTTGCTCTTAAAAGGTTGCTTATTCCAGACTTGGCCACCATCATGGACTAAGAGTCCAATAATGAACAGTTTTGCCCTTTCCCAGCTCTGTTTCTACCTCTACCTATGTGGGGCATAGAATTAGATTAAATCCAATAAACACTTATTAAGCATGAATATGTGCAAAGCACTCTTGGGTTCTAGGAATACAAGGACAAAATTAAAAACATCTGCCCTCAAGGAGCTTATATTCTATTGGGGAATATAATACTATAAATCAGGAATTGGCCAAAGGCTAGCAAGCTAAGAATGGGTTTTACATTTTAAAATGCAATAAAATTTTATTTACTGGTGTAAAAATTATTCTTAGCTGCAGTAAGAGAGCTGGATTTAGTCCTCAGTCTACTCTGTAGTTTGCTGACCCTTGCTATAAGTAATAAAATATAATTTGAATAGGGAAAGGTTAATAGCAGCTAGGACGATTAGGAAAGGGTTTCCATCAGAGGTAAAACCTAGATTAAGCCTTGAAAGAATTTAAGGATTCTTTAGTTTGCATTTCTCTAGCTATGAGTGATTTAAAGTATTTTTTATGATTGTTGATAATTTGGATTTTTTCCTTTGAAAATTATTCATATTAATGTAATAGGACATTTTGTGGTAAGAATGATGAAATGGACAGATTTGGAAAAACTTGGGAAGATTTATATGGACTGATACAGAGTGAAAAGAGCCGAACCAGGAGGACAATTTATACAATGGCTACAACATTGTAAAAGAAAACAAACAAAAACTTTAGAACTATGACTAAGGCAATGTCCAATCACAGTTTGAAAAGACTGATGATGAATCATATATGGTTTTCATTTTTTGACAAAGAGGTGATAGACTAGCAGCACATTTTCTGACATGGTCTACATATGCATTTATTTTGCAGTGCTTTATTTCTTTGTTATATTTTTTTCTTACTTTTGGCAGGAAAGAATAGTAACAGGGTAGTAATAGTGTGGTAGTAGTGATAGTGATCCTAAGAGAGGAAAGGAAAAAAAAAAAGAAAAACAACAATGAAATTAGAAAGATGAACAGAAGAGTGCAGAAGGATGTTCAAACAGTGACACAGACAAGCAGGGAAGGGTTTGAATGACTGTTAAATTTGAAAACTTAAAACAAAAAATTCCAACTCAATCCCAAACAGTAAGTAATGAAGATTCATGACTTCACATGCAGTCTTCTTTTTCTTTTCTTTTTTTGTGTAGGGAAATGTTTGTGTCTTTTGGTGTTGGTCGAGTCATAATAATAAAAAGGAAAAATTAATATATTTTTTAAAAAGATTAGATCCTCTCAACAACAATTTGGTAAAATTGTATTCAGATTCATAGGGGTGCATTGAGCAAGGCAGGATATGCAAACACACTCTAGGGAAGCATTCTCATTGGACCTTCCCCTGAGGACCACACCCACACCTAAGAGAAAGAGAAAGAGCCAATGAGAATGCCTCCCCAGGGTTTGCTAGCACAACACAAGCAGCCCACATTCCATAGACTCCTATATTCATATTTGAAGTCAAGAATTTGTTTTTTTTTATATGTTCAAGGCTAATTTAAAGTGATTTACTTTCCCTAAAACTTAGTAGAGAATTTTCCTTTGACAGACCCACTTTCCAGGGAATCCAGAATTATTTCTATCTCAACAGCCGTGAAGAGGAGGCTTGGTCTGCATGTGCCCAGCTGTGCTGGGGCTTGGCGAAGCTTCCTAACCCCTCTTTCATACCCCATATCCCAGCTGTGCTCTGCCAGACATATTTTCCCCTGCTTTTTAAAAATGTGTGTCTATTCTGAGGGAAATCCAAACCACGTGTTTTCGATTCATTTACACTTTATTCCTCCAAATAATTCTCTCTGACATTCCTGGCCTTTATGAGCTTTCTGGAAGCTTTTTAAAGCCACAGAAACAGAAAATCAGAGAATGCCGCCATGTATGAGCTAAGTAAGTAGAGCTAGAGCTCCCCAGTTGCCTATGGGGATTCTGATCCCAGGCAATGGTGTATCCAATCCCTAGTGGAATGGGTAGGCCTAGCTCTGACCAAGGGTGTAGTATAGATGGAATGGGGGATGGGGATGGGGATTGACCTATGAAAGCCCAGAAAAAGACCTTTAAGGTCTCTTCCATATTCTGATTCTGTATCTATTGTGTTTATATGTTAGCCTGTGGCTCCATTCAGAATGCAATTTTTAAAAGTTTAGTAGAGCAAGGTGTGACCATGATCTCTAATGTCTCTTCAGGGTATCAGGTGGGGTCACATATATTTGATACCTTTCCCTCCTCATTTATGACCATGTCCTGCTTCTTGCACACTTGAGCACTTCCAGGTATTGTTTCTAATCTGCTTACTGAATTAAAGAGGAGCCTTTCGGTTAGCCAGTGAGACAGACAAAGGGATGCTTTCCAAATACGCTAACTGGCCAGGGTAGCTTATTTCTCCTGCCCTGCTGCATCTGAGTGAGAGAGACACACTGTATGCCTCTGGATGGGAAGATGCATAGGGCTGTCCTAACTTGTAGCTGACATGTGGCTAATGAATATGGACTCTGTTCTTTTTTCTCAGTTTGTTCTTTCTTGTATTTAGGGGAAGGAATGTTGGAGACGGTTATGACCTTGAGTTTTGAAAGGTCCAAATAGTGAGCCTCAGGAATCTAGAAGCTACAGTCTGTGCTAGCATTTGTTGGAGACCAAGCATTAGTGAAGCAGCAGCTGACCTCCTGAAGAACAACTGCCTGATCCAGCCCAGTGATAGCTGAGATGCTGACCCATCCAGGAGCTATGCCCCATTGGGAAGTGAACTTGGAGTGGTGAAAGCTTTATAGCAACTGTTTTAAGTATAAACCCATTCTTCCCTGGACTAAGGTGTTAAGTATGACCTCCTGGTCCCAGTTCAGGGAAATACTTTGTAACCTCTATTTTTGCTGTGCATTTGCAGTAAAAATCCCTTTGTAAAAACTGATCGATATTAATTGGTTATGTGATTTTGGTGCAATCATAACTAATATTAACACTAGGGTCAACACCCCAGAATGGGGCTTGAGCTAATACCTTCCAACCTCTCAGGGATATCCCTAGAGACCTGAATGGTAGGGAGTATGTCCTTTCTCAGGGACCGACTCAATCAGTTAACAGCAGCAGTTGCAATAAGAACACCCAGAATTTGTAAAATTAAATAAAGATTGTTGTCGTTCAGTTATTTCAGTGGTGTTTAACTCTTTATGACCTTATTTGGGGTCTTATTAGTAAAGTTTTTGGGGTGGTTTGCCATTTCCTTCTCCCACTTGTTTTACAGGTGAGGAAACTGAGGCAAACAGTGTTAAGTGACTTGTCCAGGGTCACACAGCTAGCAAGTGTCTGAGGCCAGTTTAGAACTCAGGAAGATGAGTCTTCCTGACTTCAGGCCTGGTGCTCTATCCACTGAGCCACCTAGCTGTCCTCTAAATAATAAATAAATAAAGATGATTTGACTTGATATCGAGTCCATGATTCAAGTCCAACTCTGCATTTACCAGATATATTATCAAGTGAACTCATCTCCCTAGACTTCAATTTCTTCATCTAATGGGGTTAGATTAGATGATTTTTAAATCTCTTCCATATTGTGATTCTGTATCTATTATATTTACATGAGTTAGCGTGATATTCCATTCGCTGAGGTAGCTTGGTGGCGAAGTAGAGTGCCAGGCCTGAAGTCAAGAAGACTCATCTTCCTGAGTTCAAATCTGGCCTCAGACACTTACTAGCTGCATGACCCTGGGCAAGTCATTTAACCCTGTTTCCCTCAGTTTCCTCATCTGTAAGCTGAGCTGAGAAAGGAAATGGCAAACCTCCAGTATCTTGACCGGTGAAACTCCTAATGGGGTCATGAAGAGTTGGACATGCCTGAAAATGACTGAACAACAATATTCAGAATAATTTTTAAAAGTTTAGTAGAGAAAGGTGTGACCATGATCCCTAATGACTGGTTGGTGTATCAGGCAGGAAGGTTGGAGAAAAAAGGAAAATTCAGTCTTGGCCATGGCCCTGTGGTAACCTGCCATGTATTGTTTTAATGCATACATATTCTACATTATTTGGTATTGCCAGTATATCACGTGGCCATTGTTGTCAGCCAGGCTTGACTCAGACAGGTCTGATACTTTAGGGTAGAAGGATTAGAACAAAAGGAGACATTCACAGACCATCTAACAAGTAATGAGCAGAGGTTTATTTAGTTATAAAATCGAAAAGATGCTCAAAAAGGCTGTTACATTGGAACCAGTAATAGGTGGTGCTCCTACTTGTCTCATTATACCTCTGGTCAATAGGTTGTGTTGGGTCAGATGAGTGTGGCTGACTTACATGGCAGTGGGGCATCAGCCAAGTCTGAGAGGTGCTGATTCTTTATGGGTTGCCCCTTTTACGCCCTAGGCAACCAAGAATGCACATCAATGGCTCGAGACTTAGCCCCTGAACAATCAAGTCTTGGGGGTGGATTTTCTGCCTTTTAGAGGGGAAAAACTAGTTCAGACTAGCTGGCAGAGTCTTAGTAGATATTGCTCCTACTGTACCTCTTGGTGTTAAGGACTTCTAGAGGACCTTCTACCACTTAAATGACCGATTCACTCACAACCCTGACTTTGGTTGAGAAGCCTCGCATAAGTAGTACTGGAAAGCAAATTTTGTGCAGGTAAAGTATAAACAAGAACAGAAATACAGGATTTAAAAAAAATAAAAGTAATGTGATAACATCCTTGAAGGCGTACAATGCTGCAGTGACTAACTGTAGAGGAGAATGAAGGCCAGAATTCTCAGGTTTCCCCACCCTCCAGTAAAGGCCTGAGTGTGATAATGGGAACAGTCAACAGCTCCTGGTATAAAATGTTTGATGAGGTGGGACAGCACCAGGAACGTCAGGGTCATAGTACAAATGATGATACTTCTGGCAGTCTCTGATCCTCCACAGGGGTCAGGGTCACCTGTAGTAGAGTATCTAGGACACTCCTGCCTTCTTGAATGAAGCTTGTCCTAGTTCGGAGTCTTACCTTATACCTCTTAGTATTCTCTGGCCCACCAGCTAAGACCTCCCTTCCTACATATCTTCCAATTTTGAAGCCTCTGATTATAGGCTTTCTTTTTTTTCTTTAGGGGTATAGGTAATGAATCTCCCTCACCTTCACCCCCGGACTCAGGATTGCCACCAAGTCAGCTCCATTCTTCCAGATAAATACCCACCCACCATAGATATGCAGAGACACATTTACCTTTCCCACGTCCTGAGAAAGCAAGGCCATCTCCCAACAATGCTACTCCCTTGATTTACTAAATATTTTCTAAAGAGTTGTCCACATCATCCTGGGGAAAGGAGACCTTCCAATTGATGAGAATTTGAACCATTTCCCCGGGGTGTATGGAATCATCTGATGGGACAGGGAATATTCAAGCTCAGGTGATTCTGCACTAGGCATGGATTAAGAAAGGGCTGGAGAAGGTCAACTCTATGTCCAAAAACAGTCCATCTTTATTGGGGAGGTCTTGCAGGAGGCTGGATCTTCCAAACTGCTGGATTAGAGAGCCCTCATCCCAGGGTGATTTACAGAAGACATGAAATGCTTGACCCCAGTAGTTACAGGTGTATTGGCAAAGCCATTGTTTAGCATGGGAAACCTCTTGCCCTGAAAGAGGGGAACAGAGTCAATTTTCTGCTTGGGGGCAGGCCAAGTACATCACAGGATATGTAGATGTTCTGATTGATGTGGGTAGCTGTCTTTTCTTTGTTAGGGGGAACATATGATTCCACACCCAGCACAAGATGGCACTACGTCCCTCATGTCTAGGAATAGAAGTGGAATCCTTCACTTCCCAACCTCTGTCATTCTTACAGCTTCATTAACCTGGTTGCTTAGTTCAATAGAGGGTATCTAGTCCAACAATAGAGTATCTAGGAGACTATTGCCATCTTGCATGAAGCCTCTCCTAGTTTGGAGTCTTACATTATACCCCTCATTATTCTCTGGCCCACCAGCTAAGACCTCCCTTCCCAAATATCTTCCAATTTTGAAGCTTCTGATTATAGGCTTTCTTTTTTTCTATAGGCGTGTAGGTAATGACTCTCTCTCACCTTCACCTTTATAGCACCCTTTTATGATGGATGCTAACATGACCCACAGACAGCTGTAAGTGGTGGGAGTCATTGGAAAAAATTTTCAATTGGTCCTAACCACAAAGATCAGGATTGGCCAGTACTGTTTTCTATAGACTCCAGACCATTTGGCCAGTCCCATGGGTACTACCCACAAATCAATATAGGTTATTCATTCCATTCCTTAGGACTTTCTCACACACCAGCCATGTGGCTCACAACTCAACCCACTGGGAAGACTTGCTAGAACATTGGTGTTACTAAATTAATGGCTACGGAAGTCCAGTTGCACATGTCTCTCTCGTAGCAGGTGGAGCTATCAGTAAGCCAAACATTCTTCAGGAGTCAGGTCCTCGTTAGGGGCCCATTGGGCTAGCAGAGGAGATATGATGTTGAGGAGAATTCTAGAGGTGGAATTAAAACTTGTTTACAAAGAGTACTAATACCCAAGGGACTTGTACCAGCTCAATCTCGAATGTACTATTTCCATTTAACAGTAGAAGTTTCCAGGGGCCATCTTGTTAGAAGGATCATCTTACATTACCCAACTCAAAATCAACAACTGTGGGTGAAAGGGTGATGTTATGAGCTTATGTCATCTGGTCAGTAGCAACTAGGGCCCAGTAACAAACAAGCAACTCCTTTTCTTTCTTTTTTTTTCTAAACTTAACAAATACCAAATAAAATTAGTATTTCCATGTGTAAATAGAACCCAACTTTTGAAAATGAAACTACAAATCTCTATCATATCCAGTTTGCTTTTCCTTTTAAGGATAACAAAGCACTGGTCACTGAGTCTAGTCCTTATGAGAACATACAAAATGCCCTTAATATAATTCCCCATATGGAAGCTGGGAGCCTTTTTCTGGGATGGTCAAGATGGTGAATAATGGAAGCGCCTTAGGGAGATTTGGAGCATCTATTCTATAACTGGTTCTGGATATGCTAATCACGTGGTGAACAGAAGCCTCTTTGATTGACTGGGACTGTGTAGCTAAAACTGGAGGGCATTCAAAGGATCTAGTCACCTTGTCCTTCCTCTCTCTTGGTTTGATCTCCTCCATTCTGGTGTCCTGACAACAAGACAGTGCCGAAAAGAGATATACCTTGGGCTCCCTCTACTAGAGTTCAATACATGGTCTGTGAATACAGGCCGGTGGTCTTTGCATTGGTGTTTGTTTTTTGATTTCAAGTGAAGGAAATGGCTGTGACTTAGGAGCTTCAAGAAGTTAGGAAAGCAAGTTACCAGGAGGTCCAGTAGAATCCTTGCAACCAGTTGGTCTAGCTTTGAGGTCCTGAGGAAAGAGGATTGACCTTCAGGACCCAGTTTGGTAGCAGCTGAAATAAGAACTCATCTAGCAGTGATGCTGGTATTGGATGTGAACTTGATGAGACCAATACTACAGAGAAACTGCATCAGTCTGAGCCAATTCTCCCCAGAGACCAATGTATTATAGGAGACAGGTATTGGGGGAAAAACATCTGGGACTTTTGTTTGTACTGTATCTTTGAAGTAAATATTCCTTTGTAAAGTCTAATTGATGCAAATTGATTAAATAGAACCAAGGAGTTAATCACTGGAGGTTAACTGTGGGGAGGAGAGACTGGGGGGGTGGGGTGGAAATCACACCAGAATGGGGGCTAAAGCTGAAGACATTAAAAAGAGACACCTCAGACCTTCGGGGAGACCCCTAGAACTTAAGGGAATGATTTAATTAGCCTCTCTCTGAGAGAGTGGGGCAAGAGTACTTGTTCCCTGAGTGTACAATAAACTCAATGTATGACTTTCAAAGCTGTCCTGCTTGTCTATATTTACTTCTGGCTATCCTTCTGTTCTCTTCTGTGCATTAAAACATGCTTCAATAATTTCTCCTCCTCCTCCCCTACCGCTTCTTCCCCTATTGCTGGCTTTCTTCTCTGGAAAATTCCTACCCCACCCCCAAATTGAAAAATAAAAACCTTATAACAAATATGGTCATGTGTTGTTCTGCAGATGTAGCTTGGGGTGGGGGGAGCGATTTGGATAAAGAGCATTCCTTGCCTCCATTCAGTGAAGTTAGTAGAATTGATTCTTCCTGACCAAGACTGTCTGCACCATCTCTGAAGATCCTCATCTCTATTTTTCCTCCCCTCTTTAGCCATGGGGTTGGAGAAAACCTAAAGTTTCAGGGTACAAAGTGATCTGTCAAATAAGAGATAAAGTTGCTAGCTCAGTAGGTTATGAAGCCTAGGGCAAGGATCCAGGCTCCACATGGCTTCTCTTCTCTGCAAAGTTAGAAAGCTTAAACTTACAGATGATTAATAAAATGTATAAAACCCTCATCACCCAGGCAATTCTTTTGATTGCTAGGCTGGAAATTTCCCAGTCTGTTGGATTTGGTGTCACCAATTAACCACAGGTTTACAACACTTATCTCCCTCTCTATTTCAAAAACACCAACTCAGGATGAGATTAAAATGATCTTATCTTTATTTAGAAAGACTACTGTTAGAAATTCATATAATTGGTAAACAAAATTTAAAACAGTAGAGAAACATTTATTAATGAACCATGCTGTCCATTGTTTGTGTAATAAAATAGAAGGGAGAAACAGGGAGTGGTATAAATTCATCATTATATCCATGGTTTCTCCAAGTAGGTTCTAGTTGCTCCTGAAAAGCATTCTCCATCTATCTGCTAATGCCTACTGCTACTTACTGCTTCTAGGGCTGCCACCAGTCACTGGCTCCAACTCTTTCCCTTAGCCTCTCTCCAGAGAAATGTAAAAACTGCAGCTGCGGCAGAAAACTTCACCTGCCAGTTCCAGTCCTTCAATAGTTTTGTCTCTTCTCATGCTTGGAAGAAGTACAACTTTCAGGGGCTTTAATAACTTATCCCCTGTCACATGGCAGCCATTCAAGACCTACTGAATCACTGTTGCACAAGCAAAGCAAATCCTCATATGCAACATTTTTAAAAATGTTATGTCTTATGCTATACCTTGACTCCATCACTTTTCTGTCAAGAGATAGGCATAATTCTTAATCATCAATGCTCTGGAATCAGGGTTGGTCATTGCACTGACCATAGTCTTTAGTCTTTCAAAGTTGTTTTTCTTTACGATGTTATTATTGTTTAAATTGTTCTCCAGATTCTGTTCCTTTCACTCTGTATCAGTTCATATAAGTTTTCCCAGATTTCCCTTAAGCCATCCCTTTCATCCTCTCTCATGGCACAATAACATTCTATTACAGTCACATACGATAATTTGTTCAACTGTTCCTTAATTTATGGGCACTCTCTTAGCTTTTCTTTGCTATAACAAAAAATGTTATAAATATTTTTGTACATATATATCCTTTCCTCTTTGATCTCTGAAGTTGCAAGTCTAGTATCAAGATATAAAGTAAACTCACAAAAATGATCAGCCTTTCTGTACATGATTAACAAAACCTAGAAGAAAAATACAGAAATAGAAATTCT
This sequence comes from Trichosurus vulpecula, assembly GCF_011100635.1. Lineage (NCBI taxonomy): Eukaryota > Metazoa > Chordata > Mammalia > Diprotodontia > Phalangeridae > Trichosurus > Trichosurus vulpecula. The sequence goes on from NC_050576.1 coordinate 191,470,279, forward strand.
ATTCAAAATTAGTACAAGATGTACAAAATATTTGGATGTCCTTTTACAAGTTTAAATAATTGGCGAAATAGTAATTATTCATAGTTGCGTCAATATTACATAAATTAACAGAATAAATGACATGCCAATCAAACTACCCAAGAGTTATTTCATAAAACCCAACAAATTTTAGCAAAATTTACCAACAGGAACAAAGAAAATAGTAAGAATTTTTTTAAAATAAAAGGTGAGAAGGGTTTCTAGCAGTAACATATCTCAAACTGTATCACAAAGCAATAATCATCAAAACTATTGGGTACTGATTATGAAATAGAAAAGGCGATCAACAGAACACATTAGGTACCAAAGATTAAGAAACAATTTAATCCAGTAGCATACTGTTTGACTAGCCTCAAGTACCAGGTCGGTTTATTATTTGATGAATACTTCTGGGAAAATTTGAAAGCAGTTTGGGAAAAATTAAGTTTTGATCAACATCTCACATCATATATTACAATAAGCTCCAAATGGGTACACGATCTAAGTATAAAAGGTAATTTTATTTTAAAAAATTAGAGAAGAGGAGTTAAATTTTAGTCGGTATTTCATTTCAAATGGAGACAGGGAAAGCATTATTGAATGAACAAGGAATGGAGGTTAACAGGAGGTAATCTGAACAAACAAAATCAGGGCAGTTAGAATTAGAAGGGAAGCAGCTAATCGGGAAAAAACATTGCAGCAAATTTCTCTGGTAAAGATCTAATATGTAAGATATAGAGTGAATGGATATGAATATATATTCTGCAAGGAGAAGAATCATTTCTCAGTAGATAAATGATCAAAAGATTATAATAGGCAATTCTCAAAGGAATAAATTGAAGCTTTCAACAGTCAAATGAAATAACATCTGTAGAGTACTTTGCAAACCTTAAAAAGCTACATACATGCTAGCAATTTTATTATATAGGAAAAAATTCTCCAAATCACTAAGAGAAATACAAATTAAGTTTACACCATCAGACCATCAGTTTGTTAAAGATGACCCAACAAAGCAACAAAAAATAAAAATGAAGTAGTTATGGGAGGACAAGCCCACTAATGAACTATTGGTACAAATGTGAATTGGTCCAACTATTCTAGAAAGCATTTTGGTACACTTTGTAAATTACAAAATGGTGTATACTCTTTGACTCAGTGCTACCACTACTAGAAATATACCCCAATGATGAAAAATACTATCCACATCTGAAAAGAGAACTGATAAACTCTGAGTGTAGACTGAAACATACTTTTTTCACTTACTTTATTTTTCTCGCTTTTTTTCAAACATGGCTAATATGGAAATATGTTTTGCGTGACTTCACATGTATAATTGATATCATATTGCTTGCCTTCTCAATGAGTGGGGGTGTGGATGGAGGGAGGGAGAGAATTTGGAACTCAACATTTTAAAAAATGAATGTTTAAATAAATAGAATATATACAAGAAAAAGGAAGGAAGGAAGGAAGAAAAGAAAGAAAAAGAAAGAAAGACAGACAGACAGAAAGAAAGAAAGAAAGAGAAAGGAAGGAAGGAAGAAAGAAAGAGAAAAAGAAAAAGGAAGAAAGAAGATTGATTTTAGGGTCACAGGATCATCAATTTAGAGCAGGAAGGGATCTTAGAAGTCATGGAGTCCAACCCCTTCATTTTGCAGTCAGAGCAAAGATAGAGGGAAAGGATCTGTTTGTTTAAAATATTTATAGTAACACTTTTGGTTGTAGCAAAGAACTGGAGAAAAAAATGAGTACATACAACTGAGGAGTGGTTAAACAAATTCATATGAATAATTACGAATGGAATGCTGCATGTAAGAAATGATTAAAGGGATAATTTTAGAGTAACCTGGGAAGACTTGTATGAACTGATACACAGTGAAGTAAGTAGAGGCAAGAGAAATATTTGCAATGACAGGAGAAAGGGGGGAAGGACTGAAAAATTAAAGAATTCTAGTTAATGCAATAACCATTCATGATTCCAGAAGACTGATGATGAAATATGCCTCTGTATTGAAGGGAGAGGAGGGAATAAGCACTTACATGGCATCTACTACACTGTGTTAAGCACTTTACACATTTTCTACATTGGATCCTCACAACAACTCTGTGAGATAGGTGCTGATATTATCCATATTTTACAGATGAGGAAACTGAGGCTGAGAGAGGCCAAGTAACTTGCTTAGGGCCATACAGCTAGTAAGTTATCTAAAGCCTCCATCAAATTGAGGTCATCCTGATTCCAGTTCCAATGTTCTATCTTCTACACCACCTAGCTGCCTCTATTGATTGAAGGGATTTATGGAAGACTTTACATGAAAAGACAAGATATGTGAAGGAACCCCTCTTAGACTCATCTATAATGATCAACACTAGTACAGCCAGGTAGTGACTAAAGCTTGAACCTGGCTGTCCCACGGAATCCCCTTATTTGTAGTAACTACCTAGAGATGTTATGGTGACTCTCTAAATTGTATACCTAGGAGGCTGTCCACATTAAAGATACTACCCTAATTAGACTCATTTGAGGCCTCTTTCTAGATCTAGCTGGCAAAGCCAGAAGATTCTTCTACAGGCCACTGCTTCACAGGATCTCTCCTGGGGTTTCCCACAGCTGTTGGAAATGTGAGATTGTTCCAATTCAATAAAAGTTATTTTTACTATAACAATGTGGGATTTTTTCCTGTTCTAGTCCCAATCTGAACCAAGGCCCTCCATGTGCTATGGTGATTTTCTAGTTCATAATTAAAAAAAAATTCTAAAAGAAGAAATATCAGTGTAATGGTATGCTCCATTAAGACTTAAGCAAATTTGCAGTGTGTAAGGAGAAAGTAAAAAAGATAATGAAGAGTAACCAGAAGTCCTTTTCAAATTTGTGGATCATTTTCACCTTTTAAATGACTATGCAGTTTAGAATAACTCATTTGCAAATAAAAAGGACAGGACCCACTCAGTTACACAGACCAACAAAAGAACCTTATAATTAAAAAAAAAAATATCTCAGGAACTCTGGCCCTCTGAGCTGTTGGATAATTATTGGGCAAATGGCCATTGCCAGGTTATGGCCTTATCTGTGGAGATGAAGACTTGGGAAATGTACTAGATAGTCGCCTGTCTCTCACTAAAGGGGCCAGCCTGTTGCTATGCAGAATAGTTATCAAAGGGAGATGACATATTTCTATTTTCCCACCTCCTGCCTTGGAGGTGAATAACTTCAGAGCCCAAGAACCTGAGGGAGCCAACTGTGTGAACAAGAGAGGCTGAGGATCTCCACTATTTCTGAAAGACCAGAACAGTACCCTTGCTGAAGGTAGCTGCTTAAAACTGGGGTGATGGCCCCAATGACAGAAGCAAACCTAGGGAATCTACTGGATTAACTCATCTAGCAGAGATGCTATATGCCTTATGAAGCACCAGCCCAGTCAACTGGTCCATCTATCCCTAAAACCCCATCTGGAAGTGAATTCTCAGACTGAGAGGGAAAGGACTCCAAGGCCCTATAATACCACTGGGGTGACAGGTTGGGAAAAGACAGACTTTAACCTGAAAGACAATGAACAGCGTCTAAGGACACCGATTACATGTGAAGTCAGACAGGAGCCTGGGTGGCCAATAAATCTTTCTGAGGACTAGGCATGTGATTCAGTAGAGGTAAGTAATGAAGTGAAGGTCATATGTAACAAACGAAATTCCTAAAATACATTAATTCAAACAAAACAGGGGCTTTACTTTGCACCATAAAACATATACTTTGCACAAGAAGACACCCAATCAGGTTCAGTATTGGAGTCAAGGTAGTTCCTCTTCCATGAGTCCTGGAGGCCTTTCACGATAGGAAGAGTCACCAGGTCCACACTGCAGAGGATTGTGCCAGATGAGGAGGAATGTACTTGCTCTCACATCAGGATACCTCATATGCTTTGCCTAGGCAAGGGTGCTATGTCAGCAGTGGCCAATGATATTCTTTCTTTTCTATTTTTTTGGAGGGGGTGGGAAAGGCAGGGCAATTGGGGTTAAGTGACTTGCCCACAGTCACACATAAGTCTGTCAAGTGTCTGAGGTCAAATTTGCACTCAGGTCCTCCTGATTCCAGGGCCCGTGCTATACTCACTGCGCCACCTAGCTGCCCCCAATGATATTCTTAAACTATTTTTCATGGCATTACATGGTTAGATAACCTGGGGCTGAGTTAGGGTGAGCAGGAAGAGAGAATGAAGAAGCAAAATGAATGTTAAACTACTCTGTGAGGCTAATGGCCTTTACCCATGTAATGCAGCTGACTAGGATTGGCCAATGCAGACCCCCAACACAGTCCCTTTGTTGACTTGAGCATGAACATACTTCCGGTCAGATTACCACTGACTGGAAAAAAGAAAAGAAGAGGTGGCTTTTGACTGGCTGCTGACACAGCCCCTGGCATGTATATGAAAGGCATTAAATGGCCAGGGCGATTAATCCCTTTCTACACTCTGCAGTACTCAAAATCTGGCGTGCACTCACTTCCAGACCTCTGGTGGCTGACTCTCTGACCTTTTGAAGTTCACAGATCATAGCCTAGTCTATACTTGTAAGGTCCAGAATTCACATGGCTGGGGAATCCTGTACCTCCCCCATAACTGTGCAGTGAATTTGATATTAAAGGAAGAGACCAGGGGTCTTCAGATTGATTATAGGAGTTTAATCAATTATTATAAACACTTACAAACAGGGGCAATATGGGGTGGCTGCCAGACAGTTCAATGGATCCCCACAAAGACCCCCCAAAATTCCTGTGGCAATTATAGAAATCAGACAAAGGGAGGAGGAGGCATAGGGTGCTTCCCTGCAGATTGGTGGATATTTTGGGTTCTTCTGCTTAGTGAATGTTTTGGTTAATATTTTAGTTTATACTTACTATTGAATACAGTTCCCAGACATCCAGGTGTTTACCCAGTACTGTTGGGTGGTAAATGCCCAGGCACTTAAGGTTGGGTACTGGTCATATACCAGTCATGTATCAGCCACAGTTATGACTCAGTATCTAAGTTATGATTTTTTAACAGGTCACCATGTCTGGGCTTCCACCTTTCACAGAGTTTAAGTTAATAACTTTCACTTCTTACTGTGTTTTATGGCTTTCCCCAATAGGGACCCCACAATACTCTACCTACAAGCAGGGTGGAAGAGACACAATAGATACAGCCTGCACTCTAGTTCTACATGGCAGTTGCTCAGGTAGGGATATAAGAACCCAAGTCCTCTCACCTGGAGGCTTACAGAATTCCTCTCTTAAACGTGGCCGATGGAGAAAGACTAACTGCCTTAGCCAGTTAGCACCTTTTGAATGTGTGCCTAGTTCTCGTTCAACAGCCAATTAAAAGCCTCCTCTTCATGCTGCAAGATGACTGGAAATAATACCTATATATGATCCATGCCACATAAAGATCATGTCAAAAAGATCACAATACATGTGTTCATAAGAACTGGGCTTGCATCATCCAGTCTCCGTTGCCCCATGACACTTATTGTAGGGGCACAACTATGCATTTTGTACCACCACAGCCTGGGAATAGGATTTCTGAACCTACTATTAATCAGTTCTGGTGAGTCCATTTGGAACTACATAGCCAGAAAGTTCTTGAGACACAGTAGTGGTTGCTACAGTGAGGGTTCCAAAGAGTGACCATATTTATTTCTACAATGGTACATCAGTTTTGTTGTTTTGTTACCTTAAGATATAAACTACTGAGAAGTCAAACTAACTAAAGGAAAGCCTTCATTGGCTTTTTATAGGTTTAATTTTTTGGCAGTCTGGAAGTGTTCCAGGTTTTTATGGTCTGCATTTACCACAATGGGATGCTGAGTCCCATCTTGATGGTGACTCTAAGCCTTAATTGAGTGTGGCTTCTATGGCAAATAGCTTCTTCTCCCAAATTGTATAGTTCCATCAGGCCAAGGAAAATTTGTGGGTGAAATATGTACAAGGCCAAAGAATGCTGAGAAGTGTCTTGGTTTCCAAAATGATCACTCCTACTAATGCGTTTGTTGCATTGGCCTCAACCACAGAAGGCTTGTGGTAGTGTGGGCACATGACCATTGCTCCTTAAGTTCACCAAAAGTCTTCTCTTCCATGGGCATCTGGGGAACTGTGAGAGTTAACAAGCCAGGGATGAAAGCAGTGGCACCCCATGAACATATGGAACCATTGAACACCTTTGAATAAAGTGGAAGGGTCCCTTATTGAAGCACTTTGTATGGCTCTAACTGCACTCTCCTCTAGCCAGGTTCGTTTCTTCCTGCCCAAACTGGCATTTTTTCAAGATGACAAAGCGGCAGTTGTAGTACAAATGCTAAAGCATGGTTTGGACCTGGTTTATATATTGCTGAGGTCTTGAAGTCAATAGAGCTATCAACCAGATAAAATACCACTCCACAGTCTAATCAGTCCTGAAAAATGGTGCTAGTGGACCATCAAACAATCAATTAGCATTTATTAGGCTCCTACTATGTATTAGGCTAGGTGCCAGGGATAAAAGCAAAATTGAAAAAGTCCTTCCCTTTGAGTAGCTTACATTCTACCACAAATCAAAAGACATGACCTAGTAATAAAACTATCCATAGAATGTTTGGAGAGTCATCTTCAACTTATTACTGTCTTGGATGCATATTATGTTGTAGGACCCCTTGCATGGTAAAGATCACTTTCTTGATCTAAAAGACCTGGGATTACTGGCAAGGGGTCCCACTCTTGAATAGCTACAACATTGAGTTTTTAGAAATCATAACATAAATTCAATTCCCTGCTTTTTTGCCCCTAAGTTCTCTTGAACACCATTCCCATGTTACCAACTGCCTCCTGAATATTTCCACCTGGATGTCCCATGGGCATATCAAACTTAACACATCCAAAATAGAATTCATTATATTTGCCCCCAAACCCATCCCTCCTCCAAACTTCCCTATTTCAGTTGATGGCAAAACCACCCTTCCAGTCACCTAAGTGTGTAATCTTGGAGTCATTTTTGATTCTTCACTCACCCATATTCAATCTACTGCCAAGTCTTGCAGCTTTTACCTCCACATCTCTCACATCCATCTCCTCTCCACTCATGCAGCTTCTACCCTGGTTGAGGCTCCCATCTCCTCTCACCTGAACCTTTGCAATTGCTTCTCCCTCTCCAATCCATTCTCCAGGCAAGAGCCGAGTTGATATTCTTAAAGCATAAATATCACCATGTCGCTCCCTTACTCAAATATCTTTAGTGATTAACTGTTGCTTCTAGGATTAAATACAAAATCCTCAGCCTGGCCTTTAAAGCCCTCAACAGTAAGGTTCTCATTTACTTCTTATGCCTTTCATGCTAGTCTCTTTCAAGCACGGTTAAGCTAACATGCTAGCTGTTTTCTCTACACCACATCCATCTCCCATTTCTTCGGCTTAGTGACCAAGTGGTCACTCATGTTGAATGCATTCCTTTTTCATCTCCGTCTCATAGAATCTCTAGCTTCCTGTAAGCAGCTATTTTCAAGGTGATACTTCCTATACCAGGCCCTTCCCTCCAGGCTTTCTCTTGAAATTACTTTGTATATAGTTTGTATTTATGTTCTTGTGGATAGGTTGTATCTCCTCAGTAAGCTCCTTGAGGGCAGGGAATATTTCATTTTGTCTTTGTATCCCCATATCCCGAGATCTAGCATATAACAGGTATTTAAATGTTTGTTGATTTCAATCAAATTTGAAAGATAACTTAAAAAGACAACAAAGAACTCTATAAGAGTCATAGTTTCATGGGCAGTTCTCTTTTTATGATCTTAGCTTGGGGAAATGTTGATATTTGTTAAGTTAGTAATGATAAAAAGGGAAACGAAATCGAGTGTTACCTTGCCAAATACTCAACATATCTGAGCTACATGGAACAAAAAACTTAAAATATAGAGACCTAGCAGAAGAGATCACAATCATGAGGGAACAGGATAAGGGACACAGCATCCTTGTTATACTATCTGCCACTAGAGCTGTCTACGGATGCTCTTAGTGAGGCAGCAGAAAATGAGCTTACCTCTCAATACTTTTATCTAACTACAAAGAACAGTTATTTAATCCACTTGCATAATAGTCTGTAGAGCATTAAGTATAAAACGAAAATAGCAACACAGTATCTTGTTCCAGAATCATTTCTCTTGGAGCCCTGTTGAAAAAGATGAGAAAAATGAGGTGATAGCACCAACATTTATAGAGCACATTCAGATTCTCTGCTGCTTTCTGAGAGTGATTGGAACACTCTTCCTCCTCATCTCTGCCTCCGGGCTTTCCTAGCTTCTTTCAAGTCCCAGATAAAATCCTACCTTCTACAGGAAGCCTTTCGTAATTCCCCTTAATTATAGTACATTCCTTCTGTTGATTATTTCCCATTTATCCTGTGTATAGCTTGTTTATATGTAATCTGTTTGCATGTTGTCTCCTTTATTAGTATCTGAATTTATTGAGATCAGGGACTGTATTTTACCTTTCTTAGCATCCCCAGTGCTTAGCACAGTGCCTGGTGCATATTAGATGCTTAATAAATGCTTATTGACTAACTCACTGAGTAGTTTCTTCTTGTTGGATTGGGGAGACAGAAGTATTCATTGGGGGCAGTGAAATTGCCTGGGTTCCTCTCCTGCAGTGCTGAAGATACATTATCACCTAAGAAGCACTGGGAATTTCCACCTGATCTGCAGCAGGAACTTCCTATATATTTGTCTTCCATGTTAGAATATGAGCCCCTTAAGAGTGGGGACTGTCTTTCTTTTGTATTTATGTCCAGCACTTGGCACATAGTGAGCACTTAAAAATGCCTTTTCATTCTGTAAGGTGTGGGGTGTGTGGGTGCTGTTTTGTTTTTTGCCCATGTAGAATTTATATGGCCAGTGGATCAGTCGAGATGTGGCTCACAGAGGGCAAGAATAAAAATATTGAAAGAAGACTGATTCCTGCCAAGAGGAAAAGCAAGAGGTCATTTGGGGCCAGAAGTCGGCCACTCTGCTCTCCTCAGGAAGAGAGAGTACCAGGCTAGAATTATATATATCGGCTCCCTTAAATATTGTTAGTCTAGGGAAAGTAATTTTTAGTTTCAAACTGTACTCCTGATCACTATTTTTTAACAAGAAAGGAGGGCCCTAAACTATATATCCAAGGCTTGACCTCCTTGCCATCAAATGCCTATTCCAAAATGAATACACATAGCAAATAGCAAATAAGCCCATACATCCGAGTTAATAGCAAAACGGAAATCAGAGAAGGTATGCTGATGTTGTTATTTAGTTGTTTCAGTTGTGTCCAATTCTCCGTGACCCCATTTGGGTTTTTCTAGGCAAAGATACTGCAGTGGTTTGCCAGTTCCTTCTCCAGCTCATTTTACAGATGAGGAAAATGAGGCAAACAGGGCAAAGTAACTTGCCCATGGTCACACATATAGTAAGTGTCGGAGGCCAGATTTGAATTCAGGAAGAGAATTCTTCCCGCCTCTAGGCCTGGCACTCTATTCACTATGCCACCTAGCTGCCCCAAGAACAGATACTACACTTGATGTCAGTCAAAAGGCCAAGAAGGGAAAGCATACATTGAAGAATATATCATACAATACATATTGAAGGAGCTTTCCCATTGGGAGCGAGACAATTCAGCTCGGTCAAGAGAAAGGGTTCTAGATCTCACTTAATAGGAAATTCTCCTAAGTCTGGTGTAGCAAACTGAGGATAGGGACATGACCGAGATGACCAGGTCCTCTCCTCTTCTTTGCAAAGTCTTTCTCTCCCTTCAGGGACCTGAAGAGAAGTTAGAATGATGCATCTTTTCTCTCAAAGCTGTAAGCCTGGATGTTTCTCTCTTTCTCTTTTTTTTTCCAGCTCTCACTAACTCTGCCCTTCACACAGGCAAGGGGCACTGAATAAGCCATCTCCACCAGTGAGGATAGAGTCCCTTACAATTGGCCTATTGAACCAAGTATTATAATCCTTCCTTTTTTCTCTTCTCCTTCCATCCTTCGTTCTCTTCCTTCCCTTTTCCCTTCTTTCTTTCTTTTTCTTCCTTCCTTTCCTTCTTTCTTTTTTCTTTCCTTTTTCTCCTTTCTTTCCTCCTTCCTTCATACAAGGACAGTGGAACAAAACTGGATTACAACCCAAAGGTTAAGAAAAGATTTTTTTCAAGTGATGTGACAATGTTGTTTGTGTTACTTTTCTTGTTATTTATCTTATATTTCTATTTTACGTAAATTGTACTTTTTATATTACTTCCGTGTTGTTTGTGTATAACTCCATCTCATGAGTTTCAAAGGAAAAATAAGGGCTCATAGTTTTACTTTTCTTTCTTTCAATTTGTTGGGGATCGGTAGGGGAGAGGAAGTAGTGATGGAGTTGTCAAAAAGAAAAAAAATAAGGAAAAAGGGTCACTGAAGATGCTTGCACAGAATAGAACAAAACACACAAAGTGAAAAGGAAACACAGACAAGCACACAGCTTTGAAAAGAACATATTGAATTAGCACTCAGCCTGTAGTCAGGAAGATCTGGGTTCAAATCTCTCCTCAGACACTTACTAGATCTGTGATCCTAAGTCATTTAACCTCTATCTTCCTTAGTTTCCTCAACTATAAAAATGGGGATCATAATAATACTTAATTCTCAGGGTTATTGTAAGTATCAAATAAGATAATATCCATAAGGTGCTTGGCACATCTGGCACATCATAGGTGATTAATAGATACTTGCTCATTTTCCTCCATATTTAAAAACAAAAGCAAACTGTATAGAAAGCAAATTGGCTCTCTCTTATACATCTTCTTTTTCTATTTTACTTTGTATATGAAAATGCTTATCTTATTTGGTATTAGTTAAGTTCAGAATTTTTTAAAATGAGGGCTTATAAACAATAGAATGAAGAATGTAAAACAAGTTCTAGGAATTTGTACATTTAGGGCTTTTAAATGACCCTGACAGGGTAAATCACTTAACCTATCCCAGGCACATTTCTAAGACTATGAGTTGCAGAACAGTTGCTGGTTTGAATTAGTAGAGGATATTTCCTTACTGGGAGTTCCTTACACCAAAAAATCATAATAACAGAATAAATAAATATATAAGTAAAGGCCACAAAGTTTATTCATATACATAAAAATTTTGAAGGGGACACGGTAAAATATATTTTTGGGAAAAAAGTATGTTATATTACTTTTTTATTTAATTAAAGTATAAATAGTTGAATTTGGAAGTTTAGTTGGTGATATGCTCCCTATTTGATTTATTTATTTGTATTTGTTGTTATGTTAAACATAAAACAAGGAGATGTATGCTTCCCAAAAGCATTTGCCACTGTCATGGAGATCCAGTGCAAAGTCCAAGTTATAAAAGTATTCCCTCCCTTATGTAAAAAAATATTTATAGTAGTTCTTTTTGTGGTGGCAAAGAATTGGAAATCAAGGAGATGTCAATCAATTGGGGAATGGCTGAACAAATTGTGGTATATGAATGTAATGGAAAACTATTGTGTTATAAGAAATGAGGAGCAGACGAACTTCATTACAAACTGGAATGACTTATATGAACTGATGCTGAGTGAGGGGAGCAGAACCAGGAGATCAATATACACGATTACAGACACAAAACATCTGTAAGGACTAACTTTGATAGACTTGACTCCTCTCATCAATGCAAGGTTCAAAGGCAGCTCCAAAAGACTCATGATGGAAAAAGCTATCCACTTCCAGAGAAAGAATTGTGGAGTCTGAATGCAGATGGAGGCAAACTATTTGCTCTCTCTTTTTTTTTTCCTTCTCTTTTGGTTTTGTTTCTCTGTTCTCATGATTCATTCCATTGGTTATAATTCTTCTTTACTACTGGACTATATAAGTTCAATGTGAAGGTAAATATAGAACATAGAACATACATTGGATTACATGCACCTTGGGAGCAGGGAGAAGGAGAGGGAGGGAAGGAAATTTTGGAACCCAAAACCTATAGAACAGGATGTTGTAAACTAAAAAATTTTTTAAAAAAAGAATTTTTAAAATTTGTTGCTTTTCTAGATACTTTAGTTGCATGTCCAGTTTCTTGATCTGTTCTTTCTCTCTTTTGTTGACGAAAATATTTAGAATTATAAATTTTACCCTAAGAACTGTTTTGGCTGGTTACCAAAAGTTTTGCTGTGATATCTCATTTTTATAATTTTTTTGTGATGTTTCCTGTTGTTCTGTAGTTTCTTCTTTGACCCAGAAATTCTTTAGGATTAAATTATTTAGTTTCCATTTAAGTTTGAATTCTTTAACCAGATATCTTTATTGATTATAATTTTTGTTGCATTGTGATCAGTAGTGATATATTTAATATTTCTGCTTTTTGCATTTATTTTGATGTTTTTATGCCCTAGCACAGGACACATTTTTGTAAAGATGCCATGCACAGATGAAAAATATGCATATGCCTTTTTACTCTTATTCTGTAATTGCCAAAAGTATGTTCTATCTAACTTTTCTAAAATTCTATTCAGGTACTAAATATCTTTCTTGTTTACCTTTCTGTTAAATATTTTTAAAATTAAAAATTTTCAATTGTTAAACATCTACCTTTTCTTCCTCTCACCCTCTGCCCCATTCACAAATTGAGAAAGATAGAAAAACAAAGCCCCTTTTACAAACATGTATAGTTAAATGAAACAAATTCCTGCATTGGCCATATCCAAAAAATGTGTCTCTTCATTCTGAGTTCATCATCTCTTTATCAGAAGATGAATAACATGCTTCATCCAGAATCCTCTGGAATCATCATTAGTCATTACACTGATCAGAATTTCTAAGTCTTTCAAAGCTGTTTGTCTTCATAATGTTGTCATCATATAAATTGTTCTACTGGTTCTGCTTACATCACTTCACATTAGTTCATACAAATCTTCCAAAGTCCTTTTGTAAATAATTTTTTACAACGCAGGGAAGGTGAAAAAGAGGGGGGAAACATTTGAACAGCATTTACAATGTGCCAGGCAATGTGTTAAGTGGTTTTTTTTTTTACAAATATTGTCTCATTTGATACTCACAACAACCCTGAGAGTAGATACTGCTATTAACCCCATGTTATAGTTAAGGAAATTGAAGAAAGCAGAAAGCAGAGGTGATGTGATTTGCTCAGGGTCACACAGCTAGTAAATATAAGAAGCCAAACAAAACGGTATTTTACAGCACAATAGTATTCATAATACACACACGCACAGACATGTACACATATACATACATACATTCATACACATGCATACCCCATGACTTGATTGGCAATTCTCCGACTGATTGGCATCCTCTCAGTTTCCAATTCTACGCTACTGCAAAAAGTATTGCTATAAATATTTTTATACAGCTTTAGTTAGACTTCATTTTGCTTAGAACTAATCCCTCTCTTACTCCTCCTTCATCCTTCTCCCTTTCCTCCTGTTTCCTTGTCAATTGAATTTTTGTTCCCAACTATGTCACCTCCTATGACTAGTTCAGATGTCAGTAAGATTTGGGTGTTACCTGTTCCCCTCTATACTTTCCTCCTAGTTGTATATTTCTCTACTTGTACACCCTGATTATATTTTTGCTATATATCTTTGCTAAATATCTTCTCCATGCTAATGTTAGTAAGCTTCCTTTTGTTAAGTGTTTTATGGTCCGTGAATGTCTCATCTGGTCCTAATCCCACTAGACTAAACTGAATCAGGTCTTGTCCAGAACAATGTAATGAAAAACAAGATTTCTGAGAGGAATTGGAGGGAAATGAATTGAATTCACCTAATATACTATGATTCTTATTGTGCTCCTAAGAGTTTATATTAGACTTTCTGTGGTTCCATTAAATCTGTCCCACTAGTGGGGAAAACAAATTTCCTGCTAAAGGGTTAAAATCTGCAAAAATCTGGCCAGTTTCTTTATCTTTCACCCTAACTAGGGCAACAAGAAGGGAGGTCTGCCTAAGGTTTTGGTAGGCCTAGAGTCAGGAGATTTGGAATCTTATTCCTTCTCATACCCTTCTCTGGGCATAGTAAATACAAGATAATTTGAAGTAGAAGGGAACATTAACAAATTAGCATATCAGGAAAGGTTTCCTGGAAGAAGTATCTCAAACTGAGCCTTGAAGAAAGCTAAGGATTATAAGAGGCAAAAGTAAAAATGAAATGAATTGTAGGTCTGGGGAACAGCATGTGAAAAGATATAGAGGTGGGAAATGGAATGCTGAGTTTGGAGAACAGCAAATAGGCCAGTTAGACTGGAATATAAAGTGAGTAAAGGAGAATAATGTGAAATACCATATTTTCCCATATATTAGATGCACCTTTTTTTGAAAAATTTGGGGTCTAAAAACCAGGTGCTTCTTATATAGTGGTTGCAGATTTTTTTACTTTCATTTCCTGCTTTTTTGAGCTTGTTTCGCATTTGTTACCAGTATATTAGGTTACATTTTGCCACGTTCTGCCCAGAAATGGCTCAGAAAAGATTTTTGTACAGTGCTGAATTCAAGTTAAAAGTGATCCGGTTTGCAAAAGTGAATGGAAATCGTGCTGCTGAACGTAAGATTGGTCCTCCTCCAACTGAGGAAACAATCCAAGACTGGCTAAGGGATGAAGAAACCCTACTGAAAACACCCCTGCAGAAGAAGGCCATGAGAGGCAAGTCAGCAACATGGTCTGATTTAGAGAAGGAATTGAAGACACGGATTGAAGAGCAAAGGGCAATTGGAATTCCTGTGTCCACGAAGATGGTTCAGCATGAGGCAAGAAGAATTGCTGATGAAAAAGAAGTTACTGGTTTCAAAGGAGGACACAATTAATTGGTGCTTCAGGTTCATGAAATGGAATGGACTAAGCATGTGTACACTCACCAGACTTGCCCAAAAGATGCCTGAAAGCTCTGAGGAGATGAATAAAACTTGAGTTCAGTAACTTTATGTAATACATTTTTTTTCAAATTTTGGGCCCCAAAATCAAGGTGCGTCTTATACATGGGGAAATATGGCAAGTCTGGAAGAATAGGCTGGAATTAGATGTTGAAGGCCTTTAAATGCCAAGCTCAGGATTTCATATTATATCCTAAGATCAATAGGGAGCCACTGAAGATTTTGAAGATGAGTTTGGCAGGTGTGTGAAGGATGGATTGGAAGCAGAGAGATGAATTAGAATTGCAATTATCCAGCTGAGATGTCAGGAGGGCCTAACCAAAGATGTCAGTTATGTGAGTGGGAAAAAAGGGGAAAGATGTGAGGGATGTTATAGAGGTAAACTGGAGAAGACCTGGCAACTGATTGGATGAGAGGGAGAAGAAAGAATGAATGTGTTTGCAATGCAACATCTTTTCCACTGACCTCCTTTTAACCAACAGCTCAGCTATTCTTACCATCAGGGGTCTCCCAGCAAGATTGCTCATATCAAAGCTAAAGAAACAAAAGAACAACTGGTAAGAGCAGTGAGGAAAGGGTCGAGGGACACATCTGTGTATTTTTACAAATAGGACTCTAAACTGGTACCAACCTATTAGGGAAGGATATAGTTTTAGGGTTGAAAAATATAATGTGGCCAAGAGGAGCTGTTATCAATTAAGATTCTGGAAGCCTCAGCAATACTTGGGACGTCTATAAAAGGACAAGAACATAAAGATTCATTGTGACAACAAGGCCACGGTTATACATCAAGGCCAATGGAGGGGAACAAGGATCCGGAGGGATCTGACATCTGTTCCATGGGGGTGGAAAAACTGTTATAACAATTTCCACATACATCTGGCAAGACAATGTGCTGAGAAAGCCAACTGAATGAAGGCAGGCATCAGCTAAACCCAGAGATGGGTGTTGTAGTACGAGAGGTTCTTCTGAGCTATGCAAAAACAAAGCCAACCAAACATTAACAGACTCACCTTCAAATCTTTTAAGGAAGTTTATTTTAGATGAAATAAATTGTTGTGATTCTCTCACTATTTCCTTCCCCTTTAGCTAACTATTCATCAAGCAGTCCTAGAAAAGGAAGGACAATGTTGTCTACCTTTCTGAAGCCTCAAATAAAATAGTCAAATCTTGTTTTGAAATGCCATTCACAAAAAATAAAATAGAATGCCATTCACACCACAACCCAATCTCCATGTTATATCATGGGTAATGGTGAGCAAAAATTTAGAATTATTAAGTATTGATCTGGAAAGTAAAGGCAAAGACTGGGAACATTGGGTGGGAGCAAATCAAAGGGATAGTTGGGATACACAGAACACAGGGAAACACAAAGTCAAGACAGAGTAATGGGTCAAAGGCAAACAAATATTCAGAATGGGAATAGCAGATACAATATCTGAGAGCAAGAGGACCTTGGAAGAAAAGAAAAACCTGCCTAAGAAACAAGGCCTATTTTATTGCTCCTCTTTTAACAATAAGCAATTATCTACCTACTATCTCTGCATCTAATGCATTAGAGTCCCTGGCTCACACGGTGGGAGGAATCAAGCAAGACAAAGTCTTAAAATTTAAAGGCTATGGGAGTGAATGAAGCAACCGTTTTCAAGCTCTCACAGGTCCTGACAAGGATTTTTAAGCCCCAGTCAATGGCCCACTTAATTCAAGGTATTCAACATGAGAGTTTTCAACACAGCTAATGACTTGGACAATTTCTCAAGATTTGGACAGACTGGATCTGTGATTTCCTTGATGGAAGGAATTAACTACTGGTGAGGAAACTCCTAGCAACTGAGAAGAGCAACTAGTCTGTAATATATAGTCTTAGGTAGTTCGCTACCTTATTATCTACTACATTTGATATGAAGTAAATTCTCCCACTGAAAGTACCAGCAAAAAGGCAAAAGATGCTCTGGAGATACAATGAACTGCTTAGTTTAAAAAAAAAAAAAGCCCTAGCCCTGGGGTTGGAATCAAATCTTGATTCAAAACTAGCCTCTGACAGTTCAGTCAATAGAGTGTACTATGCTCCAGGCACTGTGCTAGGTGCTGGGCATACAAATACAGTGAATAAAACAATTTCTATTTCCAATGAGCTTATACTTTAATGGGGAAGACAACTGCACACTGAACGAGTTCCTTAATTTTTCTGATGTTTCATTTTACCTAAATGTAAAATGGATGTGCCATTTGCACTCCCTACCTCACAGGGTAGTTTTGAGGAAAGTGGTTTGTAAACATTTCAGTGCTACATAAATGGGTAGTTCCTATTATAAACATTTGGGCTGTTTAAAAATAACTGAGTTAAGAGTTTAGAGGGGGTGGGGCAAAGCCAAGAAGGTGGCTGGAAAGCAGGGACTTGCTTAAGCTCTCCCACAAATCCCTCCAAACACCTGTAAAAATGGCTCTGAATAAATTCTAGAGCTACAGAACCCACAGAATAGCAGAGGGAAGCAGGTCTCCAGCTCAGGACAGCCTGGATGGTCCCTGGGAAGGGTGTGTACCAGGGTGCTGGGAGCAGAGTGTGGCCCCACACCAGGACCAACCAGACTGGGATTCTGGCAGGGGCAGGCCCAATGGTCATGAATCATTGAGCTGTGGCAGTTACCAAACTTCTCAACCCACAAATGCCAAAGACCATGGAGCAGGTTAGTGAGAAAACTGCTGGATAGGGGTGAGAGTGGTCTGGCTTCAGCACTGGGGGTGGCGGAGATGGCGAGGCAGTGGCAGTGGCAGCAGCAGGAAGCTCCTGCAGCTGCATCCAGAGCTCCAGCATCAGCTGCTTCCTGAGTCCCTGGCTCACATGGTGGGAGAAATCAAGTGGCGGATCAGAGCGAGAGTGCAAGGAGTGCTTTGCTGGCACAGAGGCAGCTTTGCCCTGTTTGAATCTGGGTCACAATCCTGGTTGGCAGTTCTTGGGGGTGGAGGAGTGCTGGTGTGGCAAAGTTTGCGGTGACAGTGGAATAGAAGTAGCTCTAAAAACAGCAGTGCTCGGACCCTAAAGCTTGGGACAAAGTACTCTCTACAAGCAGTTACACCCCAACGAAAAACTCAAGGGTCAAGTAGTTGGCTGGGAACATGAACAGGCGATGAAAAAGGACACAGACTCAGACTCTAGAATCTTTTTTTGGTGACAAAGAAGATCAAAACATACAGCCAGAAGAAGTCAACGAAGTCAAAGAGCCTACATCAAAAGCCTCCAAGAAAAATACGAATTGGTCTCAGACCATGGAAGAGCTCAAAAAGGATTTGGAAAAGCAAGTAAGAGAAGTAGAGGAAAAATTGGGAAGAGAAATGAGAGTGACGCAACAAAACCATGAAAAACAAGTCAATGACTTGCTAAAGGAGACCCAAAAAAATACTGAAGAAAATAACACCTTAAAAAATAAACTAACCCAAATGGCAAAAGAGTTCCAAAAAGCCAATGAGGAGAAGAATGCCTTGAAAGGCAGAATTAGCCAAATGGAAAAGGAGGTTCAAAAGACCACTGAAGAAAATCCCACCTTAAAAATTAGATTGGAGCAAGTGAAAGCTAGTGACTTTATGAGAAATCAAGATACTGTAAAACAGAACCAAAGGAATGAAAAAATGGAAGACAATGTGAAATATCTCATTGGAAAAACCACTGACCTGGAGAATAGATCCAGGAGAGATAATTTAAAAATTATTGGACTACCTGAAAGCCATGATCAAAAAAAGAACCTAGATATCATCTTTCAAGAAATTATCAAGGAAAACTGCCCTGATATTCTAGAACCAGAGGGCAAAATAGAACTTGAAAGAATCCACCGATAACTTCTTGAAAAAGGTCCCAAAAAGAAAACTCCTGGGAATATTGTAGCCAAATTCCAGAGTTCCCAGATCAAGGAGAAAATACTGCAAGCAGCCAGAAAGAAACAATTTGAGTATTGTGGAAACGCAATCAGGATAATACAAGATCTAACAGTTTCTACATTAAGGGATCTAAGGTCTTGGAATATGATATTCTGGAGGTCAATGGAACTAGGATTAAAACCAAGAATCACCTACCCAGCAAAACTGAGTATCATGCTCCAAGGCAAAATATGGATTTTCAATAAAATAGAGGACTTTCAAGCTTTCTCAATGAAAATACCAGAGCTGAATAGAAAATTTGACTTCCAAATACAAGAATCAAGAGAAGCATGAAAAGGTAAACAAGAAAGAGAATTCATAAGGGACTTACTAAAGTGGAACTGTTTTGTTCACGTTCCTACATAGAAAGATGATGTGTGTAATTCATGAGATCTTTCTCAGTATTAGGGTAGCTGAAGGGAACATACATATATATAGACAAAGGGCATAGGGTGAGTTGAATATGAAGGGATGATATCTAAAAAAATAAAATAAAATCAAGGGGTGAGAGAGAAATATATTGAGGGAGAAGGGGAGAGATACAATGGGGTAAATTATCTCACATAAAAATGGCAAGAAAAAGCAGTTCTGTCAAAGGGAAGCGGGGGCAGGTGAGGTGGAATGAGTGAATCATGCTCTCATAGGATTTGACTTGAGGAAGGAATAATGTACACACTCAATTGGGTACCTTATCCCACAGGAAAGTAGGGGGAAGGGGATAAAAAAGGGGGGATGATAGAAGGGAGGGCAGATAGGGGGAGGAGGTAATTAAAAGCAAACACTTTTGAAAAAGGACAGGGTCAAAGGAGAAAATTGAAAAAAAGGGGGACAAGATAGGATGGAGGGAAATAGAGTTAGTCTTTCACAACATGATTATTGTGGAAGTGTTTTACATAATGATACATGTGTGGCCTATGTTGAATTGCTTGTCTTCTTAGGGAGGGTAGATGGGAAGTGAAGAGGGGAGAGAATTTGGACCTCAAAGTTTTAAAAGCAGATGCTCAAAATAAAGTTGTTACTACCTGCAACTGGGAAATAAGACATACAGGCAATGGGGTATAGAAATCTATCTTGCCCTACCAGAAAATAAGGGGAAAGGGGATGGGGGGAGAGTGGGGTGACAGAAGGAAGGGCTGACTGGGGAAAGGGGCAATCAGAAAATAAGCCATCTTGCTGTGGGGGGGGAGGGTAGAAATGGGGAGAAAATTTGTAACTCAAAATCTTGTGGAAATCAATGTTGAAAACTAAAATATTAAATAATAAAAAAGAATTTAGAGAGAACATTTCCAGAGAGATCCCCAGAATCCTGAGCCTTATTTCCATCTTGAAGTTAAACAATATTTAACTAGATTCCTTAATTTATTTATTCTTTAACTCAAGAAACATTTTCTAAGCCATTCTTCTGTGCAGAGCAGTGTGAGATACAAAGTTTAGATAAGACAGAGTCTCTGTCCTCACGGAGCTTCCGTTCTAGTAAACAGATAACTCTAATGCAAAAGATTAGCCCTTTGGGGTAAGCTAAAACATAGGATATGATCATCCATAAGACTTTAACTGGGTCAAAACAATGGTTTCAATCACAACTTCAGAGGATTGACCTAACAGAGAGGTCATGGCCTATACAGTAGATATGGGATAAAGCATGCATTGTTAGATATGATCAATGTGTTGATTCTTTTTTTCTTAACTGCATATCTTTGTTAATCAATCAATAACTATTTATTAAATGCCTACTATGTTCCAGGCATTATGCTAATCACTGGGAGGGATATAAAGACAAAAGTAAAAGTCTTTGCCTTCAAGGAGCTTACATTCTATAGAGGGACACAATATATGCACATTTAGGCATATACAAAACAGATGCAAAGTGATTTAGGGAGAAGGGCACTGGCATTTGGGGAAAATGGGAAAGACTTCATGTAGAAGGAATAATAGAGCCAAACCTTGAAACATATTAAGGATTTTAAGAGATGGAGTTAAGCGGTGACTACATTTCAGGTATGTAAGTGAAAAGGCAAAGAGATAGAAATTTGTATTTCTATTTCTATTTGTGTGGTGCTTTGTATGAGGAGAAATAATAAGAAGGAAAGTTCTTTTAGAGTGAAGTTAGGAGTAGAGAGTCCTTGGGGAAGGGATGTGGAAAAATAGGTACACTACTGTACTGTTGGTGGAGTTATCAACTGGTCCAACCATTCTAGAGAATAATTTGGAGCTATGCTTAAGGCTATCAAACTGTGCATCCCCTTTCACCTAGCAATATTACTATTAGGCCCATGCCCCAAAGAGATCAAAGAAAAAGGAAAAGGACCCTTATGTACAAAAATATTTATAGCTGCTCTTTTTGTAATAGCAAAGAATTGGAAAACGAGAGGATGCTGATCAGTTGGGGAATGGCTGAACAAGTTGTGGTATATGATTGTGATGGAATACTATTGTGTTGTAAGGAATGATAAAGTGGATGGTTTCAGAAAAACCTAGGAAAACTTATATGAGCTGATGCAAAGTGAAATGAGCAGAGCGAAGAGAACATCGCACACATTAACAGCAATATTGTAACAACTATGAAAGACTTAGCTACTCTGATCAATACAAATGATCCATGACAATTCCAAAGGACTCATAATGAAAAATGCTATCTTCCTCCAGAGAGACATGATGAACTGATTAACTTGAAGCATATTTTCTTTCACTTTATTTTTCTTGTTTTTTTTTCTTTTGCAACATGGCTAATGTAGAAATATGTTTTGTATGACTTCATATGTGCAATGGATATCGTACTGCTTAACTTCTGGGGGTTGGTGCAGGAGGGAGGAAGAGAATTCAGAACTGAAAATTAAGATTTAAAAAATTTAAAAGAGAGTAAGTGGAAAGTGACAAATACATACATATACTTTATGTGTATATATATATACATATATATATACACATATATATATATAAAGAGAGAGAGAGAGAGAGAGAACAGCCATTTCCTTGTTACATGATTAATAATGTAAATGGCAGCCATTGATGTCAATGTAATCTAAATAGTCTAGCTCTTATACTTAGAGATGTTGCCATGGAGACTGGGGGATCAAGCTGATTAGAGAAAAAATATCTATAACATTTGTAAGTTCTGCAGTAGCCGTATCCCAGATTGCTTGTGAACCTGGAGAAAGACTTAATGAAGAAACAAGTCAATAGCAGTAAGAGTTTGAGGTTGGTGTATTTTGTTCAGACAATTCCACATCTTGCAATAGAATTCAACCAACTCCCATCCATCCTCCATCCTAAGTATACATTTTATTAGTATTATTTTAGGCCAGACCAGTGATTTCATTGGTACAGAGACCACTTGATGAGAAAAGTGCTTCTGTCAAACATAGGTCAGCACCTGTTTTGCGATTTATACTCTTAGAGAATTGCCTGAGGCACTGAGAGGTTAATTGACTTTCCCAGAGTCACATTGTCAATAAATCAGATGCAATACTTGAACCCAGATCTTCCTGACTCCAGGATTAGCTCTCTATCTACTAGGCCATGTCACCTCTCATTATGATGACGATTGTGGTGAAGAAGAAGAAGAAGAAGAGCTTTCATTTATATAGAACTTTTAAGGTTTACAAAGCACTCTGCATTCATTATCCAAATACAGTGAAATAACCTTAAAATCTAGATATCTAAGGAAAACTTTGAATAGGTTCATTCCAACCTCCTTTACTTCAAGGGAATTGCAATTTCTTGTGAGTGGGTTGCGGAGAGATGTATAGCTACTTGAGAGAACTTGGGAAGTACTTATATGAATATCTATTCAATACAATCACTTAGAAAACATTTGGTAAAGAAGGAATACTAAATATCAATCAACAAGATTTTGTTAGGTGCCTATTTTCAAATGGTGCTCTTCTGGATTCTCTGGCTACTTTGAATATGTAGGAAACAGAAATCCAACTTTGGAGGGCTAAGGCATAAAGAAATTTTCAATTTTACCATGGAAGGAGCAGATAAATTGACTTGCATGTCAGGATCACTTTAAACAGCACATTGACTTCCTCTGTTATCATCTCCACCCAGGAAATAAGCAAGATCTCTAGAAAAAAAAATAGAACTTAAAAAATGAAAATTGATTTGCCTGGTTTTCTTTTCAGGGGTCTGGATTAGGGGAGACATGTTGTAAAGTAATAAAATATTGTGGCATTCCCCTGGAGGAGATGCTATTAAAACTATCTTTGAAAAAAGCTAACCAAAACAATAAGATCTTTTTTCCAGATGGAAATAGATCACTCAGCAAGTGTCAAAGCACAAATCCTGAAGGACTTTATTCAGTGCTAAAGCGCATTTCAAAAATTCCTTGGAGCACATTAAAAAAAAAAAAAGATTCTAGACAGCCAAGGAAACACTAATTTGGAGATCCAAAAAGAGAGATGGAGTTTGCCAATGGCATTAATAAGGAACATTCATTCTGTAAGACTTCCAACAGACTCTTAGAATTTGGGACTTTTACCAGCATCCCAGTTAATTTCAGTTTACAATTAAACAAACTTATTTCTTCGAAGTTGGAGAAGTACGTGAAGAATGTATGATTTGGGCTGAAGACTGTTTCCAGGCTATTTAAATGGATCACAAGCCCATTAGCAAACTGGAAAAACAATTAACTTTATGCAGTCATGTTCCCAAAAAAACCATTTTGCAGAGATTTAATTACATGGTGCCTTGGACTGACTTGATTGATTTCCAGAGAGGATTCGTTTAAATGCTTTTTAGAAGTTCATTCCCAATCTTTCATAAATGAGGTGACATTTAGATTATGCCCACAAACACACACGAATTTCCAAATTGTTTTATTTGACCTCAAAAAGTTTTACTTGGGAGGATTTTAACATCCTACACACATTTTCTCTGTTCAAAGCATTTTCATTGGCCAAACTAAGAAATATTTTATAAATGGGACAATCATTTATATTTGCTTCAGAAGAAACTATTTATTTTGGACATTTGCAAACATATAAAATGAGTCTTATTAAGAGATCTGGAGGCCACTGTATTATTCAATGTCATCTAGAGTTTCATAAAAGAGTTGATTTTGTAGTATATTTAGGGAAAGGAATTCTGTATTCTCTACTTGATTTCTAGGATGGAGTATATGAAGTTCTTCAGTTATAAACTGAATAACATCCCTAGAGGTGTGAACAAATGATTCTTGGTTTCCTACTTTGTAGGTACTTTAGGTATTTGTTTTCGAGAAACTCAGATTTATTAACATACATCCCATCTAATGTAAAACAACTCCATCTGCCCCTGTGGTCATCATTGTCAAGATGATTAATCACCTTAGTAAAAATCAATTAATCTGATTAATTTACAGGATTTTTTCCTGTGTTGGGCATATGTTGGACCATCTTTAGTATTCATAGAGTGAGGGTGGCTACCTCCTTCAATCCCAAAATTCATATTAAGAAATATATTGTTTTTCTCTTCTAATTTTCTTAAAGCATCTAGAATAATATCTAGCACATGGTAGGTGCTATATGAATATTATCATCATTATTATTAAAATTACTTGTTACAAGGATGACTCTCTTAGAGGTAGGGGGAGGGGTGCAAGGGAAAGTCTAGGGGATGTAAAACAAATCAAGAAAATCAAGAAAAATCTGTTTTAAGAAGGAATTACACTCAGGAAAGCCGAATAATTCTTCAAGTATTTACAATGCTCTCTCTCTGTTGCCTCCTGAGAATAAGCATTTAGCCTGTGTGCAATTCTTCCTGACCCCATTTGGGGTTTTCTTGGCAAAGATACTGGAGCGGTTTGCTATTTCCTTCTCCAGCTCATTTTACAGATGAGGAAACTGAGGCAAACAAGGTCAAAAGCCATTTTCCCAGGGTCACACAGCTAGGAAGCATATTAGGAAAAATTTGAATTCAGGAGGAAGATGAGCCTTTCTGACTTCAGGCCCAACATCCTATCCACTGGGCCACCTAGCTGTCCAGGGATAAGCCTGGAACCACCTCATTATCAATGAATCGGCTGGAACTACCCCATGTGGATCACAGTCCCGTTTTGTAACCAGACTTTCTCACCACGAGTTTGTTTATTCACTTTAATTCATTTGTAGCCTGGGTCGCTTGAGGCCATGCCAAGGAGAACGAGCACAGGAATGGCTTGGAGCTGTGGGGAAAAAAAATGGATGATTTGTCTCTCATCTTAGGTTCGTCACCTGACTTCAGGCCAGCTGATAAATTTTTCTGCCAGATCAACTCAGGAAACCAGTTTACTACGTTAAGTAAGGCGCCGCAGAGGGGTTGCTGCAGTTCGTTTCAGTGTGCGGATGGCATGGCGTACAGAAACGAAACCACAAATCCTGGAATTTATTTTAGAATAAGATGTTCCTTTTTCCCGCCCTACACTTTAATGAGCAAACGTGTTTCTTCCATTCCAGCTCCCGGCCTATCCACAAACAAACCAGCCATTATTTTATTAGCCCCAGCTAAGGGAGGAGGCCTACAGCGTGCAAAGGTAAAGCAGTGCCAGCTCAAGTTGGATCTCTTTGGGTGCCTTTCTAAAGCCAGGGCCGAGTGGAACTGAATGTTTACATAGGGCTCTAAGGTTTGCAAAACTCTTCACAAACATGATCTCCTTTTGTGGTCACAGACTGCTCGTGAGAGGCAGGTGCTATTTATTTATCCCTGTTTTACAGATGAGGAAACTGAGGCAGGCGACAGTTGGGTCACGCGTCCAGGGTCCCGCACCTGGGGTCAAAGCTGAACGTAGGGCTTCCTGATTCCAGGCACGGGACCCTGTACGGTCTGAAGCGAACAATGTGCCCTCATCATGGGGAGGGTGGGGGTGGGCGGGCGTACAAACTTTGCCCTTGGACTCTCACTGAGAAAATCCGCCCCCCCCGCCCCTCCCCCTCAGCTCCTCGCCAGTCTACAATGGCTGGTTTCGTGTGTGCCACGGGCAGTTTGTGCATCACTGAGGCTAACAGGTGTGGAACCTTGTGGACCGAGGAAATGCCCCCAGAGGCCACATGAACCTCCGAATCTGGCCACTATCTGCCTCCTCGAAGTCTAGGTCTCGAGGTTGGCCAAGGCTGTAACCCCAGCCCGGACTAACCATCCCCAAGTCCCGGGGCTGGAGCGAACCTGGCTGTGTGCTGGCTACCCAGAATTCTCTGGTTCCACTGCTAAGGATTCTGGGAACTTTCCGAGTGCCTACCAAGGGGAGTACGTCGGGTATTATAGGGAGGTTGGTGTGGCGGGCTTACCGGCCTCACGACCCAAGCAACCGAGGGCCTCGGCCCCACCCATACTCCACATTCCTTCAATTGCTGCTAAAGGAGATGACCCTGGGTGCCAGGCACTAGCGGCTCCCTTCCCCGGCCCCTCCTCCTTCTCTCCCCAGCATAGCAACCTGCTCTAGCCAATGATCACACCGCCCCTGCCCCGCCTCAGCCAATCCCAAGTCTTCATATTTTGAGCGGGAAAAGCCGAAGCCCAGAGAGAGGCAAGAGCACGCTAAAGGCCCCTTCTTTGCCCTGTAGCTGGGGGAACAGGGTCTTGGCAGGAGATGCCCATTGGCTCCCGGAGGGACCAATCAGATGTTGGGGAGAGGAAAGTGGACCTGGGAGGGTGGCGGGGGCGGGGGGGAGGGGGCAGACTGTATGGGGCGGGGACAGGCCAGTGCCAGGTCGCGTGCGGGGTCGCGAGCCGTAGGGTATGAAATGTAACGGCCTCTCCCCCCCGGCCCCTCCCTCCCCCTCTGGCCTCCCCTCTTCCCCACAGACGGGCCTCAGGCTGCGCCGGGGACGGAGGCGACGGCGGGAGCGGCGGGGTGCGGGCTGAGGGGAGCAGCGGCCCGACGCCCCCCCCTCACCCCCGACCCCGGGTGCCGAGCCTAACCGAGGAGGGGTTGGGGGGGCGCCCGATGGAGGTGAGAGGCGGAGGCGGCCCGTCCGGCCCCTGCCCCACGCACGCCAGCCCCCTCGAACCCGAGGGGGCCAGGACAGGGGGATGGCGGGGTGTGGAGGTAATGGGGGTCGGGGGATCCCAGAGCGGCTGGGCACGGGCGCGGGCGAGGCTCCGCGGAGGATCGGGAGGAGGGAAGGGAGGACCGATGTCTCCGGCCCAGACCAGGCCCGACGGGAGCAGCCTGCCCCGCCGTCGCGTCAGACAACTGGGACTGGAGCCGCGGCTCTTGGGAGGGCTGCGGGGCTGTGCGGCTGTGGGGCTGCGGGGCTGCGAGCGCGGCCGCAGGGACCTTCGGAGAAAGACGGAGCTCTCGAGGGCCGAGGCCCGGGGTGAGGGAAAGGGCAAGGGAAAGGCGCCCCACGACGGAGCTGACAGGACCGGGCACACAAGGGCAGGGAAGGGAGTCCCTGAGGGAGACGGAGGTGGTGAGCGGGGTGTGGGGCGCTCGTGAGCGGAGGGCCTAGGGACCGCGGAGGTGGCGGGGTGTGAGGGAAGGGCTGAGCCGGTGACGGGAGGTGGGGGCCCCGTGAGGGAAGGACGGAGGAATTGATGGAGTATGAAGGAACTTCTGAGGAGGTGACGGGAGGTGGAGCCCGTATGAGGGAAGGACTGAGGAGGTGATGGAGGGTGAGGGAGGCTCTGAGGAGGTGACGGGAGGTGGGGGCCCGTGTGAGGGAAAGGCCGAGGAGGTTATAGAGGGTGAGGGAAACCCTGAGGAGGTGACGCGCCGTGGGGCCTGTGTGAGGGAAGGACTGAGGGACTTGAGGGAGAGGTGACCGTGGGGGCCTTTGTGAGGGAAGCGCTGAGGTGGCTGACGGGCTGTGGAGCTCTGGTGAGGGAAGGGCTGAGGAGGACCAAGGAGGTGACGACGGCGGATTGTGAGGCCCCGGGAGGGGAGGGCTGAGGAGGTGACGACGTTGTGTGGGACCCCAGTGAGGGAGTCAGAGACGACAGGATGTGGAGCCCTAGTGAGGAAAGAGGTGGTGACGAGCTGTGGGGTCTCTGTGAGGCTTTCCTCACGGAGGATTGGGGGAGGGGGCGGCTGGAGGACCCAGGTGACTAGATACGGGTCTCTCGAGGGAAGGGAATTTGGAGGCGATAAGGTGTGGAACCCTTCGGGAGAGGGCACTGAGAAGGACTGGAAGTCAGGGTCAGGCCCCCGGGTGAGGAAGGGGGATTGGAGGAACCTGGTGTACCGGTCCTGAACTCCGACTCTGGGTTGCCTATAATGAAAGGCGAGAGAGAAAGAAAGATGGACGGAGGTGACAGCGCCTAACTCAGCGCCGCACCCTGTTCCGAGTCGTAGGCGCTTAATAAATAATGGAAATTCATATGGGTGTTTTGAAGAAAATGGCTTGTTGAGGGACTGGGGTCCAAAGGTGACACGATGTGGGGCCCCTGAGGGGACGTGGAAGGTTGGAGCTGACAGGTTCCAAGTCAAGATGGGGGGTGGGGCTGGGAAGAGGGAGCGAAGAAAAGGATTTGGGAGGGACTAGAGCGAGTTGACCTCGGAGGAAGATTCCAAAAGAAGTTTGGCTGTGTTTACGGGTGGATGTGGAGAAGTTAGCTGTTTAGTCCGGTACCTCTCCCTCCCCATCCCTACTGGGAAGTCAATAGGATCTCTTTACATGGATTCTGGGACCTCCTTATTATTGGGGAGGAGCAATCCCCAGTTGCAGATAGGGAGTTGAGTTTCCAGAAGAGCCAAGAGCCGGCCTTGGGAAGGTTAGGAAAGATCCTTTGCTCTCCACCCCCCCCCCCACCCCCCCGGCCCATTGAATGGATACATTGGCGTCTGTAAACTTGTCTGTCTTAAGAAAAGTTTAGAAAGTGGATGAGGAGGAAGAAGCAAATTGGGGTTGGAGAAGTGGGATTAAGGAGAGCGAGCGGTTAAGGGTCCCAAATCAATCGCTCGTTAAGGAGTAGAAATCCTATTTTACAGGAAAATTGGTAAATTGGTCTTTGGGACGTAGTTCTTCCTGTGCATTTCTCTTTGTTATTCATGCTTCTCTTCTTTTCGATTCCTGTCGTCTGTAGCCTAAAGTCGCTTTCCGTGGAGGTGCGAATCGCTGCTGGAACATTAATGCAGATACCAGCAGCCGATTAACTGATGTATTCAACAGTGTGATGTTGACTGGCTCCACTTCCTTCTATGATTGCTACAAATCACAGGTTCATTGATAAACTTTAATTCCATGTTAAAAGATTAAGGATTGTCAAGTAGACCAAATTATTACAATTAAATTCTTCTCCACAAGCTATCCAATTCATAGTGTTGATGAATCTCTGGTTAGAAGAGGAAAGAGCTGAGAATTGGCAAGATTTTGAAACCTTTGAAAAATTGTTCTATCGAATACTTAACATTTTTCATTAAATGTTTTCATCCTGTCCTCAATGTGACCACAGAAATGTTAAGCAAACTCCTTAATTAAATAATTTCTTACCTTTGAACACTTTCTTTTAAGCAAATTTAAAAACTATTTACTGAATCTAAACATCAGGTAATTTAAGGGTAAAAGTTTTTATTAGCTTCTTGCTCTTTTTTGATACCTTGGATTGTGTGCTACTATCTACTTTTCTCTCTCAAAAACTTGTTTTCAAAGTTAACCTATTAGTGTAATTAAAATTGCTGTCATTTGAAATTTTCATTTGGTCGAGTTGTCTGAATGTGTGGAAATATCATTACAAAAATGCCCTTAGTTTAAAAGTCAGTGAGTTTGTACCAAAAAAAATCTGTACCATCAATATTTTAAATGAGGATAATACTTGCCTTCCTCATAGGGTGTTTGTAAGAAAAGTGCTTTGTAAACTTTAAAGTGCTATATCTAGTAATAATAATAACTCACATTTAGAGGCTAGTAGCTATCCAGGACTATTTGGTTTTGCCCACACTGGACATCTGTATATTACATTTGTATACATATTTTAGCTAGGAAAGGATCCAGATGTTTCACATATTTATATATGGAGCTCTACCACACTGATTCGGTATTAAAGTACTTCCTGGCAGACTAAGCTAAAAATTGACCTTTAAAAAAAGTTGGATTTTTTCCCAAGTCTGGATGAAAACTGATTTAAAATGCAAAATACAGTTGAAATAAAGAACGTCCTCAGAACGTATTTAGGTCCAGATACCAGGGCTTCACCATTGTAGACATAAAATGAAAGTGATTGATTGGCTAAGTATTTCGCTAAAGAATTTAGTAAAAATGAGCAGTTGGACTAAAAAATAGACTAAAAATAGCCAGTCTGAATAAGTTAAAACTGAAAATGAGTAGACTAATCAATACTAATTATCTAAGCATAAAATTAAAAAGCTTCTATAACTTTAATACCATTGGAATTCTGGAAAGGTAAAAATTTTGGTGGAACTTTCATTTTCAGTAAAGTAGTTGTTCTGCACCTCAGTTTACTCAAAAAAGTTCTGAGGGGTAGGTTTTAAATAATAAATCATTGTCAAAATAAAACAGTAAATGCTACTAAACAATTTGAGCTTCTGAAGATGATTTTAAAAAGAGCTCTTTTTAAACATTTAAGTGTTGACTGTATTACTAACATTATAGTCAACATTAGCCTGTGCTTTGAATTATTGCTTCAGTGGCACTGATTAAGATAGTCATAGTTACAATAAAATTTAAGTTAGAAAAAATTTAAAAATCAAAATTGTACAAAGTGTTTTTAATATACATTTAATTTGAATCAAGGAAAAAAAATTATCCAAAGAATAGTGTAGTTTAAAAGTATTTTTATCCAGTTTCAGATCCCTTTGTTATACTTAAAAATTAAATAAACTCTACATGTTACTTAGGGTTAAAGGTCACCTCTAGCTTTATCATTTTTTCTTGGTAGGACTGAAAAGAGTGAATCTCTAGTTTCAGAGTTGACTCATAAAAGCACTTTCTAGTATTAGCAACTTAAAAATTACCTTTATTACATTTCAAACATTGTTATGAAGTATTTCTTATCAGCCTAGGAATTTTGATGTTTATTGGTAACTTGTTACAATTTTCTTCACAAAAACCTGAGCTGGAGTCTTTCAAATAGTGAAAACCAGTTACTAAATTTTTAAAAAATACTTGATATACATTATTTCTTTCTTATAGTCTCCCTAAGAGAGGCAGTAAAAGCGTAGAGTGTGAGAGGTAGTGTTGTATAGCAGAAACAACAATAATAAACATAAGTGCACACTGTGTGAATCACACTTATGTGCTGGCAGAGATACAAAGTTTAGACAAGACATTGTCCCTGTCCTCAAGAGACCTTCAGTCTAGTAGAGTGCTGTAATACACAGTATTTTATGACCATTGTATTAGAAAGGTACAAAACATAGTGCTCTGGGGTCTGAGAAGGATGTTGTTTCTGGGGAGGAATCAGGGAAGACTCCATGGAAAAGTTGGCATTTCAGTTAGACTATAAAAGATGGGCAGGAACAGGAATTCAACAAGTGTAAAGAGGGAGGAAGAGTGTAGAGAAAGGATATTACAGGAAGTGGAAACAGCTTTAAGATTCTACTGTTGGCCAGCACTGGGCTGAATCTGAAAACGTAGGTTCTAGTCTTGGTTCTGCTACTCAGCAACCTAATACATCGGGCAAGTCTCCAAAAGACTCTTTCATTATTACTAAAATTAGGGATAACACTGGCCCTACCTGTCTCTGATAGTTGTTTTGAAAATCAGATGAGATAGGTGAAAATGCTTTTTGTAAATGACAATACACAAATGTAAAGAGTTATTTTTATCTACTTTTTAAGATGAGGTAGAGCACTTCAGTTATGTAATTTGTGCAAAGTCACACTGCCTAAGTCTACGAGATGTCTAGATAAAAAATGAAAAATTTGATCATTGTACGTACTCTGCTATATAGCATGACAGCCAGAGGCCCTTAAGTTCTGATTTAAGATTATGATTCTCAAATTCTGTTCGTGTTTTTTCCACTTGTATTTTTCATCACCTAAACTAATATTTTGTCAATAGCAGAATAAAAGAAAATAAATGAAATATTTACAAATATTATTAAAATCTTTCTTCTAAATTTCAGAGTGAAGACAATGTAGATTTACGGCAGACATATACTCCACTTTCTTCATCCACAGAATATTCAAGTTCTGTTGATTCTTCCCTTTTCTATGCACCATGGTCAACATATGGAGATGATATCAAGCAACCTACTAATTCTCAAATCAATGTAAAGAACAGGTAAGTTAATGAATACGACATATGAGTTTAAATTAGGTTTTAAGTCGAATAAAGCCATTTGCAAATTACAAGGAGGGAAAGTTTAAGATGAAAAAAAAATCCAATTACGATGTTGACCAGCTTAATTTAACTATATGTGGCATGTAAGTACACAGGCCCATTTTATGTTACTTTTCAAAATGAACCACAATATTATCAGAAACCATCTAGTTTTGGAGGCATATTAACTTAGCATAAAATTGCATAAAAATGAAATCTTTGTATAGAGAGGCTTCATATAACACTGATTTGGTTATACAATGGATCATATATACTGAGTACATAGAGATACATACTCTACCTTTTTTTTCCTATAATACAGAAATCCTTAAACTTTGATATCAGCCTTGTTACTCTATACAAGTATTTTGATTGGTTGGCATTAGTTTTATTTATTCATCAAGTTTTTAAAATAACTTGAAGAGGCTACCTTAGATAAAATCATTAATTTAATAGCTATTTGGTATCTTCATTTTTTCCTTTTAGTAAAATCATTTAATAAAATCTAATTTAGGAGGTCCCATTTACAAAGTTATTCTTTTTATTAGGTTAAAAAGTATTGGTCTCCTTATCTTTCAATCTCACTAGGTTTTCCTTTATTATATGTTTTTGGTAGTTAGTCCATTCACAGATTTATCAAAAGGATGATAGCAGAAAAAAACACACTTTTACTTGACTTTGACCCTTAATTAACTAGAGGCAGTGTTATATAGTTCTTTTTAGCTTTGGTTCTTATTAACTGAAAAATACTGGAACTTAAAAAAAAATTAACTCAAGGTAAAACAACTAAGATGCTAGTCCTATTGGAAATTATCTCAAATAAGATAATTTACATGAAATAATTTTCAAATGTGTAGAGATATACAAATAATAGATACTATATCTAAAATATCTTAACATTAAAAATTTTAGGGAAAAGGAGAATTTTTTTTTATAGTGAGGAAGGGACTCTTTAGCGGGGAAAAAAATTATCATTTAGAACATAATTAGCTTCTATCAAACTCCTGTGTGCTAGGCACTATGCTAATCATTTGTGGATACAAAGACCAAAAAATGAAACAGTCCTTGCTCTCAGGAAGGACAACAGCCATAATTTATCTAGCCCAGGAGTTCTGATGATTAGCTTCTCCCTCACCCCAGGTTTATTGGGAAAGTTCTACATTTCAGAAAACTGAGGGACTATATTTAACACATTTACAGTGATTGCTTAGGAAAATGATGTAGTGAGGAATCACTAAAAAAACCAGTGTAAGTAATTTGGTTTTTTTTGGTTAGCATAACCTTACTTAACTGATCCTCATTTTCAGTAGTGTGGTACAAGGAAAAGATCATTGACTTAGAGGACCTGGGTTCAAATCTCCTACTTGTAAGTTTGACCTTAAGCAAGTCCCTTAACCTCCCTAGGCCTAATTTTTTGTTTTTGAAATAAGATTAGACTAAATGTCTATCCTCTTAGGTACTTTGTGGCTCTCAATCCATGATCCAGTGATGTACTCCAACCCAATTTGAACATTCCACAATTTTAAAGTATATAAAATGAAAGTAATACCTTTGCTACTTAACTCAAAAGCTCTGTTGTAGGGATCAAATGAGATTTATGTGAAACCATTTTCAAAACTATAGAGCTATACAAATAGATACTGTATCTAAAAATGTCATAACTCTAAAAAATTGTAAGGAAAAGAAGGGTAAAATCAGTGACGAGGAACTTTTATAGGAGAAACAAATTATAGTTTAAAACATAATCAATAAGCACTTATTAACCATTTATATTGTAGGCAACTGTGCTACCCATTTGGGCATAGAGACAAAAAAAAGAAACATCCCCTGCTCTCAAGGAAACAATAGGTAGAACTGCCTAGGCCAGGGGTTTTTGTCATTTTTTAATGTCATGGACCCCTTTGTCTGGTAAAGTCTAAATCAATAATGGAAGGAAATGTTCATGTAGAGGCCAGTAAAAATAAAGATGCAAATTTTTCCAATTCGCAACAGACTTCCTGAAATCTATCACTGGACTTTTTAAAGGTTAATGGACTCCAGGTTAAGAACTTTATCTAGACCCTGGAGAGGATAAAAATGGTGTCCCTCATAGTTTTTGTCACTATACATATTTAGATTATACCAATTCACTGGGTAAGACACCACTTCACTAATTTGAAATGATAGCTTCCATTACCCTAGACATTTCTTCTCTGAGTATGCCCATACAATTTTAAGCCTTAGTGTCCACTCCTATCATTTTACAAATGAAAAAACCCCAGAGGAGTTACATGATTTACCCAGGATCACACGGGTAAGTGACAGAGCAAACTTTGACACTGAAAATAAAAAAATGAAGATGGAATTTTGAGTGCAATGGAAAGAGCACTGGATTTTGAGTCAGAGGAACTTGGTTCAAATCTCATTTCTGCCACTTAAGGCAAGTCTGTGTCCCTTTCTATAAAATGAAAGGCTGCATTTGATGATCTGTAAGGTCTCTTCTAGCTCTAAATCAGTGATCCTCTGATTCCATATTTTCTACTCTTTCTACTGTCAGTGGTTCTTAACCTGAGGTCCATGAACTTGTTTAAAACTATTTTGATAACTGTATTGCCATATGATTAGTTTCCTTTCTAATCCTGTGTCTTATGCATTTAAAAAAATATTTTGAGAGATATCTATATGCTTACCATATTGCTATAGGGGTCCCTGATACAACAAGTTAAGAACCCCTGAACTAGGCTAGCTCTTTATTCTACAAATAACTGAAACCTAAAGAAGTTAATTTTTGGCCTAAGTTTACACATTTAGTTATTAATAGCAAAATTGGGTCTAGAAACCTAGGTCCCTTGACTAATATTCTACCTACAACGGTTTAAAGTCTTGAGCTATTTGAAGGAAGATTTCAGTATTACTCTGGATATACTTCATTTTCATACACAAAATTTAGGGGGAAATACTGAATAAAGCATCAGTTTCAAATATTTTATGAAGCAACTAAGTAGGTGTTGATGGAATAATGGGTGATAGGATAGGAAAGTGCTTTCAGCAATAACTGAAGTATATGGGTGATAGGACATCACAAAACAGAAAATTATATCTCCTTTAGTCTAAAGCGTACAGTATTGTGGTATAGAGAAATGGCTAGGAAGTAGTTATATATTATAAATTGGCTTTATGGTTTGAAATGAAATGGAAACAGAACTACCTTTCAAGTAGACCTCATGCCAAAGTGAAAAATATTATGCTTTTAGTTTCTACCACTGTTTGAAATGCAAGTATTAATTCAGTTCAAGGGTTAAATATTAAGATAATGGCCTTAAGACTAGAAAAAGACATTTGTGAGGATCAAATGAGATAATAAATTGTAAAGCACTTAGCACAGTGCCTGGCACATAGTAAGTGCTATATAACTGTTAGTTATTAATATTGTACTGTATTATAGGATAAAGTAATTTACAAGCGGTATTTAGTTTTCACCGTGATTTGTTTTTAGGATTCAAACTGAAAGAAATGACTATGGCAGTGAAACAGACTTATATGGACTTGTGTCTAACATTTTGGAAGAACAAGATAAGTCACAGCCATATTTTGCTGAGGGGTTAGTATATTATATATGACCATTTAAGAAACTTTTAAGCTTGCATATACTGTCTGAACCTCATCCTTAACCTTCTTTTAGTGAATAGAGGATCATTTGGCAGTCAGAGACTTAAGTCATATTCACTTTTAGGTTTATTGACACATTATTCAATATGGCCCTGTTATACTCAAAATCTCATTCTGTGTTTTAGTTTTTTCATTACTGTTAACATCTTTTATTAGGAAATTGTTCTTACCATATTCAGAACATTTTGTCACATGGGCTAAAGCTTGGCATTAGGAGTGTATAAACTCCAGGCATTTTATACATTGATTCCAAAGAAAAAGCTTCGTGATTTCTATCCAGAAAGACATATGGATTTTATTTACAAAGTAAAATTAATTGTTAAAAAAGACACCTTAATTGTTTTATTTGGGCGTGGAAAAATCCTACCCAGAAGCTATGGATTTTGAACATTTCCTAAATGGGAACAGTGCAGTACATATGTAGCCAATTAAAATATTCTGATTTCAAATACAGCTTCAGCAGAACACATCCCTTTTTATTATGAAAAAATGCAGACTCTCCAGAACTTTATTTTTTCTTTAAATAAATTTTGTCTTTTATCAGTAAAAATAAGTTAATGAGAAGCTATAGTGGGATTTTATTCATTGGCTTGAGTTGCCCACAGGGAAAAAGTACAATGAAGAGAGAGTGAAGTTAAGAAGGTATTTCATATATGTATTTCCGGCA
This sequence comes from Trichosurus vulpecula, assembly GCF_011100635.1. NCBI lineage: Eukaryota > Metazoa > Chordata > Mammalia > Diprotodontia > Phalangeridae > Trichosurus > Trichosurus vulpecula. Next base: position 191,506,572 of record NC_050576.1, read on the forward strand.
GGAAATAGCTACCATTATCCCCTAAAAATTTCTGTGATATAAGTAAAAGGTTGATAATGTGCTATGGATAATTGGAGAAGAGCTTAGTGGGACAAGATTGGGGTATTTCAACTCCTTTCTCATATTCTCCACTGGGGAAAAGTCTTTAAAGTCCAAGTTGTAATTAAACATATTTACTTGTTCTAGGACCTGCTCCTCCAACTTAAAGTCAGTTTGGCCTGTGAATACAAGCAGATTTGCAGATCACCATGACCTCTTGTCAGAAACTAAAAGGCCAGTAGATACAGCCATCTCTCAACAAGCTTTTTATAGTGGCGAATCTGTCTCAGCAGTGGAAAAGCAGTACCTGCACAGTAGTAACCTCACACCACAACAGAAAATAGATGAACTTTATCATGGATTTACTAGCTTAGACCTTGAAGAGCAATGGATGTACCCTTCACGAAGTGATCACTCCAACTGTTATAATATTCAGACAAATGATACGGCTAAGACAACATTCCAAGAATATCCATTTATCAAAAACTGTTTTACACCACAAGCTGGCCTATCTGACATGAAAGAATCAGGGGTTGATAATTACCCTTATGGAAGAGAGAAAATGTGTGCCAAAGGGCTTGAGGCACCATTACAGCAAAAACGGGCAGAGATGTTTCTTTCACAATTCAATAGATACAATGAAAATGCAGATTATTGTAGATATCCAGAATATTCTCATCCCAATAAAGCTAAGTTAAATAAATGTTCAAATTTTAGTGTTCAAGATAACAAAAAATTAGCCAATGGAACACCTGAGACACCAGCTGTAGAAACAGACACATACACTAAGTTATTTCAAGTTAAACCAACAAATCAGAAAAAAATGGAAGAGACTATACAAGACCAACAGAATTTCACATTTTCAAAGACTACACCACATTTAACAGAAAAGCAGTTTGCAAAGGAAGCAGCATTCACTGCTGATTTTGGGTTAAAGTCAGAATATGGACTGAAATCTCACACAGCTTGCCCAGGTAATAATGATTTTGCCAGCGTCTCAGAAAAAGTGCAGTTTTCTAAACCTGAGCCCCAGAATTCTGAATATTTTAAATCAGTGAATTTATTATCGAACTCAGCAACATCTTCAGGAGGCATCAACATAAGTAGGCCAACCTGGATGAATGTTCAAACAAAAAACAGCACTCCTGTGCCATATCGAAATCAAGGTAACTTGATGAAGTTGAATAGCCATTTAAATGCAGCTTCAAAAGGTGGTAACCATTCTTCAGATTTTCCCCAACTATCATCTACAAATTTAACCCAAAATAGTAATTTATTTCAGAAATATTGCCAAGAAAATCCTTCAGCATTTTCTGGTTTTGATTTCAGTTACAATGGTACTGAAAGAATTCAGTCTGTCAATCATATGGAAGGACTGACCAAGACTGGGGAAGAAAGTCTCTTTGAATCAGTTACAGATAAAAAAATAAAGCAGCCAAATGGATTTTGTGATAACTATTCAGCTCAGCAGTATGGGATCATTGAAAATGTGAATAAACATAATTTTCAAGCTAAGCCCCAAAGTGGACATTATGATCCTGAGGAAGGACAGAAGCATTTAGATGGTTTATCTCAAAATACATATCAAGACCTGCTGGAGTCACAAGGTCACTATAATAGCCACAGACAGGGAAGTGGAGACAACAATATTGTTAATAACCGCGTGAATCGTACGCAAGCCTCATGCTTTTCTAATAATTACATGATGGGAGACTTAAGGCATAATCAGAGTTTTCAGCAACTTGGTTCAAATGGATTTCCCTTGCGATCTACCCATCCATTTGGCCATTCTGTTGTTCCACTACTGGATTCCTACGATTTGTTTTCTTATGACGATTTAAGTCACTTATATCCTTATTTCAATGATATGATGTATGGTGATAATTCCTTTTCTGGTTTTGTGCCAACCTTTGGATTTCAAAGACCAATTAAAACCCGAAGTGGACCAGCTAGTGAACTTCATATTCGTCTAGAAGAATGCTATGAACAGTGGAGAGCATTAGAAAAGGAGAGAAAAAAGGTAACACAAAAACAGTTATCTATATAGGAGTAAATTAATTATAGTATGATGCCAGCTCTGCCAGTTTTCAGTATTATCACCATGTTAGTTCAAGAGTAGCCTATCTTGCTGATGAAGCTAAACTCTTTATTCTGTAGTGTTAAAAACTGCAGGGTGTTTATATATGCATAGAGACTAGATAATCAGAAACATTATCCCAGAAATAAAAGGATAAAAATCTTTTAACATCAGAATTGAATTTATGTGTCAATCTCATCGATGTTGAAAAAACAATCATTACAAATAATTTTGAGAGAAAAGTACTAGTATGTTTAACAAATGCTTTGTTTAGCAAAGTAAGTATAGATTGCTATATAAAATAGCTAGAAGAGAAAATTTTTAGTATAACCATGACTTAGAGATCACAAGTCCCAAGTTATCTTCCTTAATTAAGCAGTTATTATTTACTAATTTTAAAGGAAATGAAATCTTCATATATAGAAGTTAATATTAAGCATTAAATAGAATTTTTAAATCCTTGCCTACCTCAGCGGATTGAAGCTTCCTTGGTACTTGACTTGAATGTTTGGGCAAGTTTACATGCACTGAATTAAGCCATAGAATGGTAAAGACTAGGCTTATATGGGATATATACATGTATGTGCATATGAAAACTATTATTCATTGATAAGATTTTGAAAAAATTAGATGTCTAAACTTTTGCAATTTTTCTCAGACTGAATTGGCTCTTGCCAAGAACTATCCAGGGAAAAAAGTTTCCAGTACTAATAACACTCCAATTCCAAGGCTGACCTCTAACCCATCACGAGTTGATCGCCTGATTGTGGATGAACTACGAGAACAAGCCAGAGTAAGCTGTTTTTTTGTTTTTGTTTTTGTTTTTTTTTAAGGAAAACACTCTATATTTAAATTGGTTCATGTATTTTTAATATCTAAGGTTTTCAAGGATTTTTAAAATCTCATTTGCATTATGATTTTCCATGTTTGGTCTTAGTATAAAAATACATATTTAGAAAGAAGAAACGCCATTTATTTAAAAGCTGTTTTGAAAATAGGACCTATATAAAGCAAAAATTCCTTTACCAACAGCTTAAAAGAGTCCACTGTCAAACAAAATATGTAATTAACTAAGTTTTAGTGGACAGAAAAATTTTTAAATATTTAGGAAGAACTCCTTCCTAAATATCGACACCAAAAACTTTCCCCAAATTTCCTACGAAGATAGCTTGAGTAGTGTGCACAATGTAAAACATAAGGCTATAATTCTTAATTTTCTCAGCTATGCATCCTTCATTCAGTTCATTCTTTATGCAACTTCTATGCCTAACTTTATATAATACTGTAGTTATTATGTTCTTAGAAAGTTGTGTAATCATATCAGATTTTTAAAACAGTACGGAACTTTGCTGGAATCTAGAGATGAATCCTTTGTTACTGGGAATAATCACCCCCCCCCCAAAAAAATCTGCTTTGTATTTGGATTTTGGGGGTAGCGTTTTGTAAATACTTGCTTTATTCTCTAAAATCTTATTTTAAAGTTAAAACACTTTCCAAGTAGAACTTTTAAAAATGTCTTTAAAATTATAAAATTAAGCACTCAAAAAATAAGGTTATCTCTGTGACTTAACAGAAGCTTCATGAATCAAGAAGTAATAAGTATAATCGACTTATTTATTTCCTAATTATATCCTTTGTCCTTAAGCTGTTAATATAAACAAACTATTAGTCTCCTTCCCTTGAAGCAGGCTTGTTTTTTTCAATTCTTATAGACTACTAAATCTGTTTATATCCAATCAGTTAAAAATTTGTCTTTTTAATCCAAGGGAAATATTTATGCTGAGAAAAATGTCTAGCAATTTAAAATAAACTAGAAGTGTCATGGATTGCATTTAAATATCATCATGTTAATTTATAATTTTAAAACTAGTTTATTTTTATAAAAATTATTTCTGGTTAAAATCCATTTAGCTTATGGTAAGCTCCTTTTAATAAAAGAGTCACAAGAAGAGAGGATCCTAAAAACTAGCTAGCTTGTTCCTTCTAGTAATACACTAACTTAGAGGCTTTGGGTACATAATTTATAATAATAATTTTATTACAAAGAGCAGTATTATTCAGAAATATTCAAAGATTGAAACTGTTTTTGGTTGTATTGACTTTTGTAGTTTTTTCCATAGTGTTTTTATTTTGTGGGATTTTTCAGAAACCTATAAAAAAATTTAAGTCCACTAAAAACCACATAAAATTTCATTGCATTTTCTTTTTCTTATTCTTTAAGTAGCTCTTTGCTTTTCTTAAATAATAATAAGTTATTGGCTTGTGGTTTTGGTGAAGTTTTTGTTTCCTCGGGGTCTAAGATGGAACAATATATTTTCCTTTCTCCTATAAACCTGTTTTCTTGAGAGAATCTATGGGTCTGATTTGGCATATGCTCAATCCAGAAAGACAAATGATTTTAATAGGTCAAGGAAGCAGAGATTGAATGATTTCAGCTCCTCAATTAATGGTTTCTGAGCACAACTGCTCTACGGTATATGGTTAGAATCAGCTTCTGGAGACAGTTATTTGACAGTTGATTTGCTCTGTGAAATCCTAATTGTTAGAGAAAACTACTCACTGTTTTCAGAACTTGAAGCAAACCATAGGACACTCCACAACTATGTGGCTTGCACCCCCTAATATTCCAAAAGAGTCTATGCCCACTGAAAATGAAAGTGACGCTATAGAAACTGATTTTTAAGCATAGTAACCAATAGGAATAAATTTCTTTTTCCCCAAAATTTCTTTGGGCAATGTTTACAGCTATTCTGGATTCTTTAAACCAAGCAATAGTGGTTTCCTTTAGAACACAGTTCTCTGCTCCCTATTAATCTCTATCTGCACACTCTCCTTTAAAGTTATCCGAGTAGATTTAATTGAGGTTACCACTGAAAGCAGTTAGATTATTGTTGAGAGGGCAGTTAAAAGTTGAGTGGACTACATGGAAACCAAACAGCAGAAAAAAAAGAATGTGTTGTCATCCCTCTTTTTGAGGGCAGAATAACTATCTCATTCTGTCTTCATATCTCTAAGTAGGGAGAAGACAGGCTTTATTTCCATTTTTTACAGGTGGGGAAACAGATTAATATGACTTAACAAGTTCAAAGTTAATCAACATAGGGGTCCTTCCTTTGAAATTTAATGCTTTTTATATATTAAACCTACTTCAAGATGTTCCCCCAAATGCTAAAAAATATTAGCACACCTTGTTTTATTATTAACACCTACTAATATATTTAACCTTTTCAATGTTGCTAAGTTCTTGAAGTCAGACACTAAAACTTTTGAAATGAGCTTTTAATATAAGATACGTGATTTTAATGTTCTTCAAATACAAATTTATTTTTGCTCAAGTTTGAGGCAAGGCAGTGTGGTTATATGCCTTACCTAACTTTAAAATAATTCCTACAGGTTGTGACTTTACTTGGCAAAATGGAACGTCTTCGCAGCTCTCCCCTTCATGCCAATATTTCTACTGCTCTTGATAGACACTTGGAGTCTATTCACATTGTACAGTCACGTAGAAAGGATGAAATTGTAAATGCTTCAAATCGGCAAAGGCAAGGAGTTCCTAGATGCCAAGATGACAGAGGTACCAATCAATATTCCTTCTTTGGTAAGGTGATGCTAAATCTAGAGTGTTACTATAAGAGAACAGAGTACTACATTAATTTTATGTTTGATCAAGGAACATTTCTAAAACTTCTAGCTAGTAGTAGAACTTAGAGTAATTAGACAAACTTAACTAAGATTTTAAAAACTCAGAAGAAACACAATTCTGATAACTTAAGTCCTTCAAAATTAAAAAGTGTTCCTTTTTAGCTTTTCTTTGGAAGCCTTTTGATTTGTTTGTGCAACTGAAGTAAAAATCTGTGCCCCAGATAAAGCACATCACATTTTTCCTAGTAATCACAAAGAAACAACAACAGAAAAAACACACCCATACTTAGCAACAGAATGTCTTTAACTCAGGAAATATTCGTCCTTCTCGAATAGAGTGATATTATGATCAACTTTACTTTGGTTATAATGTCAGGTGTTTTTTTGTTCAGTTAGGTTTTTTTGTTTGTTTGTTTTTGTTTTTTAGATTTAAGGAATTTCTTAGATGGTATCTAACGTGGACTATATTTAAAATGTATATAACTTTTTTTTAGATGTGTTTGCCCTTGCCTCAGCAATTAAAGAGATGTGTGTGGCTACTCGGAAAGCACGCACTACCCTATGGTGTGCACTGCAGATGACCTTGCCCAAAACAGCCAGTACTGCTGGCCAAGCAGACGTGGAGAAGGCTTTACAGGATGTAGTAAATTGTGAAGATAAAGTCCATGAAAGTATAAATAGCAGCAATCCTATGAACCAGAGAGGTGAAACAAGCAAGCATTAAGGAAATGCCAGCAGAACGTGAAGAATAAAAGCTGTTAAGTAAATGTATCAAGACATTCTAAAGTAATTTTAATGAACTTTTCAAGCTCGAGAATTTCAGTACATTAATTTTCTTCCAGATTTAAAGTTAATACCTTAATGAAGTTCAACTTCTAATTTTTAAAAAAATCTAGAATACTATTTCTAATGGATCGGATATAGTTAAAAGTGAACTCTCAAAGGTAAAGTTGACTACTCTAGGAGTTCTAGCTAGTCAAAGATAACAGGTTAGTTTAAGTAAAATGAATATTTCCTAACAACTAAAGTATTACTTAAACTTATTCTGCAGTGCAGGTAAACGCAAATGTGAAATTCTTCTAGGTGATAAGTTTCATTTAGGTTTGCCTTAGTAAGTAATAATTCCAAATAATGAATCTAAGTGACTGTAACCCAACTAGGACTACAGTCTTGTAACCAAGACAAGTTTTGATTGTGATATAAAAGCGTTTTCCTTGCAAAACTGGATAATAACTGGGAACCAAAGGAAAACAAGGCTATACCCAATATTCATGTAAAAATTTAATATTAAAATACTACCATATTTATAAATTTGAAATCTTAGTGCCTAAATTTATGGAGGGAATTGCATCTGATTCTCCTAAATTAGTGATAAAAGTGCCAGTGTAAAAACCATGCAAGTTACTGAATATAAAACCTGTTCAAATCATTTGTGTATATTCTTTAAAATTTAATTATAATATCAATTATTAAATGTTGCCAATTTTAAAGTATTTAAATTGAATCAAAACATAACATTTCCATTATCTGGATCTTTTAGAAAGACTTGCTGCACAGCAACTGAAATAATGACTATAGTTCTAATACCCTTGGTTTTGCTGCTTTTAAGAGGGTATCACGAGGTTTAAAATGTATTTTTTTAAAGTTACTCTTTAGCTAGTTTGGTTTACAATTGGTTAGTGTATATTTTGTGTAGTTGTGTTCATTAGTTTGCTTCTGTATTTTTTTTTTTGAGAGCTCTTGAAAGCTTGGCTTTTTCTGTTTCTCATCATTTAATATCTTTGTATTGAACGTGAATAATTTATTCATTAATATGAAATGTTGGTATTATGTGGCTCAGAAGACCTTGGGTTTTAACAATTCTAGCATGAGTTAAACTATAATATAATGTATTGATGAAATTTAATTGAACTACCCTTGGCTAGGAACACTGATGTTTTAAATGTCAGTGTTCTTCCTAGTTTTAGAAATCCTGGTATGCAAAAAAAGGAGTGTAATCACACCACATAAATTTTCTTTAGATGATGTGCGGAAGAAACTGATTGAGAATGCAGGAGAAACTGTAGTGAAACCATTTTGATCATTGATATGCCTTTAGAGAACTGCCCAAATGAATTACATTGAGGGTAGCCAAATAAAATAGATCACCCCACCACAGTCACTGCACAGAAACTGGTTAAGTTTGATATAAGACATGTTGGATGTTATGAAAAACAAATATTGTACTGAATTTAGACTGTCAGGTAAGAAATAAATTAGCATTGGTTGAAAATGTCTGATATCATTATTCAACATTTACATCCCTGATACAGCTAGCTAACTTAAGAGTTGGTTCAGTCACTGTGCTCATTAGGAAACCATGTAACTAAATTTACATAAAATTGGTGAATATTGCTGTAAGTAATTTTGAACGAATATCTATGTTGTATTTGGGTTACAAGCTGAATATACTAGTTGCTAAAATGCTAGTACCTAAAACGGAAGCTTTGCTCCTTGTGCTGGTCCAAGAACTTCAGGATAGAAAATCTGTAGAAGTCTTTATAGCATATAGTCAAAATAAGTTAGGTACAGATTGTATGTTAAGAATAAATATACACTAAAAATACTATGTTAGAAATTCTCTCCTAAATAATATTCCCATTTCCAGTTAACCAGTCCTGACCTGGTTATCTTTAAGTAAAACATGTTATTTACACCCCTAGGTGATTTTAATCACTATACATTGTCTTCCTATGGCATATAATTTTTTAAAAAATATTTTCTATATATTTCAATTTGTTCCCTATATAATTTTAAAAACTTAAGCTACTTCGAAATAGCCAACAAATTCATCAGTGAATATGTAGTGTTTCTACCATTTTTTTAGCTTTAAAAAATCTGGCCAAACCTAAGAAAATTAAACTCTTTACCAAAAGTAGTTGAAAAGCTACCTTGAGTGATGTTGTTGTCTTTCCCAGTCATCCTCAAAGGGCCTAGGGACTCAGTGCTTCCAAAGCTTGTCCTGCTTGAGATGCTCTAGAATGTTACAGCAAAACCCAAAACTTTGGCTAGTCAGTATTAACTGAGGAGATATGAAAAGGAGGGATTTTAAACATCACCCCCAAAATGACATCATTGAAGACCAATATTCATTGAGGACTTCAGGTGTCTGCATGACCTACTTAAAAGTCCAGTTAGCAAACAAACATATTCCCTTCTCTCTAAAAGACTGCTGAATATTTTGTCAGTTTGGACTTTAGTTGTAACATACATGGTCTCAAGATCACATAATTAATGATTAAAGTGTTAGGTTGAAAAGCAAGTCATTCAGATGTAATTTGTTAATTTAATAATAAAGACTGATTCCTTTCAACTTTTAAAAAGTCATAACTTAAACTGTATAATTAATTTAGCAACAAAAAAGGACATCTATAACATCTTCTCCAATGTGAGAGCTAAGATATCTGAAATCCAAAGATGACTATGTGTTACGAATAATTGAGGACTTTTGAACATGAAAGTTATAAAGACAGTAGCTTTCGTAGAGAAGTTAGAAGCACATATGGGTTCTTCTGCACTTGAATTATTCTGTGTAATCTTTCTGGTCCAAGAAATGACCATGTTAAAATGCTATAGGGTATTAGAAGACTCTAGTTCTCCTAAAAGATTTAGCTAGCATATTAGAACTCTAGCAAAGCAAACAGCATTAAATCAAAATCCATTACACTTCTAAGTGAAAAGTTTTATATATTTAGAGGAAGATGGGATCTTAGAGGTCATCTAGTCCAAATCTCTAATTTTGCAGAGGAAGAAACTGAGGCCAGAGAGGTTAAATGACTTGCTCAAAGTCACGCTGGTAGTAATTTTAACAAAAAGTAACAAAGACGAGATTTAAACCAAAGTCTACTCAACTCCAGAACCTGCGATCTTTCCTGCTGTATCACACTCAGAACTTCTTTTTCCCATGGTTAAAGGTTGTTGAAGAGAAAATCAGAAGAAATCAGAAAATGATGATTTAAATATCAGAAGTTTATTTGAAAAAAATGTGGAAAATGTGAACATTTACATTTCTGAAATGCTATGGCTCAGGAGTGTGTGAAGGAGAAAGGAGAAAAACCTTTCCTTAGCCAAGCATCATTTTAATCATCTGCACACAAGTAAAAAGGTCTGTTACTCCCATGTAATTAGTCATATGAAACTGATCTACCTTCGGTCTGTTATTCAGTGAAAGTGCCTTCTCTGGATTATTTTATGGTCAGTAGTTGTTTACAATAAAAGAGAAGTTACTTGCAACTAAATTTAACCAGTGAAGAAAGCAGATTTAGAGAACTCCTGCTGGCATCTGGACTTAACAATAATGCAGGCATCCATACCTTCCCAGAACACAAATTTGGATGAGTAGCCAATGGCTTCTTTCCCCCCAGAGTTACTTGAAGAATGAGAAGGTGGAGCATGAGAGGCTGACCTCGTTGTTGGATACCCAGTGCTACTAGAGATTCCTAGTGTTGCCATTTTCTTTAGGGAGATGACCTCTCTATCCATTCCACTCTACCCTAATTCCTTAAACTAGGAACCACTAGAAGTTTTTACTTATATTTAGATGAGTCTTAAGATAGGAATGGTACTAAACTTTCTACTGTCACATTGGGGAAAAAAGTCATGGTTACAGCTATTAATTCAAGGCTACATATTTAAATAGCCTTTCACTGACATAGTTATACTGGTTTTTTTTTTTTAAAACATCCATAACTACCTCCACTTCCCTAGGCTTAGGCTTCTGCTCCTATATATTATTAAAAAAATAAAATCTGGATTTAGTTCTATCTTATCTGATAGAAATAAAGAACACATTTTAGAACTAACTGCTGTCTCAAATCAAACTTCCACTCTACATTCTATCAGGGAGAGTAGTATCCATTCCAATCCTACATACTCTAGGTTCAAAAGTTGCAAAGCTAGTTTTCTGGCCAAGAAAAGGAAGACCAAAATTTTTAAGTGGTTAATAAAAGGATCACAGGAATTGATTCGCTGAAAATAAGTCACACCTTCTCAGATCTTTGGTACAGACATTGGCTACATCAATCCAACATTACCCACACCACAAATCACATGGCACATATTGTAATTAAACATTTGTGATTTTTCTTTTGGCTGTGTAAACAAGGGAGGAAATGCATTAGTAAAATCACCAGGACTTCTCTTATTTCTCCAAAATACACACCATATGCAAGACCAAGTTCTTCCTTTGCTCAAGTCCTTGGGGAGGAAAAGAGGATCCAGACGTTACCGTTTGCGCTCTCCTTTCTGTGTCCTTTTCTTTTCCTTCTCCTTTCGCTCCTGCTTGGCCAGCTTGTCTTTTTCCCTTTGTAGTTTGTCCTGTTCTTTCTTCCTCTGAGACTCATCCCGCAGTGAATCTCGCTCCAATTTTCGAGCATTCAGGACATCTTCCACATTGGTGTTTCGGAAAAGAGCTGCTGTTGAGTTAAGGGTTAGTGGCACAAGCACATCCACTAGCATTACCTTGTTCCTCAAATTTTTGTTTACCTTCTCCCTCCTTAATGAGTACTGACTATGTTTTATCTGTCTCCAAAACATCTTGAGTTTCTACCCATAGCCTCCTGGAGGGTACGGATCATTCAACCATTCAATCTTAATTTAGGTGCCTGGCATGGACAGAATGCAAAGTAGAATCTGAACTGGTGAAAGGTCTGAATTAAAGAACATTATATACAGAAGAAGAATTTTATTTCTGTATACACAGTTGGGTTTTTGTGGTCTAGACTTGCACTTTCATTAGGTGTTCCCCTTGAGGAAAAGTCCCTCTGCCAATGCAGATGAACAGCTACTCATCGGTTTATAGTCTTAAATGCCTGGGGACATGTAAAGAGGATTAAAGACTTGCCCTGGTTCACAAAGCCAGCAGGTGTTAGAGACAGAACCTGAACCCAGGCTTTCCTGACACAGTGCAAGCTTTCTATCCACCAAGCCAAAGTTGCACCAACTAAATGTTAAAGAAGTATCTGCGATGTAATGCAGTTGTTTTTTTTTAAATCACTGATTTTGGATTGAAGAAATCCTTAGTTTACTACATCTGCTGTTTATCATCTGTGTGAGCTTAGGCAAGGCACTTAACCCCTCTGAGCCTATTTCCTTGTCCGTACAATGAAGGGGTTAGACTAAATCAGTCGTCCTTAAGCTGGGATTTCTGAAATTTAAAAAAAAAATTGATAACTATATCAATATTGGTTGCTAGCTATTATTTTATTTTCATTTAAGAATATTAATTCTGAGAAGGGATTCAAAGGCTCCACTAGACTGCCAAATCTGAATGCCCTTTCAGCTAATAATAGTTAGCTAATATATTTACTTATGAACATGAAAAGCATAGTAAAGAGACATAAAATGGGGATAAACTGCAGCAGATTGCCAACAATGACAGATGCTATCGAAACTATGTCTAGAAAAGGAGTTTAGGCAACTTACAAAGTGAAAGTAAAGGATAACTGGTGGACAACCAATCTAGTGAAAAAGTGACTTTAAACAGACCTAGAGGAGACCCACAACACAAAGCAGGCACCCCAATGGAGGATTTATGGGAAGAAAATGACACATTAGATAAGGTGAAGAAGTTGTGATCTGCCCTAGTAGAGGGAGTGTCCACATCAGGGAGAGCATAAGCCCACTGAAGTTAAAGTATTTTTGCATAAACATAGGTACATATATGCACATGTGTGTAAAAAATAGTTGTGGATAAATATTTTAACGTAAGTCCTAAGTAATTAGGATATTGCATTCAAGGTAGGTGCTGCTCAAGTATTTGAAATGTTTTCTTGATTAAATATTTTCTTAAATCTTAACATGTTTATATCCTCAATAATTTGCTTAATTTAATAATATGCTTTTTTCAGATAGTACCAAGATAAAAGTCAGCCTAGCCCTGGTCCCAATTATCACAGAATCTGAACTTCAGTAGGACTGGAATGTTTTATTGCAGTTAAAAAAACATACCTAGGTAAGCTGCTTCAAAATTTGAGGACCTAATCACAAACTTAGGCTCTCTGTACTAGGCAAGTATTCTTTGCCTCTTAAACACAATTTAATTGTTTCTAACTAGGTATCTTTCTATTTGCCATTCCCTATCCCTCTTCCTGCCTCCTAATCTATTCCCTTCTTCCTTCAAACACTTCCAAATCTACCTCCTCCAGGAATTCTTCCATAACCAGATTTCATCTGATTTCTCAATGCCTTCCCCTAAACATATTTAATTTTAAATATATCCTTTTTTACTTGTTAATCTATAGAAGCATTCTTTGTTGTTCGATGAGCGTATGCTGCCTTACCAGCTAATGTAGAAGGTCCCTAGACATGAGACATTTCTTCAGTTTCTTTTGTATTGCTCCCATAGCACCAGGCACAATATTCAATAAACAGGGCTTTTGGAATCCCCTTGAAATTCTCTCCCTGCTACTCCCCAATAACACAAAGTAGCATGGAAGTCATTATTCTTGGGAAAGACTGAAGAAGCATTTGGGGGAGAGACACCAGAGAAGGATACATTTTTCAGACCCAATATTCATTGTCGTAGCAACTGAACCATCCTTCTCATCTGCTTCAGTAAAAGGAGTTAAGGAATGAACAGGAAATGGGTCGAATATCAAAGTATTCCACAGAATTATCTGCTTAAGGAAATTAACTACTAAGTAGGGAGAAGGACCAGGCTCATTTTGGATGGTAACTTAAGGAACTGTAAGTTATCTGCTTCAATCTTGTTGCTGTACTATGAAATCTTAGGAAAAGGCATTCCCTACTAACCTCATACGGTCTGGATTGACCACCCTCTTATTGAAGAGATGAATGACATTCACTTTAAACAAACATTAAGCGCAAGATACCATGCCATAGGCATGACCTCTGAAGGTTTCTTTCCAATACAAGGAATAGAAGTTTTTATCAGAACTATTATTCTGCTCCTCAGAAGGAGTCTTGGGGACAAAAGGAATTGACCTGAAAAAAACCAATTTCTCCCTAAGTTTAGAGCCTAGCAGCCAGCTATCTGATTTTTTTTGGTGTACAATATTAATTTCAAATATTCACCAGACAAACTAGGGATAAGTGTTTTAAGTTGCAAGTAAACTAAAAATGAAGGAAAAAAAGCAGAGCCTAACCCTCTTCTAGTCAGTTGACTGATTATATATACAAGAAGTCTTTCCCAATCCCTTTTAATTCTAGTGCCTTCTCTCAGTTATTTCCTATTTAGCTTGTCTATAACTTGTTTGCACATAGTTGTTTGCACGTGGTCTCCTTCATTAGACTGTGAGCTCCTTGAGGGCTTAGATCAGGATTGTCCAAAATGTAGCCAGAGGGCACATGTGTGTGCCACACAGTTCCACTTATGCAGCCTGCCTACAAGCATAGAAATTTATATAAATGCTTTAGTAAATGAAGCCGAGCTACCACAGAGCTCTCACTAAAATGGCAAAAATCAAAATATACTGTCTATTGTTTCAATAAGGACAGCCCTGGCTTAGATTATCTTTTGCCTCTATTTCATCTCCAGTGCTTAACAGAGTGCCTGCATATAGCAGGTGCTTAGTAAATCCTTACTGAGGGACTCACTCTGCCCTGCCAGTGTACGTAACCCTCTGCACACTCCCCTGAGTCAAACCCAAGAGTCCAGTGTTGTCTCATTCTATCCACTGCAACAACAGACACTTAAACACAATCCAAACAATGCCATTCTGGGTTTACTGTAATTCATTACAAAAGACCAGCTCTGCCACTAAATACATCTAGAGGACTAGGAAAGGACAGCACTGGGGTGAAGGAGATTGGCCCCTCTGTCAAAAAATATGACTTGGAGAGAACAGGAAGTCACTTCACCTATTGGGGCTTCAGTTTTCCTACTTTAAAGTATGGGGAGAATAATTCTTACAGTTGGAAAGATAGGCTTTGGGGGCAGAAAACCTGCTGAACAAAATGTTCCCCAGGCTGCAGGTTGCTTCCCTGCTACATTTATTCACTTTATGTGTGAGAAGTGAGGCATACCTTATAATAATAATGATACTCAAGGGCTACCTGGTAGTGGAAAGAATAGCAGTCTGGGAATTGGGAGACCTAGGTCTGGGTTCTAATCCTTACTAGCTATGTGATCATGAAAGATCATAACCTTTCAGCCCCAGCTTCCTCATTTGTAAAATGGGAATAAAACACACCTGCATTAACAGTAAAGCATTTGATAAATCTGAATTCAAGAGCTCTAGATACATTAATTCAGGATTTACATTAGTTCTGTGCCCTGCCCTCTTCAATAAAGTTACTCCCATTTTAGGAAGTGAAACTGAGGCATAGAGTATTTGAAGGCCTTCCAAAATTAGTGTGGGCCAGCAGAAATGAGATTGGAAATAACCATGGGGACATTTTCAGGCTAGACCTTGAGAGCCTTAGTGATAGACAACCACCAGAGCTCCAGAAAGGATATTCTTCCTCATCTGTCACATTGGCATACTGGGCCAACAGGGCAGCTTTCCGTTGCTTCTCTTCCTCCGACACCATTTTGGGCTTCACCACAATCTGCGCCTGCTTCTCGATAAGGGTGGCGATGGCTTGCACCTCATCTAGTATGGGGTGGGACAAAGAGAAGTAGTGACAACAAGGGATCAGACCAGATAAGCCAATAGTCCCAACAAGACCAGTGAAGTCACCCCGGCTCTGGAGCAGCTGGGGTTCAAATTTTGAGTTTTCTTAAACCAGAGAGGTTCAGTCTCAAGACTTGCTTATTCCAACCTCCTTCCCAAGAAGAGGGGTAAGAAAAGGGCCAACTTACCTTGGACCCCTTCATGCTTTTAGTGATGTTGAATGGGGTGGCTATTCTTGGATAATTAAGCTAGTTTAAAATACAAGCCATTTTCAACTATGAACACCAATAGAAAAAAGTGATGAAGGTAGTTTGAAATCATTTCAATTTAATGTTAAAATGTGCTATAAGTTGAGGGGGTTTTTCCCCTAGCTCTCAAATTAACTAATGAATGTCTCAGGCCAATTAATTTGTCTTATGCCAAATTAATTAATTTGTTTTCCAAAACATGCTAGAAGAAGGTGAAATAAAGGCTTTCTCTGGAGGGAAAGAGCCTGAAGTTTCAGATAATCCATAGCATCATACACAGTTAACTATAAGAAAAGAGGCAGCACTGGAGGAAGGGATATCAGCCCCTTTGCAAATCCATAAGGAGAGCCAAAAACTATGACTTGGGGGGAGAGAGAGGGAAGACAGGACCAATGTGCTATCATTGAGGCAAAATGGGAAAAGGAAAGCAATGGTGGCTAAGAGAGATCTAAAACTGCTGTGAATTTGTATGCTATTCAGGACAAGCAACCAAAGTGGAGAACTAAAAATGCTTTTTCCTAAAAGCTGTACAGAGCTACTGGAGAAGCTTCCAGGGAGCAGTGCCAACTCACGTTACCTTCTTTTTTCTCTTTGGTGACAACATTCTGGGTTTCCGACCACCGCTTGACAATCTCCCTGCAGACATCAAGGAGTGAGTCTTCTTCCTAGTCAGAGAAGTAGGCTAGGTAATTCCAAGAATGCCAAAAAATCTTCAGGTGACCTGAATCAAGGAATCCGGGGAGAGGCAGGCCCAACCCACAAGACATGACTGATTCCAGCCAAAGCTGAAAGGGACCCACATATTTTGGAAGACAAAACGTGCAGAACTTGTTTCCCTTCTAGGACTTCTAAACACTCCAAAACAGAAAAGGACCCAGGATCCAAGCAGTAACCCAAATTCTCATCAGCGTCATCCCTAGAATTCATACTAGGTCAATCCCACCTACATTATTCTGCCAGATGAGCCAAACTCAAGAGGAAAGGAGTCTCCTTGTCAACAGAATTTGCCTATCTGCTCCCTTAAAGACAAACCTTGCGCTTCCAGGCAGGCACATCTCCCATCAGGGACTATGCTATGGGTATGGAACACTGCGGATCCTGTTATACTTGGTGGATATGTTGTTTAGTTTTGCTGAACTCCCTTATCCACCTTTTCTTTCTTTTTTATTCTGTTGCAAAGGATGGATCTCTTGTCAGAGAGAGGGGAGTATTACATTGGGAAATGAAGGTGATGTAAAAACCTTCAATACGAATTTTTAAAGAATTTACTTTAAGAGCTCACCTCCTGGAGGACCTTACTGATCTCACCAAACTCTGAACATGCTTCTCCTTGGGTTTGTCAGCTTTTGAATCAAGGCTGGACTTCTAAACTCGCTGGGCTACACCAGGGCTTCTTAAACTTTTTCTACTCAAGACCCCTTCAAGCACTTCTTAAACTGTGGCCACTACACCAAGGAAGTGTAGACAGGGGAGACAGATGTGTCCCATCAGGCCATCTATCCAACTATATCTCTATTCTGTACATGCGTGCACACATACCAGCTATCATTTTTTCAACATGATTACTATGTCTTCATCCCTTCCTGCCAAAAACTAGCAAAGGAGAAAGAAAACAGATCGCTGAAATATGCCAAGAATGCTTACAGTGCATCAAAATGGGGGCATGATACTGTACTCAGCAGGGCTACAAGAGGCTATCACCTTTTCAAACTTTGAATGTTAGCGGTTAATAGGGACCACTGGAAGGCCTAAGGCATGGACAAGGGCCAAAGAAAAGGAAGATGGAGGAAATAGAGGGCACTGGGGGGCAGATAAAAGGATACTATGGAGGAGGAGGAGAGAAGAGAACACGGGTCTTTGACCCAGATTCATCCCTTTAAGTTACTGCCTTGGTCCCCCTAGAACAGCTTTTGGTCTCCTGCCTGACTCATGCCCCAAGATCAGGTGATTGATTGGCCAGGGCAACAGACAAGAAGGGGAAGGGCCTGGAGAGTCCTTGGTCACTGAACCCTGCCTCCAAATTTGGCTAAAAATATGGTATGGCTTCTGGTTATTGGACCCAGGCCTGATCTGGGAACTGATCTCATTAGGCATTTTGGTTTTCCTGGAAGGGGATCTGACAATTCGTCAAAGGAGTCTTTGAAAAATTGTACCCCAGAATCAGCTGTATGGGAAAGAAAGCCATGGATGGGGAAAGCCATGATGGAGAGCGGTGGAGTGTCAACAAGGTGCCCCCTTCTGAATTAGGTACTTAGAATGTACTGTACACATGCTTTGGAAACCCCCTCCATAAGTGTGCTTTTCTCAGAGCCAATCAACATTGGACTGGGAGTTGAGTCCTGGGTCTGAGAGACCCAGCTTTGCCACTTTGCCACTGGGGAAAAATCATTTCCTCTCTCTTTCCCATCTACGTGTCTGGGGTAATAGTGCTTGCACTACCTACCTTACAGGCTTAATGTGACAGAGACATGGAGATATTAAATAGATGGATCTCCTTTCCCCAGTTAGACTGGAAAGTTTCCAAGGGCAAGAACATCGTTTTCTACTTCTCCAAGATTCCTCCTCATTACAAACTGCCCCGCAGACCAGCACTGCTCAGTCAATGTTGATGTCACACTGGTATATCCAATTTCCTCAAAGTTTATATGTGGTAGGGGAAATTAGGAGGAAATGAAATATAATGGACCAAAAAAAAAACCACCCTGAAAACAAATGAAGTTTTCTGTAGGTGGTGGGGACTTAAAGCACTAGACCGATTCCTGAAAAACTGATCTTTTCTTTTCTACTAGGAAAAGAGAAGAAAGCTGGGTGAGTTCATGCAGGGAGTCACAAAAGTCTTGATGCAGAGTTAAGGTACAGAGCTTTAAACGGCACTAAGACTTTTGGAACACCTTGGATCTGGTTTTGTCAGCAGATGAATGGCTCCAAATAAGGACAACCTATAAACAGGTGGTCATGGCAGGGGGCACTATTCGTAGCTTCCATCTAAGTCACTTCTACCCCCTACTTAGAGAGTCTTTAGAGATTTTCTAGATGGGATAAAAAGAATCTTAATCAGTTTCCCACTCCCACCTACCCAGAATTCCTGGTAGCAGCAAGAAAATCACCTCCATCATGACCTCCCAGACCGGGTTAATCCACACTATAATTCCTGGAGCCTCAACTAAGGACTGTAGGAGAACCGCATGAAACCTACGTCTTTTGCTCAGCTTTACTGCATCACCAGCTGAGTCCGTCGTAATGACAACAGGCCTGGCTGTGAGACATCTAAACAGCTGCCCCTGTGTCAAGTTACTGTGGCATCTCCCCAGCTGATGAACTGTTCTTCAGTTGGCTTGCCCAGGCCTCCCAAAGGAAAAATGTGATTGGTGTGGAGGAAGGAAAGATTAAGGGGCTCTTCTGTATTTGAAAAACATGACTCTCTACTCTCCAAAAGGCCATGATCCTGGATGGGCCCTAAGTACTCCCTAATACAGTTATTTCCCACACCATAATTAGCAAGCCAGGGCTTCCCAGATCCCAATACCAGGTCTGGCTAAACCTCTCCTCAACTCTGATGCTGGCTAGTTCACTGACCCGAGCGAGTCACTTGATCTGAGACTCTGCTTTGGCACTGACTTAATGGCACAGTGTCAGGCTAAAAGCACCTTATAAATCTTAAACCACCATAGATGTGAGCAACTCTTATGACTGCCTTACAGGCAGCAACAAATGTTTTGAACTGTGCTTAGCTCAATATCCCGCTGCACCTCAGTCTCCAGTTTGCTAGACTCACAAGCTGCTGCCATCTTTCAAAGGCTCCTACCATCAGCACCCATCCATCTTCCCCAGCTGCTGCTTCTCTCTGAAGTATAAAGAATACAGAATTACAAGGGAACAGTAAATTCAGATGATTCAAAGGGTACAAGATATCCAATACTGTACACTATCTGTCCAGTGACCAACTGGGCAACTCTCAATTTTCCTGGTTATACAACAGCATCTCCAAGTCTTGTTCACTTGGTCTGGCCTGATATCCTCATGGTCATTCGAAATTACCTCACTGGGACCCTGGGCATCCATTCCCTTACAGTTCATCCCTTTACTGCAGCCAGAGTGGTGTCTCCTGACCTCTCCACTTCAGGTCACTGACTCCTGCTGGCGTCAGCCCTTTCCAGCTTCCAATTTTCCCAACTCATTCACTGGCAGGGTTATGAAAAAGAGTCAGACTCTCATTAATTAATAAAGTGTGCCATTCATTACTGAAGAGTACTAAAAGCTACAGAGAGCTCTGATGAAGAGACACGGAATATAGGAAGCTGTTCTGTTGCCACAGAGCGCACACCTAACAATGTCGGGTTATGCTCTGCCCTAGCCTCATCTAGGTAGTCCCAGCAAATTTTCCCTCTCTCATGGGGCACACAGAGAGGGACTACATGTATTAACATATGTGTTAACACAACGCTCCAACAGCAAAGACCTCTTGAACTTCACACACTACCTCCCACATACGTTCCACAAGGGGTTTTAGTAGTTTAATGATCACTTTATCAGCCCTTGCTCTACACATCAAATGCTAAAGAACATGCCCTACCAATTTTCTGGATTTGTTTGTTTCAGATGATTTCAGAGGAAAAGGCCTGCCATGGAGAGCTATCACAGCTACACACTTTGGTCTCCTGCATCCCCTTCGAGACCGATCTAACATTGGCCTCTTCAACATTTTCTGTTATTGACACACTGACTTTAGGAGTCAGTCTTTCAAATGTAAAAATTTAATTGCCATAGGGGATATAGCTAACCTAGTCAGATTCTCTAACTGGAGTATATGATAAAGGGGACCAGGAAAGAAATACAAACCACTTTACAAATATTTAATTTGGTCCTCACGACAACACTGGGAGGTTGGCTGGTTGTTGATCTTCATTCCCAAAGAGGACCCAAAACGACATGACTATGCTAGAGCCAAGATTCAATGTGTCCAACTGTGGCCAATCAGGCCAATACGAGCTCGGAATGCTTTCCCACAGGTCGGGCATATAGTCCGTGTGAACATGTGGAGTGGATACTCCTAACTTGCGCATCCTGCGTTTCCTTTGAACTGTCTCAATTCTGCTTTGCTCATAGAGCACAGCACCTTCTCTGATGTGGGCACACCATGCTGAGCGGTCCTGTGCCAGCGTCTCCCATGTCACACAATCAATTCCAAAGTTCTTGAGAGAGACCTTGAGAGTGTCCTTGTATCGAAAAGTGGAGGGAGTGTTGGTGCATGATTTCCTGTTTGCAGATGACTGTGCACTCAATGCAGCCTCTGAAGCTGAGAGGCAATGAAGTATAGACCAATTTCTCTACTGCTTGTGCTAACACTGCCCTAACAACTAACACCAAGAAAACACAGGTGCTCCATCAGCCACCACCACACCATCCACACATGGAACCACTGGTTGCAGCAAATGGAGAAGTTCTGAATGCTGTGGATGAGTTCACTTACCTTGCTAGTGTATGCTCCAGGGATGTACACATTGATAATGAGGTTGACGGACACATGCCAGAGCTAGCTCAGTGTTTGGGAGGCTCCGAAGGAAAGTGTGGGAGAGAAGAGCTGTTAGACTGACTACCAAACTGAAGGTCTACAGAGCCGTGGTGCTGACCTCATTGTTGTATGCCTGGGAAATCTGGACAGTCTACCACTGCCATGCCAGGAAACTGAGTCACTTCCTTTTGAATTGTCTTAGGAAGATTCTAAAGATCACCTGGCAGGGTAAGGTACCAGACACTGAGGTCCTTACTCGAACTAGACTGCCCAGCATTCAAACTCTGCTTCAGAGAGCGCAACTCCGATGGGCTGGCTGAGCTGTTAAAATGGAAAATGTACACTTGCCAAGAAAAAGACTTTTATGGAGAACTCACACAAGGCAAGCATTCATACAGTGGTCAAAAGAAGCGATGCAAGGACACTCTCAAAGTCTCTCTCAAGAACTCTGAACTGATTGTGTGACACGGGAGACACTGGCACAGGACCCTGGGGGGTAGGCATTATTGTGATCCCCCTTTTACAGAGGAGGCAGTTAAGAGACTTGTCCAAAGTCACACGACTAGGAAGTCTCTGAAGTCGCATTTGCATTCAGGTCTGCCTGACTCCAACACTCATTTGTTAGTGCCACCCCGCTACTGGAGGCTCAGAGCAAAGTGCAAGATGTCACAAGTGTTTGCAAAGGTTTGCAGGACTATTTCTGTACAAGGTGTTATCGGAGCCCTATAAAAACCCTGTGAGGTTTGTGGCTTGTTTGTCCGTGGTTCCCCCTCACCCCATTAGACTAAGAGCTCCTTGAGGTCAAAGACTGTCTTTTACCTTTCTTTGGCACCGTGTCTAGCACATAGTGGGCGCTTAATAAATGTGTACTGCCTCATTTTTTCAAATGAGGAAACTAAGGCTCAGAAAAATTAAGTGACTTGCCCAGGGGCACAACTAATTAAGCACAGCGCCTGGCACATAGTAGGCACTTAATAAATATTTACTGACTGACTCATTTTATGAATGAGAAAACAGAGGCTCAGAAAGGTTGGGTGACTTATGATTGGGTCACACATCTAAATAAATAACAGAGATGAGGTCTGAACCTGAGTCCAACATCCAACACTAGGCTGTACTGGCTCTCAGCTAAAAAGGGCTGACCTCATGATTCACACCCAGTAGGTGCTTCGTGTTTTTCCCCTACCGGAAAGCGCAAAGCAAAGGGATCTGGGTGAATGTCGGGGGGAGGGGAAGGAGAGAGGAGACATAGCCTTTCCCAAGGTTTACCCCCAAGAAGGGATTTCCCCGAAACATACTCAGGAGGCAAGAAGCCTTGTGATGAGAATGCCCTCATTTTACAGAGAGAGCCTCCGCCTAACAAGGATCAGGACCAGCAGGAGTAATGGGCCTCCCATCCAGGGCTAGCTGCACTCCGCCACCGGGGCCCCCACCCCCTGGGGGCGTCTGGGAGGAAGAACCCTTCAGCGGCGACCTCCCGCCTCCGGCCTGGGCGGTTCTACGGCGCTCCCTCCGGGCCCTCCTTCCCCACCCCTGGCCGGCCGCAGGCTCCTCCCCCTCCGCCCCCCAACCCCGACCTCCTCCGGGGGCGGGCCTCGGCGGCTCCACGCGGGGGCGCCGGAGCCGGGGCAGGGCAGGGCGGGGCGGATGCCCAGGCTCCTCACCAAGAAGGCGGCCAGGATGCCCTGTAGCGCGTCCAGCCTCTCCTCCTCGTCGTCCTCCTGCAGGACGCCCCGGATGTAGGCGCCATACACGGCCCAGTCCACCCCGAGCGCCTCCAGCCGTCCGTCCAGCCACGGCCCGAAGCCGCCGTCGCCTTCACCCGAGGCCGTGGCTCCGCTGGGCGCCGCCATCTTAGGGCCGGGGTCCTCCCCGCCGCCGGGCCGCCTCCTGCATTGCCTGATGGGGACGGCCCGCCGGACGCAGTGCGCATGCTCCCATAGGGCGCCGGACAGATCCGGAGCGAGCGTGGAAAGGAGCAGAAGGCGGAGCCAAAGGTTAAAGAGACCGCCCCTCGGGAGGGAAGGGGAGGTGATTGGTCGTCCGGTATCTGGCAGGTAGTGGGCCCGCCCTCTTTAGACCGGCCCTGTACAACTGTGTTTCAGCCATGCATAGACACGCGGCATGTCCCGGCGTGTCCCTTCTTAATAGTCCCAGAGTCACTTGGATCCCAGTCCGTTGCTCTCACCTCAGTCAATCAGTGTATTGATTATTAATAACAACATTAATGATAACTATCATTTACATAATGCTTTAAGGTTTGCAAAGGGCTCGTGCACACACACACACACGTTAAAATGCTGTTAAAATCCCAGTTTTACAGATGAGGAAACTAAGAGAGGGCGCTTAAGTCACATAGACAAAAAGTGATTGAGGTCGAATGTGAATTCAAGTTCGCCTGACTCCAGCATTCATTTGTTAAATATGCACGGTGCTTAGCGCTGGGAATGCAAAGTCAGGTCAGCCAGCATTAATCACCTCATCCCCGCAGTAATTGCAGTAGCTTGGAAGGGGGAGGGTGGGGCGGGTCAGCCTGGCTAGAGTCTCCTGGAATACTCTGCCTGCAAGCCCCAACTAAAATTTCACCATCTACAAGAAGACTTCCCCGCCCCCCCCCCCATTCCATTGCCTTCCCTCTGTTAATTATCTCTTATTTATCCAGTATATAGCTTGTTTTGTATATATTTGTCTGCATGTTGTCTTCCTGATTGGATTGTGAGGTCCTTGAGGGCAGGGACTGCCTTTTGCCTCTTTTTGTATCTCTAGTGTTTATTGAAGTGTCTGGCACATAGTAGGCACTTAATAAATGTTTATTGATTAACTGATTAAGCGCTTATTATGTTCCAGGCTACAACATCAAGTCAACAAGCATTTATTAATCAAAGTGCTGAAACGTGGTCCCTGGCCTCCAGGATCTTACATTCTAAAGGGAGATAACATGTTAATAGTTATGCATACACAACCCGTATACAGAGTGGGTGGAAAGTAATGCCAGACCACTAACTCTGAAGGCAATCACTGCCTTAGCAGTGGGGGAGGATAGGTCGAGGATGAGAAAAGGCTTCCCACGGGAGGTGGGCTTTGAGCTGGGTCTTGAAGGAATCCGGGGAAGCCAGAAGGCAGAGGTGAGGAGGCAGAGCCGGGGCAAAGGCATGGAGGTCTGTGGAGGTGATCTGACCAGTGTGAGGGGCAGTAAGTAGGTCCCTCGTACCTACTTGTATCATAAAATGTGTAAAATATGTAGAAGACTAGGGAGATAGGAAGGGACCAGGTTGTTGCTGCTGTTGTGTCTGAATCTCCATGACCCCATGGACGCACGCCAGGTCCTTCTGTCCTCCACTATCTCTTGAAGTCTGAGTTTCCATGACACTGTCTTATCTATCCCATCTTCTGCCTGTCCCCTTTTCCTTTTCCTTTGTTAACAGGATTTTTTACTGAGCCAGTCTCTACCCTGAGAATGATGAAACAGCTGGCCAGAGACAAAGTCAGTAATCAGGTAGCCGTTTAATTAATTAGTTTCATTATAAGGAATAGATTTGCAAATCAGGAGTTCTCTTGATCATAATTCCAGCCTGCTGAAGTGAAGACGGAGATTATGTTCATAAATCACGTGTGTGTGTGTGTGTGTGTGTGTGTGTGTGTGTGTGTGTGTGTGTAAGGTGGATTACAAACAATTGTTCCCTAGGGCTAGAGTGGTTTCCCAGGACCAACCCACAAATGGAAAACAGTAGAACAATTCTGGAGTTCTATGGGAGCAGCATTGCTCAAGCCCTTGGGGGTTATGTAATCAGAGTTCTATGATGGGAACAGGTTCTGCAGTCTCTGATTCGCTTCACTTAAGGTATACAGGCAGTGATTGTGAGCGTTGTCAAAGGTTTAAGTTTGACCCACAAAAGAGACAATTCTGAAAAGTCTAATCTATTAGTGTATTCATTACACATATCATATTGATTATTATAAAAATCATAGTTCCTTTCACAATTATAATGGAATATTATTGTGCTGTAAGAAATGACAAATAGGATGATTTCAGAAAAACCTGGAAAGACATATATGAACTGATGAAAAGTGAGGTGAACAGAACCAGGGGAAGATTATGCACAGTAACAGCAAAATTGTTTGCTGAAGAATTGTGAATGACTGAGCTATTCTCAGCAATACAATGATCTAACACAATCCCAAAGGACTAATGATGAAGCATACTATACACCTCAAGAGAAAGAACTGGTATTGATTGAACACAGACTGAGGCATGCTATTTCTCACTTCCTTTCTTCCTTTTTTTCTTTTATTCGAGTGTTTTGAACAAAACACGTATAACCTCTATCAGATTGTTTACCGACTCAGGGAGAAGGGAGGGGAGGGATAGAATTTGGAACACAAAATTTTAAATAAAAATGTTCTAAAAATTTTTTTAAAAGAAAAAAATGTAAAAAAAATTTTTTCTACGGAGATTTTTTTATTTCCACACACATGTGAAAGTGTTGTTACTTTAGAACAGTTTACAGTTGAGGAATGCAGAGAGGAGTAATAGGGCACCTTTAAGGAAAGAAACATCAAAGAAGGTGCAGCTGTCTTTACTTCCTAGAACTGGGGTGGCTGCTGGTGCCAGGACCTTCTGATTGGTGGTAGTTCCTGGTAGCAGGACAAAGTGAATACTGGCCATGGGGCCTGACCCTCCTCTGCCCCCAACAGCTGAAGCTTTGTGGCCAGGCATTGATGGGGCTGGGACCACTTGAAGCTACTGGGGCAGGATGGGCAAGATGTACACCTGGGTGATGCCCCCAGGCTTGCCTAGAAGAGCTGGTTTCAGGATGCCCAGGGGCACAGGGCCATTGGGGTCGCTGCTGGTGGGGGGGTCCTGCCTGCAGCTGCTGACCACCCCCTCCACAAGGTGGGCTCTGAAGCTTTGAACTGCACAGCTAAAGGGGCAGAACGTAATTCATGTTTCCTTACATTTTTCCAGCATTTTTTTTAACACCTATATTTGGGAATGTGATCTGGGATGAGAAAGGTTAACGGTGAGAGGGTCTTTTGGCCTGGGGGAATGTAATGTTAATGGACTAGGAAGATCTTCCGTGTCCATTAATAGGCCTGTGTGACCACACGTGCTCAATCACAGCTGTGAGTCACATAAAGCCCATTGAGGGAGGAACTTGCCTAAAGGGAAAGCTTACTTAGGGGAAGCTTACTTGCAGGAAGGCTTTCACACCTTTTGGTACTAAGCTAATTAGGCACTGATCAGGAGGGTTGTAATGCCTTCTGGCTCTGAGAAGTGTATATATATTCTGAGGTTGATATTTTGCTTTGGAGGTTCACTTATGAGAAGGACCTCTTGATTCCTTGGACAAGACTGAGTAGCTATTTGTTCAGAGGCCCCCCCCAACTACTCAGATGATTCTGTGCCCTGCCCCCCATCTAGTGGTGTATGTAGGTGGTTGTATTACTTGTTCAGACAGTTGGAGCCCTGTCTGTTGATCTTTGTGCTAATTTCTCTGCTTGTATTTTTTCCACGTTCAGGATGCTGACCTTTCCCCTGAACTTGTAAATATAATTAAAGTAAGATTGTTGACCCCTTTAAAGTTGCTTTCCTTTAGAAAAAGCAGATCAAAGCACCTGTGCTAGCAGGCCATCTTGGGTGTGCCAGGGTGCTTACTGTTACAGGAGTCACAGGAATCAATTTGGTTTAAAAAGTCATTTCTCTTTCCATGGTCAGGAATGTCAAGAAACGGTTAACAAGAGATTACTATAAAGTGCAAACTGTTTACCTATTTTTTTTTCTTTCTTTACTCTGGGATTACTTTCAAACTAGCTACCTTCCCTCACAGCTAGAGAATAGGGGTGGGAACCTTCGAACTCAAGGCCACCTGTGGCCTTCTAGGTCCTTGGGTGTGGCCTTTTAACTGTTTTACAGTTTTACGGAACAAATCCTATTATTAAGGGGTTTGTTCTGTGATGTTTAGATTCAGTTAAAGAGTGGCACTTGAGGACCTAGACAGTCACACCTGGCCTAGAGGCTGCAGGTTCCCCACCCCTGCCCTAGAACAATCTTTATAAAATTTAACCACTATTTTTCCTTAAAACAAATTCTACAGAGTGGTACCCCAAAACTTGCCAAGATATTTCAGAAAGGAATGAGTTCCTGGAATTACCCCAAAGTCTCAGGAATTCTCTCCTGCAATCTTAAAATAATCTTCGAACCTCCAAAATCTGCTAAGATGTTTTTAGCAGTTCCACAGACTTTGACTGTCTGACTTTATTTCTATAATTCCAACATAGCCAAAGCTGCAATGATAGGGGAAAAGTATCTTACAGGTTTTTGTTCCCTCTTTTCTTATAACCTAATCTCCCAAGGAAAGCTTGAAGTTGGGGGTTAGTCCTACTTACTGGGACAATTGCTTCAACTATGAAAGTTCGGTAATCTTTTCCAGTGTTCTAAACTCTCTGGCTACAGCCTTTAGACGTTTTTCTGGCTGGCTGAATTTTAAATCTTTTCAGGGTAACAGAATCTAGTTCACCATACAAACATGACATAGACATTTTACATTTTACAAAGACATGGACAAAACAAGACAGCAACCAGACAGAACCAGTTTGTTGGAGGCACACAAGTTACTGAGGTGTGCAGTTAGACACACAGGTGCAATTTTACAGAGGTGTACAGAGAGGCACCAATTTTAAAGAAGTGTTCTGCACGCTTCTGGCCAATTGACAGAGGTGTGCAGTTAAGAAAGGATATCCTTACCAGAGAGACCCAAGATGAACTGGGTCACAGGAGGGTCCTTGGAGTTTTCCTCACAAAGAATGCTGAGCTCAACCAAAATCATGAGCCCAGAATTGAAGCCGGAAAAGGGCAGCATACTCACCAGACGAGGGGCTGGGTGGGTGGGGTGTCAGACTCTGGAGAAATCTCCGGTGGCATAGTCCACTCCAGAAAGTACCACTTGGTACCACAAAGTCCACTTGGCCCTGTTCCATCCAATCCCATTTCTGACATCAATTTAAATGACAACCAGACAGGAACTGGCTCCTAGACTGTGGGTGACTGGAACCAAACAAAACAGTCTAGAAACAGGAGAGTCAGAAATCAAACAGAAGTTTCTTAGTTGCAACAAAGAACCTCTTGAGTTTAAAGTGTCAAGGTATTAGGAGACATCCCGTTTTCCAGAGCTAAGGACCAGCAAGCAGGCTGTGCTCCAAGTTTAGCATGACAACAATCCTTTGCACTCACCCTGCGGATGATCTCACCCTCTGGCAAAATGTATTGCTTTGACAAGCAACAGGTGTTCTCTGAGGGATTTTTATGATTTTCATATTAATCAGTAACTATTTAGATTTGTTGGAGCTCCCCTATTTCCCAAGAGATTCTGGCCTGAGGGCTAGAGCTATAGCCAATAAGCCAAAGGAGAAAGCAATCAATTACCTCTGCCGACACTGAATAATTCCTGTGCTTGTAAACTGCTAAGTGAACTGAACCAGGGGCTGCACTCCTATTCCTGTCATGCTAACTCTGGTTTTATTCCCCACTGAATGATCACAAGGCTATTCTAATAACTTAGGGACTGTTCCCACAGGACCCAAGAATGTCTATATTGTGCCCAAAATGGTACACTCATGGGTCTGCCATGAGAACTGTTTACTCAAGACCTAAGAATGACTGCGCTGGGTCCTGCCTTTTTGTGGTTTTTCATGTATAAAAACCTTACCTTTGCCTCAAGCCCCCCTGCTCAAGGGGACTTTGGTTTGCAAACCTGTTTTCCTCACTCTGAAATTAAACTTCTGTTTGATTCCTGACTCTCCTGTCTCTAGCCTGCTTTGTTCGGCTCCAGCCACTCACAAGTTAGAGGCCGGTTCCAGTCCAGTTGTCAAAAGTAATATTTTGGGTTCCTGAGGCCATGTTCTTCTTTCTCAAGGTAAAGCTTCCAGCTCCATTCAGTTAGGCCTTTTTACATCATTATCACCACTTACCATCTTTCAAGTGTATGTTGTTAGTCCACAGGTATGAGAGAGTATGGATGGTTCAGTCAATCAACATGTTTGCTATGTGGGGAGCTTTGGGGCCTGCTTCTAGCCATGTGTCACTTGAGGTTAATGGGCTTTCATATTGAGAAGAAGCAGAGGTCCCTTGTTGGCTACAGAGCCCTAAGGGCTGATGACTCAGCAGATGTATAAAGGAGCAGAGGCAGCCTTTCACCACTTTCTTCATTTCTAACTGCAAGTCATGTCAGGACTGTTTGAGCTATTTCTCCAGAAATGGGTTGGGGGAGGGACAGCTTGACCTGACCAGCGCCTCAGCCTCCATACAGCTGTGAGCACATGGTATCTAAAGCACGTGTCCTAAACCAGCAAGCATAAACCTTGTTTTAGCCTGCTTCTTTTGTGTTTCTTACTTCCTGGTTATGAGTATCTACTCTGAGAGGTTAATACCATATTGTCAAAATTAAAGGACACACCTCACCTTTCTGTCAGTATAAAGAGTGTTGTGTAACATAGGATCTTATTCAAAGGAGTTCCCTAATCAACTTGATAAATTTATAGAGGGGAAAAAGCCTTTATTGGGGACTTTGCCTCAGCCTCAGAAGATGAGGACATGCCCATTTGGCTCATTATTCACTCAAAGTCACTAAATTAGGGATGAATTGGTTGACTAGAAATGGTTGGCTGAAACAACTGAACTGTTGTGGCCCCAAAGCTAGAGGAATGGCTGGGAGGCTAAGCTAAGATACAAGAAATCGGGGAGCCTGGACTTTTCCTTCCACTGGTATTATGAGGTATTCAGATAATGCAGGTATAGTGGGAAAGGTGTTACCACTCTTAACCTTATGTGTGTTTTGTTTCCCTTCCAGGAAAAGTTAAAACCCTCAGGAAAGTGGAACTTGCCAAAATATCAGGGAGTTGCCCCTCTCAGAACTCTAAATTCATTTTCCTTCTGAAGGTAACAAGGTAAGTCTGGAGTGGTGGTTTAGGGCTCTGGGAAAGGGGCACAGCTAGCCTGACAAGGAGGAGAATTGGATGGATTGTTTTTAGATATTCTGGGACTTTTGTTTTCTTCAATATTTATGAGTTCTTAGGAGTCTTTTTTTTTTTTTAATTTTCTGTTGGATGAAATAAAAGTTGCCCTGTATCTGATCTATTTTTTATATTTATAGATTTAAATTTATTATTATTCTTAGGGTTTATATAGAACCCTTTTACACACATTGGTGGATTGGTGGAGACCTAGATATGAGCTCTATTCAGAAATTTTCCAGAGGTCTTTGCCAGGCAGGACACAGGGTATATTGGAACCACCATTTCCTCCTACATGGAAGTTATGACTCTCTTAATGTAGCTCAGTTTCACATTAATTTCTTTACTCTCAGGGAAGTAGAGGTAATATGTGTGAAAGTAGAGTAACAGGGAGGGCTTCGCCTGGATTGAATCCTACCCATGTAGGCTACTGGAGCATAGGATATACTAAAAAAAAAATAACTAAAGAGCCTGATTCTTATAGGGAGTATGCTTTATGAGATTGGTGGGATGTGTATGATGGCAAAATGAAAGTTAACAGTGTTTTGTAAAGGAAAACATTAGGTCATTTATTTTTACCAGTGACTTAGATAAAGGCACAAACAGTGTGCTTATTTAAATCAATAATGACAAAAAGTGAGAGTGATAGTTTACCTATTGGATGACAGAGTCAGAATCCAAAGAGATCTTGACTATCTAGCGTTGGTCTAAATCGAATAAAATAATTCATTAGGGATAGGGATTGATTGTTGTCCTTCATTTTCAAAGAGGACCAAAATGACATCACCATGTTAGAGTCAAGTTACAATGTGTCTGACTGCAGCTCATCAGATTACTATGAGCTTGGAATGCTCTAAACACAGGTTAGGCACAGATAGTCCACATGAACGTTTGGGGTGGATTCTCTAAATCTGCGCATCTCCTGTTTCCTTTGAGCTACTTCAATTCTGTTTTGCTCATAGAGCACAGCACCTTCTTTGATGTGGGCATGCCATGCTGGGTGGTCCTGTACCACTGTCTCCCAAGTTGCACAATCAATGCCAAAGACCTTGAGAGTGTCTTTGTATCACTTCTTCTTACTACCATGTAAGCATTTGCCTTGTGTGAGTTCTCCATAAGATAGTCTTTTAGGCAAGAGTATGATTGGCTTAAAAAAAATCAGTTTCACAAATACAGGATTGGGGAGCATGATTAGAATAGAATTTGTCTGAAAAAGATCTGAGGATTTTTAGACTTGAGTTCTCAGTTTGAAGAGGCAGACAGAAACAAACAAAAAAAAACCTAATATGAAACTAAGCTACATTAAGAGAGTCATAACTTCCACGTAGGAGGAAATGGTAGCTCCAATGTACCCTGTGTCCTGCTTGCCAAAGAGCACATCTGAAGGGCTTTATTCAGTTTTGGGATCGTTCAGAAGAACAGAGATTCTCTAGAGAGCATCCAGGGGGAAGAAACCAGGATAATGATGGGCCTAGAATCCATGTCATATATCCATAACATGTAACTAGTGTTAAAGGAAATGGGGATATTTAACCTGGAGGAGAAAAGACTTGGGGAGGGACAAGGTAGCTGGCTTCCAGGATTAGAAGGGCTGTCATGTCAAAGATGTGTGGATCAGGAAAAACTTTATAACAATTAGAGCATTCCATGAAATGGGCTGGCTTGAGAGGTGTGAGGTTCCCCCATCAATCAGAGTCTGGATGAACACTTGGCTGGTGTGGCATGGGTTGCATTTCACAAGTCCAGTGGGACATACCTGTTGTCATCCTCTACTGTTGCTCTGTAAAGTGATTTCTGTTTGTTCAAAAGGTACTTCTGTAAGTAATTATAATAATTATTATTAATTATCTCATTCTTCTCATCTTTTACTGCTTTTTGTAACTGAATTCAAGTGGTAGGGTGGGCTCTCATCTTCTGCAGACATTTTTAGGACAATTCTAGGCACTTACCAGATGATGGGGATGATGGTAAATTCTGCAACCTGCAATTTCCACCATTTTATTGCATGATTTCCATCAATCATTGAGCCTCAGGTCCTTAAGGATAATCTTTCTATAATTTATAGTGTCAGTTACCTAATCCTAAAAAAAATGCCCTTCCATTTCTGTAAACAAATCCTCATGACTCACTTATTTGTTTCATACTTTGTCAATATATTATTGATGGGGTTCATGTGAGTGTTTGCCCATGGTGGGCCTTTTGATTTCGTGACATTATATAGTCTCCTATTTACATTGGACAAATCCACTTTAATGTACCTGTTCTCAGCCTTTACTATTGCTTTGTGAAGTGAGCTCTTTTTTCTAAAACTATCTCTGCTTGTTCATAGTGTGCTCTGAGAAGATCTCTTAATGCATTTCTTCCTTTTTGAGGAGGAAGAATTCAACTTTTTATTGGGCTGATGATGAGCACTGTGTTTTGTTAACAATGTTCGGATTTTTGTTTGGACTCCCTCTATTATCATGCCCTTATCTTATTCCAGAGAGTTAAATTACTATTATACTATTATTCTTTAATATTTAAAGTTTTATAGGTCACCGAACAGGTGAATGAATGAAAGCAAAAGCATTTTTAACTGCTTACAGCCAAGTATTGCGCCAAATTTTAGGAGTCGTTGAAGAAACAAATGCCGTACTCTATGTCTCTATATCATGGGCACAAATCTGTCAGAAATAATTTTTACTAATTTGAGGTTATTCTGTATCTTACCATTTTTATGCCTAGCAGAGAGAAATGACCAAATTGACAGTCCCCTCATGCCTTTGGACAGCTCCTTAACTCACAAGTCACTGTGAAGTCCCCATATATTTCACATGTAACCCTAAGGCTGTGTTAGGCTTGTAGTCTCAAAAGGCAGATCTAAAAGGGCCTAGGTTCTTAGTAATTCTGTCCTTGTTTCTAGTTACAGAGCGAAATCTCTAACAAGTAACCTGGAAGCTGGGATTCCAGAACTGCATTAGGAAAGGTCATTCTCTCTTCTGTGGCTCCCAGAGCCTTCACACACATACTCACATGGTATAAACATTTATGAGAAATAAGATTAAATCAGTCTGATGCAGTGTTTAATAGAATCAAAGACCACACTTAGATAGAGTTGCCAGTCCCACAAGTTCCTTCTTTTGTGTGTGTGTGTGTGTGTGTGTGTGTGTGTGTGTGTGAGAGAGAGAGAGAGAGAGAGAGAGAGAGAGAGAGAGAGAGAGAGAGAGAGCTTCCCCCTTAGAGTTCCTGGAGCAGCCCTGGAGATTAAAAACAAAAACACAGTCGTATACCTTGCTGTTTTAGTCTCTTGGGAGGAGAGGAGGATGATGTCACCAGGACTGGTACTCTGCATGGCGGGAAGACTCATCACCTTCCTCTTCTCTGAGTATTCTCTCTTACTTTTTAAGAGATCCTTAAAACTCCCACTGTAGGGGAAACTTCCACCCTATAATCCTAAACTTTTTTTGGCTTCTTCTTTTCCTAAACTAGAAGGAAGGGGCCAGAAGGACTGGTACATACAGTCAGTCAACTAGCATTTAATAAGTTCCTACTATGTGCCAGGCACTAGGTTAAGCCCTTTGGACACAAAGAAAGGCAAAATTGAGGCAGAGTCCACAAAGAGTTTAGGAAACAGTTCAGGTAATAGTTTGCTTTATCAAACAGAAGAAGAATCACTTACTTCTAGGCACACAGCCTCAGAGAATCATTTTCTTAAAACCATTCAGTTCCTCACATAGAGCATTCAAGGTTTTCTCCCTTCTAGCTGCCATCAGTCATCTTCCTAACCTATGTCTTGCCACTGGTCTCTGATGACTCTGGAGGAGAGAGTGAGGCTGATGACTTTGTAAATCCTGCCTCACTTAAATCCAATTCACTTGCAAGCCAAGACATCACCTTTCTGATGTCATTGGTCCTCTTCAAGAATGATGGACCACCAACAACCAGAAACAGCTTAAATTCCATTAACTGAAGTAATCTAAGAATTGTTTTCCTTTTCATTACCTCCATTGCTCTAAGGAATGGGCAAAGATCTTTATGTATCACTTCAGGGTTTGGAAAAAGGCAATCCTAACCTTAATTAGCTAACCTAACAATCCTAACCTCATTAGGTTTTCCTGTTCAAAGCCTAGTTAACACAAGTCTGGTAGCCAGTCCTGTCTCAGGGACCTTAGTTTTCTTCTCTACATACTTTCCTAGCATGTTAGACTTTAAACTAGAATATGAGGGGTGAAGGCAGCTTTGTCTGTTTCCCCAGGACACAAATGAAAAAAAATGAGATGATCTGTACCCCCCAGGAGCTCACACTTCAATTAGGGGAGACAACACACATAAAAGAATTCAGCTGTAGGGAATGGAAGGATCTGGAGGTCTTAAGGGTGGCTAGATGGGTCTGATTGCAAGGCCCCAGTGTCCTTAAGGCACATCAGTGGGTCAGATGACAATGCCTAGATTTCTGGGGGGTCATGGCCACAGGGCAGATGGTAAGGTCTTAGAGGTCTTTCAGAGGCAGGTTCAGGGCAAAAGGTAAGATTTAGTGGTCTTCCATCGCATTGGAAGTCTCGTAGTTGGTGACTGCCAACTTATCCAAGTGGTATGAAATGCCATATGACTCATCCTTCCATCTTTCCTGCCCTGCTATCCCATAAGGTCTGGGCCATCCTATAGGGTCAGAGCAGTCCCCAGGATGTTTAGGGGAAAGGCAAAAGGAAAGCATGCTGAGAAAGGTACTGGATGGGTCTGAATAAAATAATTGCTTTCTGTAGATGAACAAAAGTATTGGGATGTAAGTTCATCTTCTGCTGCTCTGAAAGGATACCGTCATATTCTTAGTTCAATTCTAGTAGCAAATTGAACTATGGGGATGGTCTGATTACTGAAGTCATGTACCTGAATGATTTTTATTTCTTCTGCTAGGTCTTTATGTTTTGAAAGCTGCTGATTCAGATGGCAATATGAAAGACATGAGAAGCCCGGCTCTCTGGACAGGGCTCCAGAAAGATTAATGACAAAGAAACAATTAGGTTTCTCCATCCAGTCCAAAATGGCACAAAAAGATGGAAGGCGGGAGTGGGAAGAAGCCCAATGCTCGAATAAAGGGGAAAGGAAAAGCTGATGAAAATGGAAGAAGAAGAGGAAGGGGAGGAGCCAGAAGATTGGAGAGTAGGAGCTGTGCAATAAAACTCATACATACAAATAGACCTGAAATTAGCCCATGCTCAAAAAAAGAGGGAGATGGAGGAGGGAATCACAAGCCAGCTGAGCTCCAGCAATCAGAAACCCAAAGCCAGATCCCAGCCCTGCCTTATTAGAATAGAAGTGAGTGGGGGCAGCTAGGTGACTCAGTGAGTAGACCACAGGACCTGGAGTCAGAAGGACCTAAGTTCAAATCCAGCCTCAGACACTTGACACACTAGCTGTGTGACCTTGGGCAAGTCACTTAACCCCAATTGCCCTGCCTTCCCCCCTCCAAAAAAAAAAATTAAAAAAAAGAACAGAAGTGGGCACCGTGAGTAAAGACAGTGATTGGCCATGCTCATATGGGAGCCTTTGTACAAGTCTTCAGATATTTTTGTGGAAGAATGTGTTTATTCATGGTGATTATAGCATTTTTCATCTTTAAAAAAATCAGTCTGTTATGATATAATTGGTGTTCTGGTTGGGGAGTCATGCTATCAAATTCGAAAAGGTCTTTTTGAAATTCCATTCTAAATAAGCTCCTCCCCATTTCAAAATAGTTTGAAAGATAGGTATTATATTTATCATCCATTTCGTTATTAGGTATAATGTCTGTAATTTGCATTAAGTGAAGATTTTCCATGAAATCAGCTTTTCACTCTTCAGGTTTAAAGCTCAAAAACTTAATATCTCTTTTTGTCTAGATTTAGGGATAAAGTTTAGCTTTTATAATTGCCCTGCAGCGGTCAACAGTATGTCATTATGTGGTTTGGAGCTGAAGTTACCAATAACAAAATGCATCATGAAGCCCTTGTATGTAACTCACAGGATTTGTTTCCAATTTTGTCATGGAAGGAAGGAAACAAGCATTAATTAAGTGCCTACTATGTACCTGGCACTGTGCTAATATCTCACCAGATCCTCACAACAACACTGAGAGAGGTAGGCACTATTATTCCCCCACCCCTTTTTTTAATAGACAGGCAGAAGTTAAGCGACTTGCCCAGGGTCATACAGCTAGTAAATATCTGGGGCCAGGTTTGAACTCAGGAGAGGGCGATCCTCCAGCATTTTGGGGTTCCTGCTTTCACAGCCACTTTTACAGTAACTCCACAAATTCCACTACCTTCTCTGCTGGCCCCTTTCTTCTGCCTCCACCCCACCAAATGGCTGAATTGTTGAATTTTGAAGGGGGTTATATTGTCGTTTTCATGATCACATACTGGAAATGTAAGCAGAAATACCACTTTGGGAGACTGCTTTTCTAAGTAGAAGAAACATTTGGATTATGTATGGTTTATTTTAACTTTTTGCTTTCATATTAAGAATGAATAGTATTCTTTGAAGCATGAAGTTCAACAGGTTTGGTTTTTCTTTGTTCCTTTTTTTTTTAAGTAACTTTTTAGTAACTTCTTTTAGTAACTTCTCCAAAAAGGGTTTGGAAACCCCTGTCATGGTTTGTCATGTAATGGTAACTTCTGTCAAGGTCATTCTCAGAACAGTGTTAATAACAGCTCACATTTATGTAGTGCTTCAAGGCTTTGCAAAGTGCTTTACAAACAGCTTGACCTTCATAATAACCCTGGGACATAGGTGCTATTATTATCCCCGCTTTAGAGTTGAGAAAACTGAGACAGACAGAGGTTAAGTGACTTGTCCAGGGTCACACAACTAGTGTCTGAGGCTGGATTCGAATTCCAGTCTTCCTGACACCAGGTCCAGTGCTCTATCCACTGTGTGCCTGTAAGATAGTTATTAGTAACCAAGCTGAGCAAACCATCTGTCTTTTTTTAACTTATTTTTTATTTTTAGCTTACAACACTCAGTTCCACAGGTTTTTGAGTTTCAAATTTTCTCCCCCTCCCCACCCCAAAACAGCATGTAATCTGATATAGGTTCTACATATACCTTCACATTAAACTTATTTTCACAATAGTTAGATTGTAAAGAAGAATTACAGCCAATGGAATGAACCATGAGAAAGAAGAAACAAAACCAAAAAAAGAGAGGAAAAAAAGAGAAAGCAAATAGTTTGCCTCAATCTGCATTCAGATGCCATAATTCTTTCTCTGGATGTAGATAGCTTTTTCCATCATGAGTCTTTCAGAGCCATCTTAGAACCTTGTATTGCTGAGAAGAGCCAGATCTATCAAGGTTAGTCATCACAGATACTGTGTGTCTGTAATCATATATAATGTTCTCCTGGTTCTCCTCTCCTTACTCAGCATCAGGTCACATGAGTCTTTCCCAAACTATCTCTCTTGAAATAACCACCACCTTCCAATTCCATCGGCTATATCACTTTAGGATACTTATGAGAACCAGCCCATTACAGGTTTCCCTTCAGACAACACATGAGTACATCTGAGGCCATTAAGGGTCTTGAATATGTGCCAAGGCCAAGTTGCCTCCAAGACCAATCATGAGTGTGGAACAAACTGTCCACAAGTTCAAGCCTGTGTGTGCTAGCTAATTAGCACCTAGAAAAGACTGTCCACAGGTTCAGACACATCCACCCTGGCCAAGGAGTCCTCTTAAGGCTTCAAGAACACTTGAAAAGCAAGGCTTTGCTGATCAAGGTATGGTTAGAAATAAAGCCTTTATATAAGCAAAAACAATCCAGCCTCAAATCGCAACTCCAATGCTGGCCTGTGGACCTGAGACATAGGCTGAGCTCAGAGTGTCACCTAGTGGCTATGTTGATTGCTCTAAGGCCAGGGCTTCTTAAACTTTTTCCACCCTCGACCTCTTTAGCACTTAAACCGTGGGTCTCAACCGGTGGTGGGATTCAGCCAATTCACACCGGTTCGATAAACCCAGTACTTAATTTTAGATTGAGTTCAGCGAGCTGGTTGTTAGCTGGGGCAGGGCCTGCGCCCCCCACATCAGCAGTGGAGAACCGGTTGTTAATTTATTTGAATCCCATCACTGGTCTCCACCCCCTATGGCCTAGATTAGGCCACACTTCTGGGAGGAATTTGGGCATTGATGAGCATACAGCACCCGTGGAAAAGGGGCAGATGTATGAGAATAGCGCCAGTAACCCTCGACCCATAATTTAAGTTTTGCAAAGCCCTTCACATACTTTATCACTGTCGGTCTTCACAACAGTCCTAATAGGTATCATTGGTGTTGTTCAGTCATTTCAGCCTTGTCTGACTTTGTAATCCCATTGGGGTTTTCTTGGCAGACATACTGGAGCAGTTTGCCATTTCCTTCTCCAGCTCATTTTACAGATGAGGAAACTGAGGCAAACAAGGTGAAGTGACTTGCCCAGGGTTGCACAACTAGTGTTTGAGCCTGGATTTGAACTCAGGAAGATGAGTAAAACTCTATCCACTGTGCCACCTAGCTGCCCATCATTGATATTATTTATGCCTATTTTACAAATGAGGCAACTAAGGCTCTGAACATGGTCCAGCAGAATTTTGATCCTTTGACCCCAAATCCAGTGCTTTCCCACTGGACCACAACTTTGGCATCTTGTGTGCAGGACAAAAGGTTTCCTTAGATGCACATAGGCTAACACGTGTGTGTGTGTGTGTGTGTGTGTGTGTGTGTGTGTGTGTGTGTGTTGACCAAGTTTCTGGATACTTGTCCATGTTTTCCTGTCCATTGATCTCCAAATGACTTTGTAAGTTTCAGAGCAATATGTCATTTCTTGACCTTCTGCCACTGGGTCTCTTCTGTCATGTATGCATGAGTAAAGTCATTTACTCATTTCATTCAGTGTTTCAGGTTTCATTTCATTCAGTGGTTCCTCAATAGAAGCATAATTCTTAAGAAATAATAAATAAAAACTGCCTAGGAAAGTCCTTACATCTCAAAGATTTTGTGGATGTGGCCAATGTAGGAGAACTACCATTTCTGCATCAGTGATCGTGCCTTGTTGATATACCATATAACCCACATACTTAACAGAGTCTCTATAAAATTGGCATTTGTCAATTAACAAGTTCAGGTCAAACACACTACCTATACCAGAGACCATGCCTTAGAACAAGTTGTCCTGAATGTGGCCTGGACCGGATTAAAATGTAATTGGTAGATATTTAATTGCAATAAATAAAAATACAATAAAATATAAACAACATTACATTTTAAAAATAAGTTGCTATGTAGCCTGCAAGAATCCTGACGTACTTTTTGATTAGCCAGTCCCATTTCTCTCTGAGTTTGACACCATTGTCTTAAAGGAACTTCTGCCCTGGGGCCCCCACTCTCTAGATCTGTGATGACCTCTCAGAACATTATTTCAGGAAAACCTTGGCCATGCTTCCCCCTGTACTCGCACCACCTCTTCCAAAGCCTTCTTGATAACTGTTATACCCACCAAGTCTATATCATCTCCTT
This sequence comes from Trichosurus vulpecula, assembly GCF_011100635.1. NCBI lineage: Eukaryota > Metazoa > Chordata > Mammalia > Diprotodontia > Phalangeridae > Trichosurus > Trichosurus vulpecula. Next base: position 191,546,220 of record NC_050576.1, read on the forward strand.
CCTCGCTCACCTCTCCAACAGCTCTGGAAACATGAACTATAATTGAATCAACTCTGTCATTGCAGATGTGGATGGAGCATGTCAATCTACTCTTCCATGTCTCCATTACCATCCCTGTAACTTTTTTACCAAAGCACCTCTCCTCCCACCCGACCTCTCCCTTATATGTTTTCCCCCTTACTATATAAGCTTTGCTTTTGTATTTTTATCCCCAGTGCTTGGCATGCAGTAAGCACTTAAATGCTTTTTTGTTCATTCATATCAACTTTGTTTTGTTGGTATGACACTTTCATTAGTCTTTCTTCATGTGCTTCCAATGCCTTTCCAAAGACAATGAAGTCATCAAGGTATAACAACACTTATAGATAATTCATATATCTATTTTCTCCATTAGCCATTGGAAGGGGGCCAGCGTCCCTAAGGTGACTCCTGGGAAAGACTCACATTTATGAGATCCAGATACCTGGAAAGATGAAAGTAGTCTTTGTCTTCCTCAGCAGTAAGCATAATTACAATAATAATAAATTAATAATTAAAATATCTCAATAAACAATAGCATGTAATTGATATATTTAATAATAAATTATTATTAACAATAAATTTATATAGCTCCTACTATGTTCCAGACACTGTGTTAGCACTTTACAAATATCACTTCATTTGAGCCTTATAATGATCCTGTGAGGTCAAAGATTGAAAACCACTGGCAGCGGAGCAGACGGGCCAAGCCATCCTCAACCTATGGCGTAAAGTACTCATCCAAATTAGTTCTTTTATTCCCGATATCTTTAAATATTTATGTATTCCCATTGTTTTTTCATACCTCCACTATTGGTTATTCATATGGGCTGCTAGACTCTGTAATGATACCATTGACCAGCAATGATTTCTTCCCAGATCAAGAAGTCTTCCTAGAGTGTTCCCAAAATGGTTGGAGATCAGTAAGTTACATTCTGCTGCTTGCTCCTCAAGGCACGTCCCTTATGCCATTTATTCACTGAGAACATACCCTGCAGATGCAGATCTTTCCATTCTTCTGGTCATAGAGAGCACCAAAGAAAAACTTCTTGGGATCGTCTGTGGCGTTTGAAAGGCCAATGCTCTCATGATGTTTATGGCCACCATTTGCTTCTGTTCTCCCATAAACCTCTGTATGGAGGATCAAAGTATTCGGAGACTGGGTCCCAGATCGTTGTTTGGAGTATCCTGCTAATAATCTGAATAGTATGGAATTGGTTCCAATCAGTACTAACTCTTCAGTGGTAGTTGGTAGGTTTGGACATACCAGAGTCTTGTGGCCTAGCTTGCTGTTGACATCAACAGCCTTCTTTGGAACAATTCCAATTCACTTTGATGTAACCAGATATATAGTCTTTTTAAAAAATTATTTCTGCTATTATGAGCTTGACAAACATGAGCAAACAAAAACACTGGACTTGAATTAGCTGACTTCTCAGGCCCCTTCCTCAGCGCTTCTTAAACTGTGGGTTTGGACCCAAAAATTTGGCAACAGTGAATGGTTTCTGAACACGCAACGATCAAAAATTAATTCAACATCAAACACATAATAAATCTGAGGTGTTTCTGGCAGTGTTTGCCTGGTGTGCAACCTCACTGTAACCTTGGCTGTGAACACATAGCATGCGCACTTTGCACTGTGCGTGCCCTAGGGCCCTGCAACGCCAACTAAGCAGCCAAAATAAAGGAAGGAGTCTAGAGGGGAAAAAGTTTAAGAAGCCCTGCTCTAGAGCAAGGGTCCTAACAGGAAGCTTACGTGTGTGTGTGTGTGTGTGTATGTGTGTGTATGTGTATGTATATATATATATATATATATATATATATACATATATACACATATACACATACACACACAAATATAAATGTTAGCTGTTATTAAGGTATGAGTTATTTTGATGTTATCAGTTAATGGACAAGATACTAGGAGTTGAGTTAGGAGATAGGTCAGTCAAAATCCTGCCTCTGGTATTTATTAGGCATGTAAACAAGAGCTAATCACTTTGAGTAGTTTTTTCTTTTTCTGAGCCCTGTTTTAAACTGGGGGTGGGGAACCGGCAGCCTCAAGGCCACGTGTGGCCCTCTAGGTCCTTAAGTAAGGCACTTTGACTGAAACTTCAAAACTTAGACTCAGTCAGAAGACTCCACATATGTGGCCTCGAAGGTTCTCCACCCCTCTAAACCTAAGGAGTAATATAATGGCCTCTGAGGCCCATTTGGTTCCCTTCTCTTTGGCTTCAGGGAGTTTATGGTAGATGAAAAGTTCTGAGTTCACTCACAATCACTCTGAGCCCCTGTTGGGAAAAATTCCTAACATCTAGGCAGAAATTGGTCTTTCTGCGTGACTTCACATTTATAGCTATCTCTGGTTAGCCTCTTTGTGGCTGAGGCAAAATTCAGTTTATTGGAAACGTGTGGGTAACAAAACAGGAGATTATATTATAGTGTTTATAGATAAAAAATTGGAGAAGAGTCAGCCTTTTCTTGGGACTTCCCTCAGCCTTGGTCCTCTCTGACAGGTCAATAGGATGAATGATTCTCCTTTTGTATTTCTTTTCTGCCACTGCTGCCTTCCCTTAGCTCCATGCTCACTTTCAAACATCAGAATAATAGAGCTCAGAATCTCTCTTTCCCTATTTTGAGATAGCTTCTTTCTTTTATGCAAATGGCTTAGGCTTTGACCCAATCCTAACACAGTAAGGAGGTAGGTGCCCAGACCCTGTCACTCAGTTCTGATCGGCTGATTCAATCACAAAAGATTTTTCCCTAGTCAAGCCACCAATGACAAATGGGTTGGTTTCTACTCCATCCTTATGCTCATTTCCCTCATCTGTAAACTGGAAAATAATACTATATCCCAAGGTCCCTACCATACATAGACTCCTGGAATCTACCAGGATAAAGGCATACAAAGAACTCAGCATATGAGCCTCCACTGACATTTCTTTTATCAGACCAGCTGGAGAACTGCTAATGCAAAGCAAAAGAAATTTAATTTGACAGTCTAACAAAATCAATAAAAAGCATACACTCTGAGAAAGGGAACACATATGGGGAGTACACTTGGCCAGGGAACACATGGAAGAGGGTCACAAGTCAAAGTCAAGTTTAGCCAGGGTGAGGACCAGTGTCTTATGTCCCCACCAGCCACAAAGTGGCTCTCTTCCCAACAATACCTCACAGGGCTGTGAAGGTAATATGTGAGATAAGATCCACAAAATGCCATCTAAATGTCAGCTATTTTTATTATTATTTTAAATTTAATATCTTATTTCCCCCAATTACATGTAAAATAGTTTTTTCATGTTTTCTTTTTTTAAATGTTTGAATTTCAAATTCTCTTCCTCTCTCCTTTCCCCCCTCATTAAGAGTCAGCAATTCTATTAATGAGAGACAGCATGATATAGTGCAGTGGTTCTCCAATAACAGCTAGCTTTTATATAGCACCTACTATGTGCTAAGCAGTTTACAACTATTATCTCACTTGCTCCTCATAGCAACCCTGGGAAATAGGTGGTATTATGATCCCTATTTTACAGTTGAGGAAACTGAGGCAAACAGCTAAAGTGACTTGCCCAGGGACATACAACTAATAAGTGTCTGAGGCTAGATTTGAACTTAGGTCTTCCTGACTATAGGGCCATCTCTCTATACTTCATCATCTAGCTACCCTATATAGAAGCCCAAGGGTCTCCAACTCTCAGTGCAGGGCTCTTTTCCCTATACCAAGTTATTGGCCCATATTATTGCTTATCACAGTATTATCACAATCATAGAAAATAGAAATATATTAGAAAAATATGTTTGTTAATAGAATAATTTCTAAATATAAATATATATTTAATATATTATATAAATATAAATACAAATTTATATTTATATATACATTTATATAATAGAATAATAGAAAAAGGAGTTTTGTGCTCAGAAAAGGTGCAGTCCCACAAAGGGAGGGGCAGAGCTAATAAGAAAAGGCCCATGGGGAAGGGCTGCTTCTCCTGAGTGTCTCAGGGCATCTTGAACACAGTGAGTGCTTTGGAAAGGAGCACCGTCAAAATGAATGGGATAGGGTAGGGGTGGAGGGACAAGAAAGAAAAATGAAGGAGCCTTGAAGATAAAATACTGACATCATAATTTAACCTAGGTTAGGCTGACTATCCCACTCCAGAATCTGGTTCTCCTTCCACCTCTCTTCATTTCTTTCCTTTTCAAAACATTCCCTGCAATGATTCCCAGCAAGCCACATCCTTCTACAGCAGTGAGTGACCTGTACTGAAAGGGACCCTGGCTTTGGCAATCTGGAGGCTTTGTTCCTCCCGGCTTCATCCTCGCTTGCTGATCTTCAGCCTCTCAGTTTCTTCTTCTGCAAAATGAGGTGTTTGGCCTAAGCGGTCACTAAACTTCCAGCTCTGATGTCTACCACAGATTCTCTCAGATGCCGTTTCTTTCCTCTCTCTCTTTTTCATTCCAATCCCAAACTCCCCACCCTCACTCCACCCTTTCCCCTTGCTCGCAGTTAGCTTTGGAAAATATCTGATAAAAGCCACTTTGCACCAAGTGTTAATGACTTACTAAGTTTAACATTTCAGCTCTCAGAGGTGTCAAACAATGGAATCTTAAAGAAAGCTATCCTAATATATTGGAGACACTGGGACAGGCCAGTAGAGAAGGGTTGGGGTTTTTTTTAAATTGTTTTTGGAGGGAGGAGTTTGTAAGGAGTCAATACCTAGTGATGGCTGAATTTACCAGTTTCCAGTAAAAGACTGACAAACAGGTAGGTGATAGCTCTCTGAATTTATTCCAAGGATGCATCAAGGACATAGATTGTCTCCTCCAGGGCTTTCCAGTTAACCTGAGGTTCATGGACTTTAACCTCAACCCATATGTAGACATACATTTTGATAACTGTATATATGTGTATATATATATATACATATATATATATATATACACACACACACATATGTATATATGTATATATATATATATAGCTATGTTTTTACAGTTCTGTATATTTTATTTTATGGATTTAAAACCTTTATTCTGAGAAGGGCTCCCTAGGCCTCACCCGACTTCCAAAGGGGTCCATGACACAAAAAGATTAAGAACCTTTAATCTAGACTAATCCTGTTATTTTACTGCTGAAGAAACTGAAGCCAACAGAAGACAAACTTACCCATGTTTCACAATGGGATCTGAAACCCCTTCTTCTGACTCCAAGTCCAAGACTCTTTCTATAACCTTGGATTTGGAGTCAGAGAACCTGGCTTCAAATCCTGCCTCTGTCATTTAGAACCTGTGTGACCTTGGACAAATCATGTAACTTCTCACCTGTTTCCTCACCTGTCAAATGAGGGCGTTGGACTGGCCTCTACAGCAGCTCTAAATCTATCATCTATAATCTTCTTCTCGTCGTTGAGACGCTTCAGTTGTGTTTGACCCTTCGTGACCCCACATAGGGTTTCCTTGGCAGAGATCCCGGGATGATTTGCCATTTCCTTCTCCAGCTCATTTTACAGATGAGGAAACTGAGGCAAACAAGATTAAGTGACTTGCCCAGGGTCACTCAGCTAGGAAGCATCTGAGGCCAGATTTGAACTCCCAAATATGAGTCTTCCTGACTCCAGGCCTGGCACTCTCTCACCTGTGCCACCTAACTACCCCTATAATCTGCTTAGCTAAGAGTACTATGAATAGAACACTGGGACTGACGTCAGGAAGCTCTGCCTCAGATACTTACTAGCTTTGGTTACCCTGGGCAAGTCTCTTAACCTATTTGCCTCAGTTTCCTTAGTTCTAAAATGGGGATAAGTAATAGCACTTACCTTCCAGGGTTGTTGTGAGGATTAATTGAGATATTCAAAAAGCACTTAGCACAGTGCCTGGCACTCAGTAGGTGCTCAATAAATGCTTGTCCCTTCCCCTTCCTTGTACATTTAGTCTCCTCCAGCTCTAATAGTCTATTATGCTAATGCTGTGCTAGGCATTATGGGGGATTCAAAGAAAAGTGAGATGTGGTCTCTGCCCTTAAGAAACCTACAACATTCAGGGAGGTGTGCATACATGAACAAATTATCTGAATGATTTGACTTTTGTGGATACTCCCTCTAAGATATCCAAACTCCTCTATGAGTTAGTAAACTAGTCCTTGAGATTTGCCCTGGTGGCAAAATTCACCATTAAACCAGCTTTGAGCCTTGCCAGTCTTAGTCTGATCTTAGATGGGTATACGCTGTTGTCCAGCCCCATACTCAAAAGACTTTCCACTTTAGCAGAATCTGCTAGAGCCTGTGTTCTGTTGGCAAAGTTTTCGACTTATAAACTGATGATGTTCAGCCAAAGATGCAGAGAAAGATATTGATTTTTCAGACCTTGTCAATGTGGGAATTTTATTTTGCTGCACCTCGAATGTTTGTGACGAGGGTTTTCTTATCTCCAATTTATCCTGTTTATAGCGTATTTATACCTAGATTGCACATTGTCTCTTTGAGGGGAGGCATCATCATTTGCCTTTTTTTTTTTCCAAATCTTCAGCGAATAGCACAGTGCCTGGCACATAGTAGACGATTAAAAAACGCTTGTTGACTTTTTAACAAATTTGCTCAATGAAAGAGGCATAAACTTTTTTTTTTTTTTAAGAATAAAAGCATGAACGGAGAAGGACTTCAGGGATGGGACATAGGTAACGATCCCAGGCACTGCGCTAAGCGCTTTACAAATATTGTTTCATCTGATCAACAGCCCCTAACACTAATAATACGGCAAAGATAACAGTGCAGGGGAAGGCAGAGATCACGGTGGGCTGGAAGCCTTCAGGGAAAATTCTTGGAGGTGGGAGTTGAAGAGGGTCTTCAGGAAGGCCCAAGGTATCTGAATGAGTGGGACTCAGCTCGAGCAAAAGGAAATAGGTAAGAACAGCTGAAAGTCCCCCGCCCCCACACAATTCTCCATCCACCACCCGCCTGGGTCTCATAGATAATAACCAAGAGGCGCCGCCCTCCCCATCATCCGGGGCCGGGGAGGGTAACAAGGTAACGGGCTCGAAACCCAACCACGAACCCCGCCCTCTCCCCGCTCGCTCCGCCCCCTTTAAACTTTAAAGCCCCGCCTGCAGCTTGAACAAGAGGCGGGGCGAGCAAAGCAGAAATCTTAGCCAATGGGAAGTCGGGAGGGGCGGGGTCAAGGCAGGGAGGGGGTTGAAGCGGAGGACGCGCGTCGTCTACCAAGCTTTTTGTCCCGCTGCGGCCGCCGTCTTGCCTCTTCACGCGGTGGTTGGGTTATTCCTAGGGGCGGAGCGGACGGGAAATTTAAACTTAGAGCCGCGGCTGAGGGCGCGGGGGACTGGTCGACGGCCCAGACCGGAGAGGGGGAGGAGGTAGGAGGCGAAAGAAAGGAGCCGAAGGTGAAACGGGGACCTCGAAGTCGAGACGGGGACGGGAAGCAGGAAGGAGGGAGAGCTGGAGGGGGCCTTGGGGAGCACGAACCATGAATTACATTGGGTCCATGGAGGGGGATGGAGACCACAGGCTGATGAAGAGGGGTGGGAGAGCACAGGGCAAGAAGGAGAATGAGGAGCATAAATTGAGGAGGGGGCTGGAATCACAGATTAAAGAGAGTGAGGACCGAGGGGACTGGGGAGCCCAGATTAAGGAGAATGGAGGGGCATGGGGAGTACAAGGTGGGGAGGGGGCTGGGCTATGGAGGGGGATGGGGAGCACAGATTGGGGAGGGGGCTGGGATCACAGATTAAAGAGAGTGAGGACAGAGGGGACTGGGGAGCCCAGATTAAGGAGAATGGAGGGGCATGGGGAGTACAGGTTGGGGAGGGGGCTGGGCTATGGAGGGGGATGGGGAGCACAGGTTGAAGAGGACGGGGACATGGAGGGAGCTGGAGGAAGGTCAGGAGGGCATGAAGGATCACTGGCAGGGGGCAGTCTCTGATGTCTGTGAGCTGGGCTGCACATAGGGCGATCCAGGCTCAGGAAAGCTGAGGGGCAGAGCCTGGAGCTGGTGGATGCTCAGGGGCTGTTCTCTTCTTCTTTCCCAGGTGTGTCGTCAGGGTCCTCCAGCCTGGGAAGCCGATGTCTGAGTCGAGGCTCCAGCCCCTGCCTCCTCATCCAGGTAGGTGTTCAAGCCTGGACTTCTCATCATGGACTTTTTTTTAGTCGCTTCCGTGGTGTTCAACTCTTCCTGACCCCATTTGGAGTTTTCTTGGCAAACATACTGGAGTGATTTACCATTTTCTTCTCCTGCTCATTTTACAGATGAGGAAACTGAGGCAAACAGGGTTAAATGATTTGCTCAGGGTCACACAGCTAGTAAGCGTCTGAGGCTGCATTCGAACTCAGATCTTAACCAGACTCTAGGCCGAGGGCTCTATTCACTGCACCACCTCAGGGGAGGATTTATGTTTACCTCCCTGGGGTTGTACTGTAGGGAAGTAGAAAGCTCTAGGCTTGAAGTTGGGAGACTTGGGCTGGTCATCAATGTGCCACTAACCACCCCAATCTTAGGGAAGTCACTTCCCCTCCCTGGGGCTTAGTTGCTTCTTCTGTAAAATGAGAGATTTAAATTAGATGCTCTTGAGGGTCCCTTCCTTCCAGTTCTCTCAGGCTACTTTGTATTTCCTTATCTGTTGTATGTATCCTGTTACCTTTAGTGGTAAGTTTCTTGACAACAAAAGACTGTTGCTTTTTGTCTGAGGCAGATGGTGAAGATGAGGATAGTAAGAAATGAGGACAGAGGGATATGTTCAGAAACAAAAGCTAACCTTAACTTTAGCTTTGGTTCCTGCTTTACCAGCCTGTGATTATTTATTAAGCACTTGCTGTATGCTAGGCACATTAGATACAAAGACAAAAGTGAAATGGGCCCTGCCCTTGAGGAACTTGCAGTGGGGGTGAGGGTGGGGTGGGGAGAATGGCATATGTATAAAATATAGATACAAAAAGATATGAGATGGAGTGGGGGAGGAGAATGAGAAAACATAAGAAGGTGCTTGTGCTGAACCTTGAAGAAAATTGGAGATTCTCAGAGGCACAGGAGAGGCAGGAGTGCACTTCAGGCATGGGGAACAGTCAGCGCAAAGGCCTGGAGATGGGAAATGGAGTGCTGTGGATGAAGAAGAAGATAGTCACTGCGTGTGAACAGAGAGTAATGTGTAATAAGGCCAGAAAAGTTGCTTGGGGCCATGTGGTAAAGGGCTTTAAATACCAAACAAGAATTTATATTTGATGCCAGAGGTAAATAGGAGCTGCCAGCATTTATAGAGTAGGGGGAGGGATTGTGAAAAGTCAATGACATAGGCAAGTAGAATTGTAACTTTAAACTTTTCAGACATCCAAGAAACTCATAAATAGAATGCAAATGTGACCATCAAGCATTTCGTCAAGGAGAAAACTAGCAGAAGGAGGCACAAGCCAAGTGTCTTGTCATCGAGGACCCTCTAGGATCCATAAACACTTTGCTTAGTGTTCCTTTTTACTATCTTTTTTTCTAGGGGCTCAAGTGGTCAGTTGGTTAGGAAAAAAACATAAAGAACCTTCTGGTGAAATGAAACAGCCGCTTTCTGGAAAGTCTTTCTACTTGGATCTGCCAGCTGGCAAGAATTTCCAGTTTCTCATGAGGGCTATCCAGCAGCTGGGTGGAGTGAGTGACAGATTTGTCTTTTTTTGGGGGGTGGGTGTGGGGAAGGGGGTGGTCTTGTGCCTGTTGGGACTAAGAATTGGAGAGGGATTAGATTAGTAATTCACATTTGTAGCACCCATAGGTATCTCTAATAAATATCTTTCTCAAAGAGTCAACATTAGATTGTCAAAAACATTAGATTGTAAGCTAATTAAATAGTGTGTAAGTATGCCACATGATGTCTTCTGGGGAGGATAGGAGCAGGTGTGGGGTTTAGGGATGGTGGATGCATTGTGAAATCATGCAAAGAGTAAATTGTCAAAACTGCAAAAAGACTGGGACTAACTGGGTTAGTTGGATACTTTGAATTTAGCAAATTGTTGAATTGGAGAAAAGATATTAAGCAGAGTTTAAAGAAATCACATGCATAGATGCTGAGGGCAGAGTTCCCACGAGGCTCTGTGTGGTACTTGTCTTTGGAGATAGCATAGTGAGCTGCTACTGGTGCTTGGCTCAGCAGCAAGTAAACACGGAAGCTTTAAGCTTTGTCCAAATGGGGTCAGAGTACAAGTGTTCCTTGCCCTCGGACTGGTAGGAATGAAAATATAAGCAAAGAAACCTTGGTGTGGGGGTTGGAATGAAGAGCTGCCCATCAGAATTAATCTGATTAATTTTGTCCTCTCCATTCATCACAGTGACCTAACTTCTGGCGTTATAATAATACCTAACATGTACGTAGCACTTTAAGGTTTGCAAAGCGCTTTTCATTTGATCCTCCCAACGGCTCTGGGAGGGAGGTGTTATTATCGGCCCTATTTCAGCATTCATTCTTGTGCACATTCAGTGCAGTTATCTATGTTAGTAACAGCCAGAACTTTTCCTTGGTCTGTTTTCTGAATAAAAATGCCAAGTGTCTCAATATGCCATTTGAAAGGACTCTGTTTCCTTCTTCCAACACCACCTGAAAAGGAACTGGAGGTTCTTTCATTGGAAATCACAAATTGGCAAACATCCTTTTCTTCTCTTGTTTTTCTTAAGCTCCTTTTTAAGAACAGTCTTGCCAAAATTAGAGATTCAGTTCTCATATGGGTCACTTCACATTGAAAAAAAACAACTGTTCCAATTTTCAAAAAAATCACTAAACATTTATTAAGCATCTTCCATGTGCCAGGCACTGTGCTAAGCAGTGTTAAAGCCAGCTCTCACAGATAATTTGTAAGTCTGAGGATAAAGGAGAAGAGCTATAGATGAGCCAGTGTAGACTCATGTTTACTACCAAAAGAACAGCTCATTATCCGTGGCCTACTACTATGTGGTCAGAAGCATTATCTCTGTACAATTGACTGGGTTTGGTTTTGTTTGCTTATAGTTTGGGTTGATATTTTCTACAGAGCTGTCCTGAGGCTATTTCAGAGCACTGACATTTCTTCACTTCTGGCTTGAGGAGAGGTAGAATTGCCTTCCCAGATCTTGGTATTAATGCTTCTATTCTGCAATTGCAACCTTTTTTTTAACTACCTTCTCTCCCTTCTTTCACTCCACCCCCCTTCCACCCTTTTGTTTTTCAGGTGATTGAGAGCTTTCTAAGCAAGGAAGTGGGCTACATCGTAACCAGTCGCAGGGAACCCAAAGCAGAGAAGAGTTCATTGGGCCAGGAGGGCTTCACGAGCCTCAGGAAAAGGAGAATGGAAATGACCTCTCCAGCTGATCCTAAAGGCAGCCAGAAGCTTGGGCCAAAGCCAAGAGATGCCGTAAGAAATTTTGAAGAGACTGAGAATGGGAACTTGCCCTTGTGTGTTTATACAGCCATAGGGGTGGGGGGAGTTCTGCTTAGGAAGAGGGTGGTGGGCTTCGTTGTTGTTCAGTGCTTCCTACTGTCATTTGGGATAGACAGCTCTTTTCTGAATCGGGTTGTGAATGTTTCGTCACAGCTCAGTGACCCTGGAAACACAGTTGCAGTATCTTATCACTCCTAAGTGTGCTTAGCCATACAACTCTTCAAAGACAGATTCCATTCCTTTTTACACAAGAAGTGGCATGTATGTTGCCTGGGTGTGTATGAAAAGATCCCTTGGAAATGGCTTCCTTTGTCTTGCATACAAATACTTTGGAGCCACCAACAATAATGCTGATAACCCCAAAAGTCACCTTAATTACCTTCCTAACTAACTTAGCTCAGTACTAAAGTTTACAGTGACAGCAATGACAGCTAGCATTAACTTAGCACTTTACGGACGTTACCTCATTTGAGAGGTTCCCTGGGCATAAATTGGCACAGGCCAGGTCAGCTGTGTATTGCAGATGGGAAGACATTAACAATTCACTGCAGATTGGCCTTCTATTTAAGGGGAAGGAGGGGTTATAAAGTCAAAAAATTCTGGGCTAAGACTTAAAAGACTCACGTTTCAGTCCTAATTGGACAAGATCTTGTACGTCTTATAGTGGAGATACGTGGATCTTTAAAGAATGGTTCTATTTGTAAGTGTCTTAGAGCCCTTCTAACAGGATGGAGTGCCTATACTTGGGTGTCTGCTCTGCTTTTGGCTCCCTGGGAAATCTGGTCTTCAGTCACATTGAGGTTTCATATTTCACTCCTTAGCAATGAGTGCATTCTGGGGTAGAGAACATGCCATCCTAGGGAAGGTGTAGCAAGACCATAGTCTTTAAACTATTTCTGGTGCCGGGTAAGCATCAGCTCTGAAATTTCATTTTGTCCTTTTTCCTGGCAGGTTCCCATGAGCAGAGGAAAGGAGCTGTTGCAAAAGGCCATCAGAAATCAGGCAAGCTTGAGAAAGGCAGTAATGCGGGAGGCATGTTCCTGCCCTGGATTCTTTGGCCTTTCCTGAAAGGCACCATGGGGTGCTATGGGCCTGGGGTTTTGACAGGTGTCACTGAGTTTTACCTAAACAAGGGGAGTAAATATGCTATCCATCTTCATCTAGCGAAGTGAGGGAGTAGTGTGGCAAAGTGGAGAGAATGCTGGCTCTGGGTCCGAGGACCTGGGTTCAAATCATACTTTTGATGTTTTCTACCTTTGTGACCTTGGACAAGTCACTGAACTCTCTCTGGCCTGAGTGTCCTCATCTGCAGAATGAGAGGATTGGATGAGGTGCTTCATCCTTTCTAGCTCCAGGTCTATGATCCTATGCCATATTGTGTGAGCTGCTAAATTCTGGGAGGTCTGCAAGTTACTTATTTCTGAGACGCTTTCCCTCTGTTGCCTCACTTACTACCATTGACCCTGTGGAATAAAGAGGCTTCAGTAGCCGCCCTAAGACTTTGAAATGGCACTCAGACTTCTGGGACAGCCTGCATAGGTGCATGTTCTAATAATTGATTTAGTAATAACACCTGAGAAGCAGCTCTCTGTCCTGCCTGCGCCATTTACCAGCTGTGTGAGCTTGTGTAAATTGCCTCTCCTCTCTGAGCCTCATTTCCTTCCTTGTTTCACATGCCCCCGGGCTACATAAGGAAAGCACTAAGTGTGTTACCATTTATTTATTGTCCCTTTCAATTCTTTTGGATAGCTGGAAGATGACTGTATGAAGAAAGTCTGGGAAGCCCTGTTGTCCTGATTCTTGTGCCTGGGGATATCTTGAGGACCTGACTCTTTTGTTCCCTTTTTCCAGGGTAGCCCTAGTGGCAGCCCAAGTGGTAGCAGCAGCCTCCTAACCAATGCCCGATCCTGGGGAGTGCGGATCATCCACGTCGATGGTACCATCCAACCCTCTTCCTTTTGTGTGGTCAATGGGGTGGGAATTGATGAATTTGAGGGAAGGAGTGAATCTCTGTGAGACAGATGGTATGGGGCATAGGGAATGGAATGAGAGGGTAGGATAGAAATTATTTCAAAACTTTATTTACTAATTTTTAAGTTACATTGATGTCTTTTAAAAAAATACCATACTCATTTTCCAGTACATCCCTTTTTTTTTTTCCACAAGAAAAGACAGTTAAGGAAAACCAACTTTCACAGCATCTATGTACCCATCACCCTGCACTGATAGTTTCCCAAACCTTACTGAGAAAATGAAAGTCTGTTTCAGTTTCTGGCCTGGGGAACCTCGATTGGCCATTGCATTGAATCTGAGGCTTTTTCATGCTTTTTTCATTCGCATTATTATAGTCATTGTGTATATTTTTCTGCTGGTTCTGTTTTTCATTCTGCTTCAGTTTATACAAGTCTTACCCTGTTTCAGGGGTTTTGTTTTTCTTGCTTTCTCTGTGGGGAGGGAGAGAATGTGGATCTAAAAATAAAATGACATTGAATTTTAAAAAAAAAAGCAAGAAAAAAAAAGCCACAGAAAACAGGAATGCTGGTACAGTGCTGGAGAGGAGCAGATGTCCTGCTTTTTACATTCATTCAGCCAGTCTACAAGCATTTATTAAGCACTGCTCATGCTGGGGACATGGAGAAAAACCTGAAAAAGTTCCTGCCCTCCAGGAGCTTACAGGAAGAATACAACCCAAAAAAACCCAAGTCTCTCACTGCTTCTCAGAATTCCTCATCTTGTTATGTCTTAAAGCACAATAATTCATTATTTGTTGTAGTGCGGTAATGATCCCATTACATTCATTATATACAGTTTGTTCAGGCATCCCCAGTCAATCGGCACCTGCTTATTTCTAGGTTTTCCCTACTGAAAAAAATCTTGATATGGATATTTTAGTGTATATAGGACCTTTCTTTTAGTTTTTGACCCCTTTGAGATATATTTACAGTAGTAAGATAATGAAATCAAAGGGTGTGAATAATTTAGTTGCATTTCTCCCATAATTCCAGATTTTCTCAGAGCAGTTGGATCACTTGATAGCATCGCCAAAAGTATAGTAATGTTCCTGTCTTCCCATAGCCCCTTCAACATTGTCTGTTTCTGGATTTTATCATCTTTATCAGTTTGCTGAGTATAAGGTGAAACCTCAGAATTGTTTTAATTTTAATTTTTTCTTATCCTTAGTAATTTGGAGCTTTTTTTTTTCTTTAGAAAATTGTTCATATCCTTTACCAACTTTTGAGGAATGGCTTTTAGATATATATTTGTATCAGTTCCCTTTATATCTTAGATATCTTACTTTTTGTGGGGGTGTGATAGGAGTGATTGCATCCCCAATTATTTTATCAGACATTTGGAGTACATCTTTAAAATGGCCATAGAATAGGTTATATTGGACTTTACTTCTGCAATTACAGGTATAAATCTGGAAATGCCAGTTTTACCACCTTTTCAGTTCTTTTTTTTTTTTTGCTTTTTGGCAGGGCAATTGGGGTTAAGTGACTTGCCCAAAGTCACACAGCTAGTACATGTGTCAAGTGTCTGAGGCTGGATTTGAACTCAGGTCCTCCTGACTCCAGGGCTGGTGCTCTACTCACTGTGCCACCTAGCTGCCCCACCTTTTCAGTTCTGATCCTGAATCTTTTGGGCATTTTCTACTCTTTAACTTATAGAAAATTCAATATGGTACAGTGGATAGAGTCCTGGACTTAAGTCATGAAGAACTGGTTTCAAAACCTGTTTCAGATACTTAGTGTTTGTGGCTCTGGACAAGTCGCAACCTCTCTATGCCTCCTGTTTTTTCTTCTACAAAATGGAGAGAAAAACACCTACCTCATATGATTATTTTAACAATTAAAAGAGATGTGATACATATATATATATATATGTATATATGTATATTATTTATGTAAAAGTGTGTGTGTGTATATTTTTGCGAACCTTAATGTCCTGTAGCACTTTAAATAAATGTAACCTGCTATCATTATCGACTATAGGGATGCTAATCTCCCCCCACTCTAAATTTTAATTTATGCACACAAGCATAGTATGCTCATCAGCCAGCTAGTTCTGAGTACCCCTCACCTAGAGGGGTTTAGAGTTGCTGAAAATTAAGTTTTTCCCAAATTCTTTGCATTTCTTTCTTTCTGGTGGGTTAAGTTCTGGAATGGTTAGCGCCCCCTGCCCCTCTCCCCCCAGAAGACATCTGGACCCTTGAAGAAGCTATTTCTCTGACTCTGCCCATCGGGCCTGTTACTCATTAGCATTTGTGAGATCTTGATTTATACCTAGCCAAGTCTTCTTTCCCCCTGCCTCTGGAACAAAGGATTTCCATGAACACTAGCTCACCCCCTGGCCATTTTCTCCTGTTTTCTTTCAGAGGTTGTAAGAGCTATAGGTTGCCAGAAGGTGGCAGGCAAGGCCATTAGGCAACACCATGAAGCAGATTTGGGGAATAATTGATTCCTGGGAGGCTCCATGGAAGGGATGTACTAGGGAAATGAGGACCAGGGCCCTTTGGTCCACAACCCTTTTTTTTTCCCAATAGAAATGTTGGTGCATGTACAGCAGCTGTGCCTTGGTATTTTGCATATGACCAAACATGAACAGAAGAAGCCAAAGGTGGGTTTGAAAGGGTTGGGGTAGTCTCTGTGTAGGTCAGTGATTCCTGAACTTTCAAGTCTGTTGACCAATTGGGTAATCCAGTAGACCATCCAAATTATTTCTTCTCACTTGCTCCCTGTTCCCCCAAATGCCTTTGGAGCAGACTTCTTTGATCCCAATCCTATTACATATTGCATGTATGACTTTAGGTAAATCATTTAATTTCCTTTTCTGAAAATTTCAGGGGGTGGAATGAAATTACTTCTAAGATTCTTTCCAGCTCTAAATCTATGTTCCTATGTTCTACTTTATTCCCAGCTATCTGACATGTATAGTAAACCTCTTTCTCTCTTCTCTTTCTTCCTTATGCTCTCTGGGAACTTCACACAGATACCCTATCCTGGCATTTTGTACCAGCCCATGAGCCACCTAAAGGGCCCACTTGGGCCACCAGTGATCTGTAGACCACATCTGGAAAACCACTGCTCTTGGTGAAAGTCTTGAGCATAAATTCCCTGGTAACCAAGAGAATAGTTAAGGCACAGGGATCAGTGGTTGAGGCTAGACTAGAGAGGAAATCTAGAAAACGTTTCACTTTTTCTGAACTTTTCTTTGGGTTAGTATTATATACACAGTTACTAGGACATTCCCCTATTTATTTAATTGCCTTCTTCCACCCTCCAGCTGAGGAGGCAGCTAACATTAAATAGAGGGGCTGTGCACCAGGCTAGACAGCCTATTCTCAACCTCCTTTAAGGCTCTTCTAGCAACAAACTGGTTCAGCCAGCCTGGAAGGTTCCCATGAGCAGAGGGAAGGAGCCTCTTGGGTTTGACCAGTTCCTCTTAATAGGGAAATATGGGAGAGAAGCTGCATGGGTCATACAGTATTTGTTCTTGGTAATGCCATCCCACAGTTCCCTCTTACTTTTAACCTATTCTTTCTTCCCGTTTAGAAATCACATGCAGCAGTGGAATCAAGAGCTCCTAAAGGTCAGTGTGGAAACTTTTCATCATCTAATTGAAATTCCTCCTTCCCCGAGCACCTCTGACTCCCTGTGTGGTGACATCTGTCCTATCCTATTTGTGGCAGGAAATGAGTCCAATCTATATCCATTCCTGCCTCAAACACACATTCATTCCCAGTGCTTTGTCAGCACAAAGATCTGGCGCCCTAATTTATGGGTGAATTTGAGCATCCACCCTTTAATTCTGACTGAGGGGCTGCTACCAGGAGGGCGTTCTCAGGGCCGGGGCTCTCAGGGCTCCTCTCGGAGTGTAGGGACTTGGAGTCAGAGCTGTACGCACAATTGTGTGTACTTTCAGATCTTCTGGCTGTGTTAGCCATGGAGTGAATTTGGGTTCAAAATACCCTCTTTCCTTCTTTCTTTCAATTCTGTAACATTCCGGGGTGGGCAGTTTGACAGCTGCTTTCCATTTTTAGAAATGCCAAACTCTTTGAAACTTGACAAACAGGCAGATTGACAGGATTTTTCTTCATCATCTTATTTTGGACAGAGAGAGTTTCTCCCGGAGATGCTCTTTAAGTGGCATTTACACATCCGAAAACAGGAGTGAAGAAAAGTCATTTGGCACTGGTGTTTGAAATGCAAGGAAATCTTTGAGGAATTGATTTTAATCATTGTGTCTAAGTTAATTAGAAAAGAGAAGGAATCACCCAGAACAGGATTAATGAAAACTGCTGTCTCGAGACTAAAGAGGCTGCTCTTTACTTTGATATTGTCGAGATCCTAAATTTGGGTTGGGATTCCTCCTGGTACCAGGCTTATTTTGAAGTCCTGGTGCTTTTTGACTGTGTGCTCTGTTCCCTTATCCCTGGCCATTGCTTGTTTACCCACACCATCTAAAACTCCTCTGTCAACACTTCAACCCCTCCATGTCTGATCTCCAAATTAATTCTCACTCTCCCAACACCCCTGTCCCACAAAAGAGAATGAGATTAGAGGGTACCATCCCCATTCAGGATTAGGCATTTATTCAGGAGAATGCCACTCCCCATCTTTCCTCTACTGGAGTACCCCTGGAATGAGTAACATTTAGTCCCTAGGTTCCATAGGTGGGCTGCAGCAGGAGCACCCATGAGTTTAGGTTACCATCGCATTTACCCAGTAGACTTCTTTGGCTTTATAAGCAACTCAAGCTAATAATAGGTGAAATTTTTTAACTTGGTAATTTCTAAACTCAAATGCCTTTTCTAGGTTGTTTCATCGGCCATATTTTTGTTTTGAGATTTCACTTCCCATTACATAACTTGAATTTCTTGTCCCTAAACTCTCAGTTGGCTGCTACTCCAACTCTGTCTTTGGTCTTATCACCTTTCCTCCATGTTTAATGTGGAGCACTATTTTGAGAGATTTTTAGGGCCCTTGGAATTGGCATCAAGCCTTTGGGGAGGATCTAACTAACATTCATAACTCAGACAAAATTGTATGGCTGACACTTTAACGTAATTTGTAATGGTAGTAGGTGGGGGTGGGGTTTCTCCTACCTAAACTGGATGTTTGTATCATAGCTCATGTTTGCCGTCTGTTTTATTTACTGGTTTCCTGAATGTGTTCTCAAAGCGCTTCCCATTCCCTGTTGAAATGAGGATACCCCTCCCTACATATCACTAGTTCTCTCACAGGAAACCACAGAACTGTTAATATTTCCAAGTGAAGGAGGGAAGGAAAGGAGAGTAGAAAACTTATCCCTTGCCAAACGGAAAGACCCATCTCAATCTGTCTTATTTTTCCAGCTCATGAGAGCCTTTCAGACTCTGGCAAAATCTCCCTTTCTCTCCCTGTACATCCTGTTTATAAAGAAAAACCCCCCTCCAAGTCTGATCTGCAGACAGTAGCTAAACTTATATGTTGTTGCTCTTTCAGTGGCAAGATTGAAAGTTCCATTCTTGAAGATCGAAGACAGCAGCAGGTAAATGAGAATCAACCCTGTGCCCCCCCAGCTTCCCCAGTGCCTCCCTGACCAGGGCAATGACTTGTCCAAGGTTGCACTGATAGAGGCTGACCTGCACTTAACATTTGGAGTTCCAGAGACCCAGTGTATGTTCCTGTTCCCTCTTCAGAAAAAGCTTTCCTCCACATGTGGAAGTCAGAAACCAGAATGGGAACAATTTTGATCTGGTTTTTAACCATCTTGGGTTATCGTTCAACAAATGATGATACTCCCCATACCTAAAGATGACTCAAGGGGTTGATTATTTAATGTGCGTATTACTGAGATTTCCTACTTTAAATACTTAATTTTTATTAACTCTTCTTACTCCTTTTAGTGCTTATTAATGCTTTTCTTCTTTTCCTGAGTGTATCTGTGGACATTGAACATCAGCTTATATTCATAATCTAAAAGTTTTAAGAGTTTGGCATATGAGGAGACTCAAGTGAATTTTTGTTTCTCTTTCTACTTAAGAATATTTGTACTTAATACTGTTAAAAGGCGTAGTTGTTTTTAAGCTCTTTTCAAAGAACTTTTATCTCATCTCATTTAATCCTCACAATGAATGCTTCTGTGACATAAAGCGACCCATTTTTTGAGTGAAGAAACTGCCCAGAAAGTTGAAATGATTTGCCTACAGCCACACAACTAGCCAGTCACAGTGCCAGGACTAGAATCTGATTCCCAGCCCTGTCATACTACTTGTCTCCTTGCACAAAGATCGCCTAGGGCTGATGAGGCAGGGCTACCCCAGTGTTAGATCGTGCTCCTTGAGGTGCAGGGATTCCCTGGGATACCATTGAGTGAAAGCAGAGACTCTTGCTAAGAGGAGCATAGCACACCTCCCAAAGAAAGATGTCTCTACTGCCCTTGGCAGCAGTCAGGGTAGAGGCTTAATGTGAATGGGGTGGGGGGGGCGGGCGGGAAGAGGAGGCAGAAAACCCTGTGAATGGGAATAAAGCATATGTCTGTGCTGAAAATATGTAAGTAATCAGCTCTGAAGTACTTACACTAATGGATGAGAACAAAGACATGAAAAATCCAAAACAGCACAAACAGGGAAAGAACTCTTAAATACCCACAATACCCAAGTGGAAAGAGCCCAGGGCTCAGAGTCAGAAAACACCAGGGGGCCAGTCCCACCTCTGTTACTCCGTAGCAGCATGATTGGGGTGAATCTCTTAATGTCCATTTCTTCATGAGTCATGTGGGGAGAATCATTTCTGTCACGCTTGCCCTCACAGTGTGATTGAGGGGGTCGGATAAAAGGGTTGACATGCAAGTAGCCTGTAATCTAAGTGTGTGCTCAGTGTTGGTATTTCTGAAGCTTTTCCTACAGCCTAAGCCTTGCAGAGACAGTGCTTTACTGAACCTGTATCATGTGTAATTCTAGGATTACGAAATTCCCTAGGAAGGCAACTCAGGAGCCATATAATCTAGCCCCCTCATGTTACAGATGAAGAAATTGAGGCCAAGGAGGGTCAGTGACTTGTCCAAGGTCACTCAGGTGGTGAGCCCCAGCCATGGGATTTGAATTCTGGTCCTCAGACTCCAGAGCCCTTGCACTCTTGCAGAAGCGTTCTGTCTCTTTGGCCTTTGTCTGAGTCACTCTGTAAACAAAAAGCACCTGATTGTGTCTGGTTTGTATTGTAAAGAAAAGGAGAGTTGATCTGCTGCAGAGAGGTCTCTTGTGTTTCTTTAGTCCTTCCTTTGAGTAAGTTTTGAAATCCTTTTTGGCTTCTCTCTCTCCAACAAACATCCAGAGAGAAGCTCAGCTGCAAACACTAACAGAAAGAAAGCCCAGACTTGACTCTGAGAGA
Source organism: Trichosurus vulpecula (assembly GCF_011100635.1). Taxonomy (NCBI): domain Eukaryota; kingdom Metazoa; phylum Chordata; class Mammalia; order Diprotodontia; family Phalangeridae; genus Trichosurus; species Trichosurus vulpecula. The sequence goes on from NC_050576.1 coordinate 191,567,011, forward strand.
GAGCCAGGCTGTTGTGGACGAATGACACATTTCGCTTCTTCTCTTGGCCTCAAAGAACTTTTTACTTAAGTCACTACTAAGAGGCTGTGTTCCAGTGACTTGGTCTCAACTCTAATCTAATGAGTCTGGAAGGTCTAAAAATCAAATTTTTATTTGGTTTTAAAAGATATTTTTATATTTGAATTTGCATATTAAAAATGAGAACCTCTTAATTCTCTGAGATATTGAGTGTCTTCAGACATGATCCTGAAATCATATTGTGAAGATCTGATTGTCAAGTCTCAGCTACCCCACCCACTCTTATTCAGTGTCCTATTCAAACTCTTCTGCTGATCTTTGCACAATGCTGAAAATAGATTGTGTCTTCTTGGAAGGTAAAGATGGTAAAGATCTGACCTAAAGCAGAGCTTCACTTTCCTTGTAACCTGGTTGGGAGGAATGAAGAGAAATGACTCTTCTGAAAACCAGTTATCTGTATTCTACTGGGTCCTTGGTCAATTTTTCTTCTCTCTACAATTTTTCTCTTGATGACTTTGTCCCATTTCCCACAGTCTCTTTGTGTTAATGGCTTGAAAAATCTATGGACTTGGATCTCAAGCTTGACATCCTTTCAGTATCTCTCCCCCCACTTGTCCAGTCAAGCTTATCATCTTCCTCCCAAAACTCTCCCACCTTCCCAACTTCTCTCTGTTGAAGGCAATTTTCTAGTCCCTCAGTTTCAAACCTAAGTCAACTTTGACTCTTCACTTTCCTCATCTAATCCCTGCTTCCTCCCCACTCCCACTGCTACCACCTTAATTTAGTCTTCTGTTACCTCTTGCCTAGACTAGTGTAATAAATCCAGCTGGTCTCCTGGCTTTTAGTATCCTCCTTTTTAAATCCATCCTTGACACAGCTGCCAAAGCAATCTTGCTAATGCACAGTTCTAAGCATGTTGGCCCCTTGTTCAAAGACCTCAAGTGGCCCCCTATTGCCTACAAGTAAAATACAGATTCCTAGGTTGGGCGTTAAAGAGGGCCCAGTCTGGCTACAGGGGAACTTTCCAGACTTATTTCACACAGTCCTCGGCCTATACATGCTCCATGCCAGCCAGACGGAATGGTGGTCAGTGCCTTGTTCTCACCCTCACCTCTCTCACCTCTTACTTCCACGTGTCCTCATCCTGAGCCACTGAGGGGAGACCTTCCCCACATTCCTACCATTCCTTTAGGGCCACCTCCTCCCTGAAGTTCTTCCTGATTCCCTCCTGTGCTTGAAAGAAATGATCTTTCCTTTCATAAGTCTTGTGTCTCTTTTTTGTTGCCCTCTGCCTTTATCCCATTCTGATTTATATTATATACTTGTCTCTTCCCTCATCTACATTATATTCCCTCAAGGGCAGAGACTGTAATCCCAGAAACAAACATAGTTACCTTGTATATAATAAATACTGAACCCTTTTTAACTAGAATAAGTAAAGATCCTGTTAAAGTGGATCAGATTTGAGTGGTGCAGAGACCTGTGTCATGGTTCTTAGTTTGTGTGTGACCGTGGACAGGTTCCTTCACTTTTCTGTTTTCCTCTTGTAAAAGGAGGGGGTTCAGCTAGGCGATCTTTAAGGTCCTTTCCAGTTCTGGATTCTGTAATCCTATGATCTACATCATTGGGTTGTTAATAATAATAAGGATAATTTTTTAAAAAACAGCTGACATTTATATAGCACTATATGCCAGGCACTGTGCTCAGTGCTTCACAACTATTGTCTCATTTTATCTTCCCAACCACCCTGGGAAGCTCGGTGCTAAGATTATCCCCATTTTGCAGTTGGGGAAACTGAAGTAAACTGGTTCAGTGACTTGTCCAGGATCACACAGCCACTAAGTATCTGAGACCGGTGCTTTATCCACTGCATCACCCAGCAACCCTCAGCAGCTTATTGAAAGGCACAAAAGAAAAAGTATTTTGAAAAGTATTTAAATGTATTCCTTTAGAAATTCTTGGTATTATTTTTGCTTTGAAATTTAAAAAAAATTCAAATTTGAATATGTAATTCGGATTATTCCTGTGGACGTGGGATAGGGATTGGTCTAACTTCTTTTCCTTTGCCTTCCCTGATTACAGGCAAACTTTGGAGCTTTGTGAGCCTGATTGTTTTTGGTGATTTTTTTATGTATTTTTGTTTTTCAGGAAATTCCAACCTTTCTACCATCAATTCAAGTGCTTTCCTGAGCTCAACTTCCTGGGACCCAAAAGCACAAGCCCATTTGAAACTGTGAGAACCTCCCTCCACAAACACAAAGCCAAGTAGGTCTCTCTGGCTCCATGCCTGGGTACCTGAATATGGAGGGCTGGTTACAAAAGAAGGTTTACAGAGATTGATTTTGGAGTTTCCATCTGTGCCATTAGCAGGAAAAGAGGACTAGATTAGGTAACCTCCTACAACCAGTTCCCTCTGGGCTTTGCATCATAAGATTGGTTTGTATTCACTTTAGCCCTCAGCAATAGTAGTACCAGTGAGTCCCTGGAAGTGCTACCTGCTGACCCAAGTTATATGTGGGGCAGAAGGTCTGCTCTGGCACTGCAGCCAAGTTCAGGAAGCACTTAGTTGTTGAGCTGGTGAATTCCTTCTAGACAAGCAGTTCAGCAGCTGAGGACTGAAACCTAGACCAAGGTGAGCATCATCCAGATGAAGATGCTGGGAGGGAGATTGCCAATGGAAAATTGTCAGAATTGGATTTGATGGGTGAATTTAGGGGCCAAAAGAAGAAGACAGCGAAATTAATTTCAAGGTCTTGAGAGCCAGCATGGCATAAAGCATTGGTTCTCAAAATGTATTTGCTCATGGAGCAGTATTCATTGCCATGAGGGTTGGCAGCACAATAGATTTTTAAGTTGGTAACAGTGTGAGAATCCAGAGACTCAGCATGTGAAGTTTCCCATGACCGAGAGTAGCTGTTTTTGTCAAGTTCTGTATGAGTTCAAGGTCTAATATGGTTTGAGGTTAGTGTGCACCTGCAGTAAGCAAGTTTTGTTTTCTGAGTATTTACCATAATATATGTGGTGGGTAAACAAAATTTATATTAAAATTACTTATGCATTTATTTTACCTACAGTAATATCACATATCTAGCAAAGCTCAGCTCTGGCATAGTCACATAGAGAGCAGGCCTTGGAATCAGGAAGTCCTAGGTTCAGATTTGATTTCTGACACATCCTAACTGAACCTTGAACAGTGTCTAAATGCCCAGGCAGGTCGCTAAGACTATAAAATGCAGAATAGTTGGGTTGGGTGTTTCATCACTAGGAATACCAAGGGCATCTCAGTTCTAAGAAAATGAGAAGGTGGGGAGGAAAGCCTCTCTGGGGGCCGGATGGGAGAGAGATTTGTTTTAGACACATTGATCTGAGCTGCTGGTGAGACATCGAGGATCAAGGATAGAGCTGGAGACTGTCTGAGATGGTCTGGGATGGGGCTGGTGATGTAGACAGGCAAGTCATCAGTGCAGACTTCACTCACTGCCCTCACACAGGGAACCCGAGAAACAGGTGTGAGCTCTTGCCTCTGCTACTTGGCACAGAGGTCATCTCAGGCAGGCGCCTCCTCCTTCTGACCTTCAGCTTTCTTGTGTGTAAAGTGAACGAGATGATCCCTGAGGTCCTTTCTAGCACTTTGATCTTAAACACTTAGGATCAGGCAAACAAGGGACTAGTCACAGACTGACTCTAGAAAGATGGGAGTGGGGGGGCGGTGATTAGGAGGAAGAGCTTGAGATTTTACCTGTTTTGCTTTATGGTCTTTACTTCCCTTTGTCCCAAAAGACAGATTGGTTTGGTGGGTGGGCAAAATATGATTCCCCACAAGTGGTCCTCTTTCTTTTCACAGATGCTTTCTCTGTGCCCTGAGGTCAGGGGTTGGGTTGAAGAAGCCCACCCACATCCACTGTCAGGAAGGAGGAAAGGCAGAGGTCAGGAGAGGAGGAGGTCTGACTCACAAGAGAGGGACCTCCAGAGTAGTTTTCACCTCCCTCTTCACCGCGATTATCTTAGCTGCCAGAAGCCAGTAGACATGGGGAGGGATATACCCAGCCCGAAGTAGACCTGTAAATGATAAATATGGAAATACATTTTTTTCTCCTTATTGGCTTATTCCCAATGCCATCAGCTCCGTTCTAGATCCTACATCCTCAGGGCTTGTTGGATTGCAAAGCAAAAGGTTAAGGTTGTTTGTGATCATATGTAGGACCTTGGTGAATTCTCTTCCCTCTGGGGGGTGGTGTCTGGAGATGCAGACCCTGGAAGAGATATAAGTGGCTGGTTTGGTTTTTGAAGGGTTTGGTATTCTCTCAAGCTGTAATAACTTTGACTTGTGTTTCCGTCTCTAGAGACCCTGAAGGCGATGAGCTGAGCCCCCAGTCTCCAGCCTGTACGGTGCCCAGGAGGAAGAAGGGGTACTGTGAGTGTTGCCAAGAGGACTTTGAGGAGCTCTGTGTGGTAAGGCTGCTCCTTCGGATGCTGGGGTTTTTCTAAGAGGCAGCACACAAGCTTTGGAGTGCCATAGTAGCGCAGGGAGGGCAGCTAGGGAGTCCCTTTTCCTTGCCAGGCCCTGGTCAGTGCTTGTGCCCCTGCCATCAGTACCTCAGCATCTGGCCCTCAGCTGGCAGGGGAAGCTTGGTCGTGCCCTTGTGTGCACCTGCAGCCACCTCTTCCTTCAAAGGTCTGCATCTTTGTCTCCCATACAGCATCTCCAAAGTGACCAGCACCGGGGCTTTGCCACGGAAGCATCCAATTATACAGCAGTGGACCAGATCACATCCCAGCTCAGCAATAGCTTTGCCGAACTTTCCATTCAGATGCTGCCCCCCAGGTGAGTCTGCCTGGGACCAGCCACAGCAGAGCCATCTAACGCCACTCAGTTGTACCCAGAGTCCTGCCTTTGGTGTTCTCTCCCATTTAGATGCTTAGGGCAGGGGTGGAAAGAAATTGCAGGTTGTTGGGATCTGCCTGGGAGGGGGGTGTTCCCTTCTCTCCCCTTCCCCTCCTTTTCTTGTTTGTTTGTGATCGTATGTGGGACCTTGGTGAATTCTCTTCCCTCTGGGGGAAGGAAGAAACAGATCAGAGAAGGAAAGGGGAAATTCTTCTTTTAAAAAGAAACTAAATCAAAATGGGTTAAGTGGGAATATCCCAGGTGAAAGAGGAGAATCTCAGGGACAAGAGAAAGAGACAACCTCTGGTACTCCGAGCAAGCTTTTGGTTTTATCTCTTGCCTGCTGTGGGCAGCTCCTCCCCAGTCCAGAGCTGTGGTTTCACCTCTTCCCTAATGCTGCTACTTCTTCCACTGCCCTCCCCAGCAGCTCCACAGTAGGATCTTTTTGTTTAGAGCCACTAAACAGGATGCCCTCCCACCTGCTCCTCTCTGGCCGGCTCTGACCATAAGGCCATAGAGCCAAGAAAAGAGGGGGTTCTAGAAACCAGTGCAGGCTTGGAAACAGATGCCTCCCTCTCAGCTGCTTCACTGGGGTGCATGAGGGGTTCAAGGGAGGGGAACACTAATCTTTTTAGTTGGAAAAAACCAAGTCCTGGCAGTGGCAGCACACGCCACAGTGGAGACCAAGCTCAGGTCTCCATTGTTTCTCACTGGGGTCATTCTCTCTTCTCCCTCCCTGTGAGTCTGTACAGCTGCTGATCGAGCAATTGTCTTTCTAGGCTGCTGGGGTCTCCAACTATTGGTCTGGAACATCATGGTTCAAGTTCTTTACAAGGACCACTTCCTGTAAGCCGCTTTCCAGATTCCAGGGCATCATCTCCCAGGACAAATGGAGCCCCAGGAAGTACCGAGAAGAAAGGAAATGACCATTTGTCATCAGGAGCTCTTGACCCCTTGGCACCAGCTGAACAGACTAGTGGTGGCAAAGATATCGGAGCAGAGAATTCCAAGAGATTGGGGCAATTGAGTAGGACCATTAGGAACTCCTCAGGGGCATCATCACCTGTTCACCAGCTCAGTCTGGCTTGTGCTGCTTCTGTGGAACTCTTGGCTAACTCCCATTGCTGTGACTGGTCAGTAGACCCTCCTTTCCTCAGGGAGCAAGATGGGTCAGTAATGGGCCATAAGCGGAAACTCCCGTCCCCTAACTGTAGGGCTGAGAAGAAACCTCGAGTGCCCACTGATGCTTTGCCTCATCCCAGCATCTCAGATATGCCTGTCTTGTTCCCTCTGGTAGCTGGGCAGGAACAAAGAGACGTTTCATCTCCGCTTCCTAACCTGACCATGAAGCCAGACATTTTGCTTGCCTCTCCAAGCGGTGCTGCCCACAAATCTATGTCTTCTTCCCAGCATGGCTCCCCTATCGGTCTTCAGAGAGATCCACTGTGCTCGGAAGTAGAGGTAATAACAAAGGTGTCTAAAGACGCAAGCCCCTTCTCCCTCCAAGGAGGGGCACAGAGAGCTCGAAGGCTGTCTCCCTGTTGGGGCTCTAGCCCTTCCCCTGACCATCACTCTCAGTCTAGCTACCCAGCCTGCCAACCTGCACCCCTCCCCCTGACAACCTTCAGCCCTGAGAAGCAGGGAACCAGTTTCCCATCTTTATTAGAGGATGCAGTGTCCCCACCTCCCTGCCCACCATCAGAGAGACAGGGTAATCTGAATGGCACCTGGCATCCTGTTCCTTCTTCGGCCCCTGCCGCCCTCCTTCCTGCTAAAGTTAGCTCTCCGCTGTTGGTGGAGCACTATTCTTCAGAGTCAGAATGGGACACACAGCTCCTCTCAAAGCTGGAGAGGCCACAGGCCTCACGAGACCGCTCCTTGGATGCAGAGGGTCTCCGCCGGGCCCGGATTGTGATTCTAGACAGTGGCTATGAGTCTCACCTCTATTCAGTGCTACAGCCAAAACCTGAGCTAGATTGGGAAAGGAAAGAAGAACAGAATCAAGGGAACTGCCGAACAGAGACAGATGGTGCCCCCTTCTTGACCTTTGAGGCCTGCCTGGACACCTGGACCAGTTGAGCAAACTCCTTGAAGCTAGTAGTACAGAGATCTGGGCATTTGTGTGGAGCCAACCTAATTAACATTGCTGACCTCCAGAGACTTCATGTAGAATGGGCTGGGCTGGGCTGACCTCCTGACACACCCCTCCTCTTCCCCCTGATGCCCCCAGCCATGACCCCACTGTCTACATGCCTTTATTCAGGGCAATGATCCTTGACTGGGTTGCGCTACCTCCCCCCCCATTCTCAGAGGCAGGACTGGCACAGAGAGGGGTTGCAAATAAAACAACGGGAGTTATCTTCATCCCTTCATCACAGCCAAAGCAAAAGGGCTAAGGTTTCCCCTAGAATTAGCCTCCCTTCCCACAAACATGTGGTTCACTTGTGCTTCATCTCCTCCTCCCTCCCATCTCTGCCAGATCTGAATCAGGAGGGGGCTGGGCCGATTGGGACTTGCCAAGCCCATGCGCTTCCTCCCAACACACTTAACCTGCTTGCAGCTCTGACCTTTCCCTTCCATTCCAGGATGGGGCTGGGTGGGGAGCTGATGTCAGTCCTTCCAACCATTTCCCTAGGCTCAGAGTGGAGAGCCCACCCCCAATAACTTAGAAGTCCTGCTTTTCTGAGATAATTGTCTTTACTTCACTTACTCCCCCATTACTCTCCTCCCTCCACTCTGCTGAACCATTAATCTGTAAATAGAGATGGATTTGCTATTGATCCCTTGGATTCCTTGAATGCTGCCCCCACTTTTAATCGACGCCGCACTTCTCGTTCTCTGTCTGTGTCTATCTCTTTCCTCCGCTCATTCTTTAACTGGAACTGCCCGAGGCTTGATGCTATTAAATGACTTAAGTGTAGGGGAAGGTTGGCATAGGTACCCACGAAGACCTTAGTATTAACTTGGAAATGATATAACTGAATGTGCAAGCCCTGATCCTCTATCTGGAATTTTAAATAGTATTCTTAAGTAAATTGAGAAATTTTAATTTTGTTTATAAAGAATATAAATAAATAGATTTTTTTTAACAAGGTGATGACCACGTATGTAATGCCTTACATACACCATTTCATTTGATCTGAACAATTGGTTTAGTGGGAAGAGTGCTGAATTTAGAGTTGGAGGACCTTGGTTTAAATCCCAACACTGCACATGGGTAACTTTGGGCAAGTCCTTGAATCTCTTTGAGTCGCCATGTCCCAGCTGTGAGCCCTGTGGGCCTTCGTAAAGGTCTTCCCATTGAGTACTATGGAACCCTCATCCATTTTGTCCTCAGCCATGACTATAGTCTTTTACCCATATGACACCGTCTGCCCAACTGACCTTTCCAAGGAGGCCTCTTTCCCCTCAGGGGGAGATGTCTATCCACTGATCCTTTGTGCCAATTGGGGACCATCAGTTCACCAGCATCACTTGGTCCTCATTTGAAGTCCTTGCCAATCGCACTATGCTAACTACTGTTTTTACATCACTTTTCTCACTTGTCTTTCTCTAGTACCCATTCCTCCATCTTCTGCCTGTCCTATTGCCATGGTCTTCCACTGCTTCATTATGAACAACTCAAGCCCCGATGTTAAATCCTTATCCTGTCACAGAGACCTGCAGCTCCAACTCGTTCACCTAATCATGACATGACACCCCAAATCCCAAACTGGGTGCCTCACCCTCTCTAGCCACAACCTCTTATTCATCATCGTGCCCATCGAACCGTCACTTTGTTAATGCCAGGAATAAACCATTGACTGTCTCTGACTGCATAGCCAACTATGTCAATACAGACCTCACTAAAACTCAAATGTCTCAACTTATCTTCCCTACTTCTCCCCTCCCCCAAATACACAGGCCTAGATAAAATGGCTCTTAACTCATTCTCCAGTCATTGATATCATAGAACTCAATTATCTTTGCCTTCTGCCTTTTACCCTCCATATCAAATTAGTCTCCCAAGTTTCATTCATTCATAATGTCCCTCAAGTCTTCCCTTTCCTTTTTATTTGCGCTGCTGCTTCTATAGTTCGGGGCAATTAGGTGGCACAGTGAACAGAGTGCCAGGCCTAGAGTCAGGAAGACTCATCTTGCAGATGAATTAAAATCTGGCCTCAGACACTAGCTGTGTGACCTTGGGCAAGTCACTTCACCATCTGTTAAATGAGCTGGAGAAGGAAATGGCAAACTACTCCAGTATCTTTGCCAGGAAAACCCCAAATGGGGTCATGAAGAGTCAGACACGACTGAAACAACCCAATGATTCCTTCATTGTAGTATTAGTCTCTTCGACCCATTCTACACACTGATGCAACATTAATCTCTTTAATACACAGTTATCTACTAGATTTCCCAGTGATTACAGGAATAAAGCAGATGCCCCCTTTCTCAATTGTTATCCGGGATTGTGTTGGCAAATAGACAATAAAGAAATCAAATGCATAAACAGGCAAATAGAAGACAAAATCATCCTTATTTGTAAACAGCAAGATGGTTTACTTGGAGAACAGATTCAGCAAGTGAAATTAATTTAGACAATTACTTCAGTAAAGTGGCAAGACAAAATAAATCTGCAAAGGTCAATAGAATTTCTATAAGGGCAGTAACAAAATCTAGCAGGAAATAATGAAAAGGAATCTCATCTAATAATGATATATAAGATGTCTGGATGCCAGTGTACCAAGGTGCGCTCAAGACAGATGCAATTACAAAATGCTTTAATTACCACTAATTGGAAGGATATTTGTGCTCCATTATATTGCCTGCCAATATAATAAAAATTCTATTAACCTAAATTAACGTATTTAGTGCTATGCCATTGGTACAGCCGTAAGATACCTTATAGAGCTAGAGGAAATAATAGCAATTCGTTTGGAGGAACACCATGTTGAGAATCTTAAGGAGAATAATGGGGAGGGGGGGGAGGGAGAGAAAGGAATTAAAGGGAAATAGTATTTTCAGACCTCAAAAGAAAACTATCTGATACTAATCTAATGCACTGTTACCATCATGCCTCTCCTCTGCTCAGAAACCAGTTCCTCCCCATGACCTAAAACTCCAAATAGCCCAGAATTCAAATCTGAATTTTCATGTGCCTCTTTTTCCATGTGAACCTTTTATTCCAGCCTAACTGGTCTAGCGCCCAAACATTCACCATGCTCAATCCTGCCTTGGAATGTTCTCTTTCTACCATCCTTCATGTCCCAACCCAATTGTTACTTCTTCCATAAAGTCTTTCCTGATCACCGACTTCCACAGATGGCACTGAACTTTTTGCAGCTAGAAGAAATCTTTGAGACCATTTAAGTCCAGCCCTCTCTTTTTATAAAAAAGGAAACTAAGTCCCAAAGTGGGGAAATGGCTAACACACACACACACACACACACACACACACACACACACGAATGGTAAGGGCCACCACCACTGAAGAGGCATTAACCAGCAAGAGAAGCCTTGCTGTCCAATCCCTTTATCAGACTAGGATTAGGAGTTCCTTCATCCCATGCCCCTCTTAGTCTCTTTCTTCATCTGCCTCCTTCACTATGGAAAAGGAGGCTAATGGCAAAAGTGACTTTCCTGGTACGCTTCTTACTCTAAGTAGCAGGAGTCTGTCTACTTCTTGCTGTCACATCTAGACTCTTCCTCTGCCTTCATCACTTGGCAACTTTTTTTGAAGTTCACTCTGCCAGTCTCTGCCACATAATCCAGATCCTGATGCCAGCTTCCAAGTCATTCTCCCTCCTTTCTAATGGAGTTTGATACCTGATGTACTGTCTTCTTTTTCCATCCTAGTATCTGCCTTTATCCTTCAATATTCACATTGTTGGCGCCTTCAAACACTCTGACTTCCCGTTTCATCAATCTGCTCAATTCTCATGGCCAACATTTCCGACTCTGTCTCCCCAGACTAACTTCTGTGATCTTGAATACTGAAATTCTTCTCTCTGATCATAATATCCTGTATTTCCATGTCTCCCTGTGCCTCCCATCTAAAAAATCATGATCTCCAATCTCTGCTCAATCTATCACCCCAACTCTGGCCTCAATTTCCTTCCTTTGAAGTCTTAACCCTATACTTAGCCATTTCAATTCTGTTCTCCACTAATTGGTTTTACTTCTATTAACCCCTTGCCAATCCTGGATCACCCCTTATCATTCCTCTTTTCCCTTTTTGTTCAATCATGTCCACCTCTTTATTTTCTTGGCAGAGATACTGGAGCAGTTTGCCATTTCCTTCTCCAGCTCCATTTTGCAGATGAGGAAACTGAGGCAAACTGGGTGAAGTGATATGCCCATGGTCACACAGCTAGTGAGTGTCTGAGGTCACATTTGAACTCAAATCCTCCCGACTCCAGACCTGGTACTCCAGCCACTGAGCCACTTAGCATCATTATTTCACACTTCCACTCCCAAGCTGCTGAATGTTGCTAGAGTCTGTCCATTCTGACTGGGTCTGCTACAAAATCATGTTGTTGAATATCAACCAGACTTCCCTATTACAGTGTGATGTTTTTAGTCTCCTGTCCCTGACTCTGTCACACTCCCCTCATTGGCTGCCTCAAACTTCTCAAGCCTGTACCACTTGCCCCCCAGTAGCGGATGACTTTGCCTCCTCTAATGAAAATCTAGAGCATCTCCTGTGAGCTCCCTCATTTCCCCTAATCCACACCTAAAAATCTCCTTCCTTTATTCCCATCTCTGAAGAACAGTTAGCCCTCTGCTTACCAACACGAATCCCTTTACTTGTACCTAGACCTAATTTAGTTCTGGTACTTACTGTGACTTTGGACATGGCATGTAAACCAATAGGGGTCTCAGTTTCTTCCTCTAACCCCCTTTTTTGGGGTAACAAATAAAAATTGTACTTGGATTTGACCTCTGAGATCCATTCTGTTTCTTCATCCCAACCCCTTCCATCTCCAGGAACTTGTCTCACAGATCCTTCTGTCTCCTTCTTCCCCCATTCCCCATCTCTCTCTACAACTCACACCTCCCCTCCCAAGAAACATTGTCTTCTGCTCTCAGTTTTTGGGGGTGGGGAGGGTGTGCCTGTGACTTCTTCAGTGTAAGAAGCTTCCAGTGAAGAGACTAGCTCTAATTCAGATCTGCAACTGTTTTACAATTTATTGTCCTAGAGAATTACCTGGAGCACTAAGACATTACCTGATGTGCCCATGGTCACACACTAGCATGTGTCAGAGGCAGGATGTGAACTCACATCTTCTTGACTTTCAGGCCAGCCCTCTATCCACTAGGCCACATTGCCCCTCAAGGGTTTCAACTATTCGCTTTTTAAATGTAAAATATTATATAGTATTTAATAATATTCAGAATTATTATCAATATTAAATATTAGGAATTTGGCAAATATTATAAAACATAATCATTTCCAAATACAAAGAATTAGAAAAGGCATTTTATACAAAACTCCATCTCTATCATAATTCCTTGGTTCTTTTTTTTTTTTGAGGCAGTTAGGGTTAAGTGACTTGCCTGAGTCCAGGTTTGAATTCAGGTCCTCCTGACTCCAGGGCTGATGCTCTTTCCACTGTGCCACCTAGCTGTCCACCTTGGTTTGTTTTACAATATAAAATAAGTCACCTCCTGATAGAGAGGTGAAAGACTCAGAGTATATAATCACACACACACACACACACACAAACATACACACACACACACACACACACACACACACACACACACGCATGTGTGCAGGTCTAACCATGTTCACTTGTTCCAGTTGTGTCTGACTCCGTGACCCCATTTGGAGTTTTCTGGGCAAAGATACTGGAGGGGTTTACCATTTCCTTCTCCAGCTCATTTTACAGATGAGAAAACTGAGGCAAACAAGGTTAAGTGACTTGCCCAGGGTCACACAGCTAGTAAGTGTCTGAGGCTGGATTCGAACCCAGAAAGATGAGTCTTCCTGACTCCAGGCCTGGTGTTCTATCCACTGCACCACCTAGCTGCCCCATATGCCTAGTAATAGTGGATACTAATAGTAGATATACAGACTTTAATGACTTTTAGGGCATGGTTCCAAATTGCTTTCTAGAAGTCAGACCACTTCACCATAGCCCTCCAACAACATGTTTTTCCTTTTTGTCATATTTGCCAATCTGACAGGTGTGAAGTGAAGCCTCAAGTTTCTCTAATTATTAGTGATTTGGAATTTTTAAAAAAAAATACGGTTCCTACTAATAGAAAAAAATAGAAAAATATATGAGTTCAACTGTAGGGTAGAAGGAAAGGCCCAGAAAACCTCAGAGTACAATGTCAAGGTGGATAGCAAGGCCTAGGGAGGGGGTTTTACAATACAAGTCATTTGGTAGTTTCAGGCAGCCTGGAGGTACCGATCAAATGGTAAGGCCTGTTGGTTCTCCACATCACTGCAAGGATTGTAACTGGCGCCTCCCAGCTCATCCAGATGTTGAGTAGCTAGCTATGTTGCTCTTTTTGCCTGGCTGCCAAGTTAGGGCCTGGGCACACCAGAGTGGCGGGGGGGAAGAAATGTCCCCACTGGAACCTAGATGGAATATTACTTCATTCTATGAAACATTGAATATGAATTATTCAGAGAACTTTGGGAAGACCTCTATGAACTGATATAGAGGGTAGTAAGTAGACCCAGGAAAACAATATATACAGTGATTGCAACAATTATAAATGGATAGAAAAAACATCAAACAATAGAAACCGAACACTGTTTAATTATAGTGTCCAAAAAGCTTGGCCTAGACATGGAGAAAATGTGCTGTCTTCCTTTTTATTCCAGAAGTGAAGGGCTATAGCTGTAGGATTATATATATGTGTATGTTTGTATATACATATGTGTGTGTATATATATATATATGTATATGTATATGTATACACACACATACTGTGGGACTCAGTTGATTTGCTGATGGTTTTTGCCTCTTTTTTAAAAAATTCTTTGCTGCAATGTTACTAGATCAGGTCAGAGACAGGGATATATTCAGAAATGAAAGTGATATTAAAAAAGATCAATAAAACCTTTTTAAGTTTACAATTTTATGTTATCAAAACCATCCATTTTATCTCCAATAATCCTCTCTATACCTTGTGTGGTTATCTATAATTGTAAAAGGTATCTTCCCTACTCTTCTGATTTGTGGTATGAATGACCTATATCCATGTAGAGCCATGGATACATGTAGCCATGTATCTATTTAGAACTTATCTTGGTATATGGTGTAAGCAGTGGGTCTAAACCCTAATTTCTGCCAAATAACTTTCCAGTTTTTGCTTCACGTTACAAATTAGAAAATTGAGGTCCAGAAGAGTGACTTGGCCAAAGGCACACATTGCATTTGGAAGAATCAGGACCCTGATCTTCTAACTCCTAGTCTGGTGGTCTTTCCATCATACTACAGAGATCCACCGGGCAAGTTCCTTCACTAAAGGCTGGTTTCCTCCCTTGTAAAGTGGAAGTGATAATAGTCATTTCATAGGACTGTTGTGAGAAAAGTGCCTTCTACATCAATAAAATGCTAGGAAGCATTATTCCCCTCCCCAATTTCTTTCTGCTGATCTCTATCCTTCCAAACCCAACTCAAAGCACACCTCCCTAACTAACATTACTGTACTCTCATTCACCTGCCCTAGCACTGAGGACCTCGGTCCTTTGCTCTATGTTTCTCCTTCAGAGTTTGTAACTCATCTTCATACTAGATGCTGACCTTCTTAGATTGAATTTGCTTATCCCCCTGACTTCATCATTTCTGTCTGTGGTCATTCTTCCACAGATGATAACTGAATCCGTGGGAGGAAACAAGATTGACAAGGGAGACCATAGAGAAGAAAGAGGGCTTAGGAGCATGAGAGATGGATGCTCTGCTGCTGCTGCTATCCTTAGAAGGACTGATCTGACAGATAAGGAAAACAGAGCCATGTTTGGAGCCAGGGAAGGAGAGAATATTCAGGAGGAAAGGGTGGGCAAGAGAGTCGAAAGCATCAGGGAAGTCAAGGGTTATGAGCAACAAATCAAGGAGATTAGATTCGCTGGTTAAGAGATTATTTTGAGAGAACATTTCAGGATTGGGGTCAGAGACCAAATTTTAAAGGGTTGAGAAGTGAATGTAGACTATTTTTTCTAGTAGTTTATCTATGAGACTTGAAGGTATGGCAAGGTCAAATGAAACCTTTTTAAGAATAGGTGAGACTGGACTTCCTGTTAAGATGGTGATGTGAGATGTCACAAAGGAGCCAGGCTTTCTAGCAATGATCTGCCCAGATCAAGTAATGAAGAGATCCAAAGAGAAACAATAGTAAGTACCTCCATCCAGCCTCAAAAGATAGCCCAAAGCCTATGGACACTGGGAAAGGGGTCCCAGCAGGGAAGCCAGGATAAGTTTTCTAGAGTTCTGACCATGGATGCTCTAAGGGGACATGAAGCCAACAGTGATGGCCAAGGATACTGGGGAAGAGGGGGAAGGTGTGGCAAAATCAGGTCAAGAGCCCTAGAAATCAGGGACAGGATCTAAAAGGACCTGACCACTCCATGTAAGAGTGCAAAAGAGAGTGGAACCTAGATCCTGCTCAAAGTCCCAAACTAGGAACTCAGACTAAAGGTATGATTAAATAGGAAAAAAAAAAAACCCTAAACACAATGAATACTGTAGATTGAGAGGCCCAAGAGGTAAACCCAGAAGAAAAGAGTAAGTACAAGAAATAACTAAGAAAAAAATGCCTTGGGTGGGGGGGTCAGGGAGATAGAGAGACAGAGAAAGAGAGAGAGACAGACAGAGAGAGAATAGAAAGAGCAATTATTAAGTGCTTACTATATACCAGGAAAAAGGATAGCCCCTAACTTCAAGGAGCTTACATTCTAATAAGGGAAGACAATACATGAAAAGGAAATGGAAATGGGGGGGGGGGAGTGAGTGGGGAAGGGAACAAGGGAAAAAAGTTTAGAGGATCAGGAGTGGAGCTGGGAGAGAAGTGAAGATGAATGGCCTGGGCACTTCATAAAATGGTGATTCCAGGCAGGAATTCACCAATCAGAAGAGAAGAGCACAGGAGCAGAATCATCTCCAGAGTGGAAAAGTCTGGAAAGTCAGGAGCCAAGTGGATTCCAAATTGTGGCTGAAAGAAAGGAAGTAAAAGATAAAAAATGAAATTAAAGCTTAAAGAGGAGAAGAAGAAGAAGAAGAAGAAGAAGAAGAAGAAGAAGAAGAAGAAGAAGAAGAAGAAGAAGAAGAAGAAGAAGAAGAAGAAGAAGAAGAAGTAGAAGAAGAAGAAGAAGAAGAAGAAGAAGAAGAAGTAGAAGAAGAAGAAGAAGAAGAAGAAGAAGAAGAAGAAGAAGAAGAAGAAGAAGAAGTAGAAGAAGAAGAAGAAGAAGAAGAAGAAGAAGAAGAAGAAGAAGAAGAAGAAGAAGAAGAAGAAGAAGAAGGGAAGGAAGGAAGGAAGGAAAATAAATAGCTTTGAATAAAAGGTAGAAAACCTTACTCAAGTAGTGGACTTGTTGAAAAGCAGAATGTAGTAAACAGAACTCAGTGGTTCCATGAGAAAACAAGATATAATAGAACAAAGTCAAAAGATTTAAAAAAATAGAAAAGCAGGTAAGTTATCTACAATCATAAACAGCTGATCCAGAAAATAAATCAAGTAGACATAATTTAGGAATCATTAGTCTTTCTGAAAATCATAAGCAGCCAAAAATCTGGGTACTATATTTCAAAAAAATCTCCCAAAAATTGTTCATATCTATTAGAACCAGAGGACAAAGTGATAATAGAAAGAACTAGTTAATTACTTCTTGAAAAGAAACCTTAAATTGAAAACACTTAGGAATGTTATGACCAAAATCTAGAGCTTTCAGATCAAAGAAAAAAAATATTGCAAGGGAAAAAGAGAGAGAAGGAGGGAGATAAGTAGGAATGGGAATGGAGAAGGAGAGGGAGAGGAAAAGAGAGAGAGAGAGAATTCAAGTACAAGGAATTGTAAGCAGGATCCCGCAAGACTATATAGAAACTGTTATGAAGGAGAAAAAAATCTTAGCATATGCTGTTCCAAAATGCAAAAGATAAAGACTTACAAACCAAAATAACTTACTCCGAACAACTAAATATAATCTATACTGTGGGAAAACTGTATATTTAATACAATAGAGGACTTTGAGGCATTCTTGATGAAAAGAACAGAGCTAGATAGAATCTTTGAAATGTAAATGCAGGTGATAAGAGAAACCTAGAAAGATCAACATGTTTAAGCAACTGGATGAAGATCTCAGATGCCAATAAGAGAAAAAGAGATAAATGTCTCTCCTGAGCCACACTGTCTTTAAGGATCATAGAAAGAACTAAGAAACACTAGTGCAGGATCTAGTTAAGGATTTTATTCTTGTTTTTTTGTTGGTTTTAAAAGACGAAAGAAAATAGAGAGGGAAAGAATACACTAAGGGAGAAATGGAGGGAATGGTGGAATGAATTTGGATCTCCTGAACCTCACCCTGAACCAGACAAAGGTGTTGTGAACACACATATAAACATATAGCATTAAAGAGTTTCATGTGGAAATACATTAAACTCAACTGGGAAACATGCAGGAGACAGGAAGAAGTGATAGTGGTTAGTAATAGGGATCTGGGCTAAGTGTAGAGAGTAAAAGGAGTGGGAGCAGACCATTTCAGTTACAGATTCCTAATAGTAACAATGGCTAGCATTTATACAGGTTTGGTGAAGCACTTTACAAATCTTATCTAATTCTATCCTCACATCAACCCTGGGAGGTAAGTGCTATTATTATCTCCACTTGACAGTTGAAGAAACTGATGCAGACAGAGGTTAAGTGACTTGCCCAGGGTCACAAAGCTGTAGGTGTCTGAAGCAGGACTTGAACTCAGATCTCAGCTCCAGGTCCAGAACAGTGGTACACAGTATACTATTTACCCTGGGCCACCTGGCAACTAGTGTTAATCACATTTCATCTCTCTCTCACCACTTTCTTCTTTGTAAAGCAGGTTAGAAGGTGAAGAGAGGAAAAAGTAAAAGAGGATAATGATAGAGGGAAATATGCAAGCAACAATCATAACCCTGAACATAAATGGGCTGAGTTCACCTATAAAGCAGATGGGAATTTATCTGGGATTTGAAGGAATCTAGGGAAACTAGGAAACAAACAAGGAGAGAGAGAATTCCAGGCATTGAGGACAGCCAGAGAAAATACCTGGAGTTGGGAGATGGAGTGTTTTATGTGGGGAACCCTAAGTATATGCAGCTGAGTAAGACATAAGACTGGGAAAATAGAAGGGGGCCAGGTTATGAAGAACTTGGTATGCCAGAAAGAGGGTTGTATATTTGATCCTGGAAGTGATATGGAGCCACTGGAGTTTATTTGTTTTAATATTTTTTTTCAATTACATGTAAAAGCAATTTTTAGCATTTGTTTTTTTTTTAAATTTTGAGTTCCAAATTCACTCAATTCCCTCTCTCCACTCCTTATTGAGAATGCAAGTAATTTGATAAAATTATACATGTGTGGTTATGCAAGACATTTCCATATTAGTCATGTGAAAGAAAACAGATTAAAAATCAAGAAAAATAAACTTACTAAAAAATGTGTTTCAATCTGTGTTCAGACTCCATCAGTTCTTTTTTTTTCTTTTGGTTCTTTTTATTTAGTCTGTTCCTCTGTTCTGCTTTTCTATATTTTTTAATTGTTATTTTTAAATTTATTTATTTAATATATTTAGCTTCCAGCATTGCTTTTCACAAGAGTTTGAATTACAAATTTTCTCCCCATTTCTACTCTCCCCCGCAACTCTAACATGGCATATATTCTGGTTACCCCATTCCCCAGTCAACCCTCCCTTCTGTCACCTGACTCCCCTCCTATCCCCTTTTCCCTTACTTTCTTGTAAAGCAAGATAAATTTCTATACCCCATTGCCTGTGTATCTTATTTCCAAGTTGCATGCAAAAACTTATTTCTTTGAACATCTGTTTTTAAAACTTTGAGTTCCAAATTCTCTCCCCTCTTCCCTCCCCACCCACCCTCCCTAAGAAGTCAAGCAATTCAACATAGGCCACATGCGTATTATTATGTAAAACCCTTCCACAATACTCATGTTGTGAAAGACTAACTATACTTGGCTCCTTCTAACCTATCCCCCTTTATTCAATTTTCTCCCTTGACCCTGTTCCGTTTCGAAAGTGTTTGTTTTTGATTACCTCCTCCCCCTATCTGCCATCCCTTCTATCATCCCCTCTTTTTTATCTTCTCCCTCCTTCTTTCCTGTGGGGTAAGATACCCAATTGAGTGTGTATGTTATTCCCTCCTCAGTCAAATCCGATGACAGCAAGATTCACTCATCTCTTCCTGCAGAACTGCTTTTTCTTGCCACTTTTATGCAAGATAATTTACCCCATTCTATCTCTCCCTTTCTCCCTCTCTCAATATATTCCTCTCTCATCCCTTAATTTGATTTTATTTTTTTAGATATCATCCCTTCATATTCAACTCACCCTGTGCCCTCTGTCTACATATATATATATAGATATAATATATATATACACACACATATATATACATATACACACACACATACATATATATATATATACATATACATATACATATATGTATATTCCCTTCAGCTACCCTAATACTGAGGTCTCATGAATCATACACACCATCTTTCCATGTAGGAATGTAAACAAAACAGTTCAACTGTAGTAAGTCCCTTGTGATTTCTCTTTCTTGTTTATCTTTTCATGCTTCTCTTGATTATTGTGTTTGAAAGTCAAATTTTCTATTCAGCTCTGGTCTTTTCATTGAGAAAGCTTGAAAGTCCTCTATTTTATTGAAAATCCATATTTTGCCTTGGAACATGATACTCAGTTTTGCTGGGTAGGTGATTCTTGGTTTTAATCCTAGCTCCATTGACCTCTGGCATATCATATTCCAAGCCTTTCAATCCCTTAATGTAGAAGCTGCTAGATCTTGTATTATTCTGATTATGTTTCCACAATACTCAAATTGTTTCTTTCTGGCTGCTTGCAGTATTTTCTCCTTGAGCTGGAAGCTCCGGAATTTGGCAACAATATTCCTAGGAGTTTTTCCTAGGAATCTTTTTGAGGAGGCGATCTGTGGATTCTTTTAATTTCTATTTTATCCTCTGGCTCTCGAGTATCAGGGCAGTTCTCCTTGATATTTTCTTGAAAGTTGATGTCTAGGCTCTTCTTTTGATCATGGCTTTCAGGTAGTCCAATAATTTTTAAATTATCTCTCCTGGATCTATTTTCCAGGTCAGTGGTTTTTCCAATGACATATTTCACATTGTCTTCCACTTTTTCATTCCTTTGTTTCTGTTTTATAATATCTTGATTTCTTATCAAGTCACTAGCTTCCACTTGCTCCAATCTAATTTTTAAGGTAGTATTTTCTTCAGTGGTCTTTTGGACCTCCTTTTCCATTTGGCTAATTCTGCCTTTCAAGGCATTCTTCTCCTCATTGGCTTTTTGGAGCTCTTTTGCCATTTGAATTCGTCTATTTTTAAGGTGTTGTTTTCTTCAGTATATATTTTTCATCTCCTTTAGCAAGTCATTGACTTGTTTTTCATGTTTTTCTTGCATCATTCTCATTTCTCTTCCCAATTTTTCCTCTACTTCTCTAACTTGCTTTTCCAAATCCTTTTTGAGCTCTTCCATGGCCTGAGACCAGTTCATGTTTTTCTTGGAGGCTTTGATGTAGGCTCTTTGACTTTGTTGTCTTCTTCTGGCTGTATGTTTTGATCTTCTTTGTCACCAAAGAAAGATTCCAAAGTCTGAGTCTGAATCTGAGTCCATTTACACCGCCTGGCCATGTTCCCAGCCAACTACTTGACCCTTGAGTTTTTCGTCGGGGTATGACTGCTTGTAGAGTAGAGAGTACTTTGTTCCAAGCTTGAGGGGATGCACTGTTGTTTTCAGAGCTATTTCTATACAGCCAGCTCTGCCACTCCAGCGCTCCTCCTCCCCCAAGAACTGCCAACCCAGACAGACTCAGATCTTAAGCATGCTCTTCACTCCTTCTCTGATCTGCCACTTAATTCCTCCCACCAGGTGGGCCTGGGGCTGGAAGTAACTGCAGCTGTAGTTCTGTAGCTGCACCACTCCTGCTGCCCTTGGGGCAGTGGCCAAACCAGGAACTCTGTTCACTGTCCCCTGCAGCTTTTCCCACTAACCTTCTCTGTTGTCTTTGGTGTTTGTGGGTTGAGAAGTCTGGTAACTGCCACAGCTCTCTGATTCAGGGCGCTAGGGCCTGTTCCGCCCAGCTGTTGGTCTGGTTGGTCTGGGTGCAGCCCACGCTGGGCTCTGCTCTGCTCGGCTCCCAGCTCCTGTGCAATAGACCTTACCCAGCAACCATCCAGGCTGTCCTGGGCTGGAGCCCTGCTTCCCTCTGCTATTTCTTGGGTCCTGCTGTTCTTCTCTGTTGTCTTTGGTGTTTGTGGGTTGAGAAGTCTGGTAACTGCCACAGCTCACTGATTCAAGGCCCTGTGGCCTGCTCCGCCAGGCTCCCAGTCTGGTTGATCCAGGCACAGCTCATGCTGGGCTCTACTCCACTTCGCTCCCAGTTCCATGCGATAGACCTTACCCAGTGACCATCTAGACTGTTCTGGGCCGGAGCCCTGCTTCCCTCTGCTATTTTGTGGGTTCTGCAGTTCTAGAATTTGTTCAGAGCCATTTTTATAGGTTTTTGGAGGGACCTGGGGGGGGAGCTCACTCAAGTCCCTGCTTTCCAGCTTCCACCTTGGCTCTTCCCCCTCCATCAGTTCTTTCTCTGGAGGTCTATAACATTTTTTCATCATAAGCTTCTTGGAATTATCTTGCTGGGAATAGCTAAATATTTCACAGTTGGTCGTTGTACAATATTACTGTTATTGTGTACAATGTTCTCCTGGTTCTTCTCACTTCATTTCATATCTGTTCATGTGAGTCTTTCCAGGTTTTTCTGAAATCATTCTGCTCGTCATTTCTTGTAGCACAATGATATTCCATTCACAATCACATGCCACAACTTGTTCAGCCATTCCCCAGTTGATAGGCATCCCCTTGATTTCCAATTCTTTGCCACCACAAAAAAGAGATGCTGTAAATATTTTTGTAGATATAGGTCCTTTTCCTTTTTTAATCTCTTAAGGACACAGACTTAGTAGTACTATTGCTGGGTCAAAGGGTATACATGATTTTGTAGCCCTTTGGGCATAGTTCCAAAGTGCTCTCCAGAATGGCTGGACCAGTTCACAACTGCATCAACAATGTTTTAGGGTCCCAATTTTCCCATATCCCCTCCAACAATTGTCAGTTCCCTTTTCTGTCCTATGAGCCAATCTGATAGGTGTGGAGTGGTACCTTGGAGTTGTTTTAATTTGAATTTCCCTAACCAATAGTGATTTAGAGCATTTTTTCATGTGACTATACATAGCTGATTTCTTCTTCAGAAAATTGCCTATTCATATCCTTTGTCCATTTATCAATTGGGAAATGATTTGTATTCTTATAAATTTGACTCAGTTCTCTATATATTTGAGAAATGAGGCCTTTATCAGAGAACCTTGCTATAATTTTTTTCACAGTTATAATTACTGTGTATTTCCCTCCATTCTATTTTCCATTTATCTTTCTCTTTCTCTCCTTTCACTATTTCCCTCCTCAAAGTGTTTTGCTTCTGATCACTGCCTTCCCCAGTCTGCCCTCCCTTCTATCAGCACCCCCTTTCTTATCCCCTCTTACTTCCCTGTAGGGTAAGAATTCTATACTCAACTGAGTGTGTATATTTATTCCCTTTTTGAGTCAATTCTGATGAGAGTAATATTCTAATGTTGTCCACTCTCCATCCCCATCTTCCCCTCCACAGTAAAAGTTCTTGTGTCTCTTTTCTGCGAGATATTTTGCCCCATTCTAACTCTCCCTTCCCCCTCCTCCCAGTGCATCCCTCTTTCTCACCTCATAATTTTATTTTTTTAGATATCTCCCATCATAGTCAACTCACACCTGTGCCTTCTGTCTATGTAAACTCCTTCTAACTGCCCTAATAATAATAAAGTTCTTAGGAGTTATAAGTATCATCTTCCCCTGTAGGAATGTAAACAGTTTAACCTCATTGAATCCCTTAGGAGTTGTCTTTCCTGTTTACTTTTTTATGCTTCTCTTGAGTCTTCTATTTGAAAGTCAAATTTTCTATTCAGCTCTGGTCTTTTCATCAGGAATACTTGAAAGTCCTCCATTTCATTAAATATCCACTTAGTTTTGCTGGGTAGATGACTCTTAGCTATATTCCTAGCTCCTTTGCACTCTGGAATTTCATATTCCAAGCCCTCTGATCCTTTAATGTAGAAGCTGCTAAATCTTGTGTTATCTTGACTGTGGCTCCACAATATTTGCATTGTTTCTTTCTGGCTGCTTGCAATACTTCCTCCTTGGCCTGTGAGCTCTAGAATTTGGCTATAATATTCTAGGAGTTTTCATTTTGGGATCTCTTTCAGAAGGTGATTGATAGAGTCTTTCAATTTCTATTTTATCCTCTGGTTCTAGGATATCAGGGTAGTTTTCTTGACAGTTTCTTGGAAAATAGGTGCTTTTTTTAAATCATGGCTTTCAGGTAGTCCAGTAATTCTTAAATTATCTCTCCTTGATATATTTTCCAGGTCAGTTGTTTTTCCAATGAGAGATTTCATTTTCTTCTATTTTTTCATTCTTTTGATTTTGTTTTATTATTTCTTGTTGTCCCATGGAGTCATTAACTTCCACATACCCAATTCTGATTTTTAAGGAATTATTTTCTTCAGTGACTTTTTGTATCTCCTTTTCCATTTGGCCAATTCTACTTTTTAAGGAGTTCTTTTCTTCATCAGATTTTTGTATATCTTTCCCATGTGTTCAATTCTGCTTTTTAAGGAGTTCTTCTCATAGTGGATTTGGTGCCTCTTTTACCATTTGACCTATTCTGTTTTTTAAGCTATTATTTTCTTCAGTATTTTTTGTGCCTTCTTTACCAAGCCATTGACTCTTTTTACATTATTTTCTTGCATTACTCTCATTTCTTTTCCCAATTTTTCTCTATCTCTCTTATTTGATTTTTAAATCCTTTTTGAGCTCCTCCAAGAATTCTTTTTGGGCCTGAGACCATTTTTCTTTGAGGCTTTGGATGTAGCAGTTTTGACTTTGTTGTCTTCTGAGTTTGTATTTTTATCTTCCCTGTTACATAGTAACTTTGTATAGTCATATTCTTTTTGTTGTTGTTTGCTCTTTTCCCCCAGCCTATGTCTTGACTTTCAACTTGATGTTAAGTCTGGGTTCTCTTCTGGGGGTTGGGGGGAGCACTATCCCAAGCTTCAGGTTTTTCATGCTGCTATTTTCAGAGCTAGTTCTGTAAGTTTTAATTTCCTCCACGGTGGTATGATCTAAGGCAAGGTGTGTTTACTACTCTCCTGTTTTGTGCTGTGGTCTGAGTGACCACAAACACTGTTTTCAGCCCTGGAACTGTGACCAGGGTCCCTAATCCTGCTAGTGCTCCTCCTCACCCTGGGAATCTTACCTGGATCTACATATGGGCAATGCAACAGAGTCCTGCAAGTCCAGTAAAGGGTCCAACCCCCTTACTGTCTGTGAGCTGACAGCTCTAGAAGCTGGCAATTCAGTCACCCCTAAGCTGCTTGTTGCAGCATTTCTTGTGCTGGACTGTGTTCCACTGTCACCCCAGTAAGAAAGACCTTTCCTGCTAATCTAAATTGTCTTGGGATAGAAAATTGTTTCACTCCATCCTTTTGTCACTTCTGCCATTCTAGGATCCATTTTGAGGTGTTATTTAAAGTTGTTTGGAAGGGAATTTGGGAGAGCTCAGGAGAGTCCCTGAATTTACTGTGCCATATGGCTTGACTCTATACCCTGTCCCCAATTGGAGTTCATGGAATAGAAAGGGTGATGCATTCAGACCTGTGCTTTACTTCAGCAGCTGGGTGGAAGATGGGCTGGAAGGGACTCAAGAAAAAGAAATCAGTCAGAAGCTATTGCAGTAGTTAAGGCGTGAGGTGAGGAAGGCCTGGGTGGTGGCAGTGTCAGAGGAGAGAAGGGGTCATATATGAGAGACGTTACAAAGGTGGAATCAATAGGATTTGGTAATAAATTGGATTTGGAGGGTGAGAGAGAGTAGATGAAGATGGCACCTAGTTTTCCAGCCTGATAATTGAGAGGATGGTGGTACCCTCTATGATAATAGGAAAATTGAAAGGAAGAGGGCTTAGGGAGAAAAATAATCAGTTTAGTTTAACATATCTGTGAGACATCCAGTTCAAGATGCCCAATAAGCAGTTAGAACTGTGAGACTGGTGGTTAGGACTGGATATCTGAGAATCATCTTAATAATTGGATCCATGGGAACTAAGATCACCAAAAAAAATAGTGTTTAGGGAGGAGAAAAGCAAGCCAAAGAGCATGCCCTATGACACAGCCATGTTTAGCATTTATGACCCAAACGAATATCCAGCAAAGTAGATTGAGTGGCCCAATTAGTAAGAAGAGAACCAAGAGTGAACAGGGGCACAAAAACCTAGAAAGAAGAGAGTATCAAGGAGAAGGGTGTGATTGACAGCGTCAAAGGATGCAAAGTGGTCAACTGGCCATTGATTTGATTAAGGGATCACAATATTTATTGGGAAATCTGCCTGATTACTTTTAAACCTATTCTTTATCTTTATTGTTATCTCTAGGTCATCTACCTCTTAGTATTCTCAAATCTTCACTATCTTCTTTTCCCTGTTTCACTCCTATAGTAAAATAGTTCCACATTGCTCTGACCTCTGCTCTTGAATCTCTTGCCCTGTTCTCCTACCATTGCTCATGCCTTCTCAGACCCCAGCCTTGTGTTACGTCCACCAGATACTTGCTTCATTCCTCCTCATGTGCTAGACTAGATCCCCTACAATTTCTCTTATCTAATCACAACTGGGCCCTCACTCCATCAAGGCAATCCTTTTTATGCTTCCCTCATTGATTTTCAGGGGCAATTAAGTAGCACAGTGGATAGAGTGCCAGGCCTGGAATCAGGAAGACTCATCTTCCTGAGTTCCAATCTGGTCTCAAACACTTATTAGCTGTGTGACCCTGGCCAAGTCACTTAACCCTGTTTGCCTCAGTTTCCTCATTTGTAAAATGAGCTGGAGAAGGAAATGGCAAACCACCCCAGTATCTTTGCCAAGAAAATGCCAAATGAGGCTACCATGAGTTAGACATAACTGAACAACTAAACAACTCAAATATCCCAATGCCACCCCTCCCCTCACCATCTCCACAGACAACTTTGCTTTATATTTTATTGCAAAAATAGAGCCCAACCACCATGAGCTCCTTCTCGCTTTCTTTGTTAAAAATGTTTTGGTATAAAAGAACCCTTTTATTTTAATCAATGACCTCCTTGGGATACATATCTAGGAATAAATCTCTGGGTCAAAAGCATATGGACATTGTAGTCACTTTATTTGCATAGTTCTATATTGTATTCCAAAACACCCACAATGCAGTGTGCCTGACTTCCCACAACTCCTCCAACATTGCTATTTCCCATCTTTTGTCATCTTTGCCAATTTGTTGGGGGTTGGGTTATTTTGATTTAAAATTCTCCCTCCCCCTCACTAGATTTCAATCCCCTCCACCTCTGCCCTCTTCCCCCATCCCCAATCATTCCTCATTTTCTCCTCATTTGCTCCAGTCTCTAATCAAGGATTGGCTGTTTGTGGACTTTTACATGCACTATGAGATTCAGTCAAAATGTCAGTTGGTTTTGCTTTAGCTGTGTTTTTTTTTTCATTTGTTACAAAGGAAGGCTCTTGGGGTATGGGAAATGGCATAAAGAGGGTATATCTAGAAATTCCTGTGATGTAAAAACAGAAGGCTTTAATAAAACTTTTTTTGGAAAAAAATCTAAATTATCTTCCGTCTCCTCCCACATCCCTTTCTTTTTAAAAAATATATATAAATGTTATTTTTCCCCGATTACACATTAAAACCATTTTTTAACATTTTAAAAAAAGTTTTGAGTTCCAAATTCTATCTCTTCCTCCCTGGGCTGGAATGGGAAGCAGTGGTCCTGGTTCTTCTTCCCTTCTCTCACTAGACTCTCTCCCTTGCTGGTCCCATCTGCTCCCATGGGCAAGTCATTTCACCCTGTTTGCCTCAGTGTCCTCATCTGTAAAATAAGCTGGAGAAGGAAATGGCAAACCACTCCAGTATCTTTGCCAAGAAAACCCCAAATTGGGTCATGAAGAGTCAGACATGATTGAACAATGACCCAACAACCATCTTTCTCCAGTTCTTCATTATCAACTGCCTACCGGATAGCTCCACCTGGATATCTCAGAGGCATCCCAAATGACAAAGCCAAAATGGAGCTCACATTTTCCCCCAAAGTCTATTCCTCCACCTAACTTCTAGTCCCATTCACAACCTTGGAGTCAACTTTGATTCTTCATTCTCCCTCCCGATTCCTCACCCTGCACCCCTGCACCCCTGCACCCTTATTGGTCGCCATATCTTGTTAATTCTCCTTTCTCATTCCTTGCATCCATTTCTTTCTCATCACTCACACAGCCTCTAACCTAATTCAGTGTCTTCATCACCCCACTCAGTAGTGCAACAATAGCCACATAGAGCATCTCCATGTTTCTAGGCTCTCTCCTCTCTTGTCCATCCTCTATCCAGCTGCTATCTATCCTCTATCTAGATTGATTGATATTCATAAAATACATACTGTGTGAATAAAATTAAAATTAAAAACATATACCAGGTTGTTCTCCTATCCAAAAATCTTCTGCGGCTCCCCTAATGCCTCTAGGATAAAAAACAAAATCCTTAGTCAGGCATCTAAAGTCATCCACAGTATGACTTCTGTTTGCCTTTCCCATCTCATTTTATATTGTTGCTGTTTCAGTTGTGTCTTACTTTGTGACCCCATTTGAGGTTCTCTTGGCAAAGATACTGGAATGTTGTGCCACTTCCTTCTCTAGCTCATTTTACAGTTGAGGAACTGAGGAAAAGAGGGTTAAGTGGTTTACCCAGGGTCATATAACTAGTATCAGAGACTGATTTGAAATCATGAAGATGAATCTTCCTGACTCCAAGCCCAGCATTCTATCTACTATTCCAAGAATGTTGAGTCACATCAGACTCTTCGTGACACCATTTGGAGTTTTCTTGGTAGAAATACAGGAGTAGTTTCCCATTTCCTTCTCCAGCTTATTTTACAGATGAGGAAATTGAGGCAAACAAGATTAAGTGATTTGCCCAGGGTCACTCAACTAGTAAGTGTCTAAGGCCAGATTTGAACTCATGAGGACAATCTTCCTGACCCCAGGCCCAGTACTCTATCCATGACGCCAACTAGCTTCCCAGTTACATTTTACAGTACTTCTCTGCAATCAGACTGGTGTTCCTTTTACACAATAGTCTATCTCTTGTCTCTGGGCCCTTGCAGAGGTAGCCCCCAGTGCTTCCAATTCATCTCTGACCACATATAATACCTTCCTTCAAAGAGCTCAGCTTCCACCTCCTGATCCATCCAGGCGTTTGTGCTTTGCCCCTCTTGAAGTCACTTTGTGTTTACTTCTTCTCCATAGAATCTAATTTTTTTAAAAAAAGGAACTCAGTCATACCGCAGTGTCTTATGCATTATAGGTGCTTACAAAAGATGTGTTAAATTGGATTAACAGATGGAACTGCCCCTTAAGTGAAATGAGCTATCTAGGGAGGTGATAAAGCTGGAGGTTCCCAAGTACAGTCTGGATGACTACTCATCTGGGATGTTACAGAAGAGATCCTTGAACTCTTATGGAGTGGACAGATAGCTTCAGAGACTTTTTCAACTCAGAGGCTTTGTGATTCTGGGAGGCAAGGGGTCTGCCCTGTGGCTGGCATGGATCCATAAGACCTGGGTAAAAATTCTAGCTGTTACCATGTTTGACCTTAGAGCAAGGATTCCTTTTTTTAAATCTTATTTAATATTTTATTTTTTCCCAATTACACATAACAACAATTTTAACACTTTTTTTTTCAAATTTTGAGTTCCAAATTCTCTCCCTCGCCTCCCCCCCATCGAGAAGACAAGCAATTAGACATAGGTTATACATGTGTAGTCATGTAAAACACATTTCCATGCAAGTCATTCTGTGAAAGAAAACACAGACAAAAAGAAAACCAAGAAAGATAAAGACAAAGTATCTTTGATCTGCATTCAGGCTCTACCAATTCTTTCTCTGTAGATGGACAGCAATCTTTCATCATAAGTCCTACAGAATTGTCTTGTATCATTGTACTGCTGAGAGGAGCTAAGTCATTCACAGTTCTTCATTGTACAAGATTGTGGTTGCTGTGTACAATGTTCTCCTGGTTCTCCTCACTTCACATCAGTTCATGTAAGTCTTTCTATGTTTTTCTGAGAGCATCCCTAGAGCAAGGATTCTTAAACTGGAGTCTGTGAAATTTTTAAAAAAATATTCTGATGACTGTATTGCAATGTAATTGGTTTCCTTGGGAATCCTATGTATTTTATTTTATGCATTTAAGAGCTTTATTCTGAGGAGGTCCAAAGTCTTTGCCAGACTATTGCCAAAGGGGTCCATGGCCTCCTTCAGACATTCTTATTCCTCTCTGGGTTTCATTTTTCTCTCCCATAATATAAAGAGGTTGGACTCAATGGCTGCTAAGACTTCTTCCTACAATGTAATCTGATCCTACCACATAATCTCTCTGGGCTTTACTTTTCTCCTCTGTAAAATGGGGATAATGTCACAAGGCTATTGTGCTGATCAAATTAAAGAAAGGCTGTGAAAAAGGTGAAATAATCCTGCAAAGTACTAGTTGTATGTAAGGACTTATTAATATCACTGTGGTTATTATTAATGTAGGTGAATTAATTAATTAAGATAAAGATCTCCTTCTTCCTCCTGGGGATATCCCATTAGCATCTCTTTCTTCTAGCCAGGAGGATTTCATTGACTCTTTGGGGTTTCAACTTCCCCTATGGGAGAGAGAGGAGCAGATCCAGGGGGAGAGGTCTTATGGGAGTCTGAAAGTCCCCTTCAGTTTGGGATCTCCATGGAAATCCAGAGGGCTTCTCCACAGATTACTCCAGAAAAAGTCAGTTTCCCCAAGCCATGCCCCACAATCAGCTCTTCAACTGTATGGTGGGGGCAAAAGAGTCACACCCATTGCACCCTTTCCCTCTCTCACCCCCACTCCACCTCTCTCACCCCCACTCCACCCCCTCTACACACACACATACACATACACACACACACACACACCCCCAGCACTGATGTCAGCTCCTGGGAAAACGCCTTCTCACCTCTCTCACCCCCACTCCACCCCCTCTACACACACACATACACATACACACACACACACACACCCCCAGCACTGATGTCGGCTCCTGGGAAAACGCCTTCTCACCTCTCCTGGGACTGAAATAGAGCTGGGCTAGGAAAACTGCCTGTCACGAGCCAGCTGCTGCCACCACCCTCTTAACTGTGGCCTGAGTCTTCTGAGGGAGCATAGAATGACCTCCCTCCCTGTTCCAGGCTTCCTCTCCCTCACCTTGCTTGGGGTCTGAGGGTGAGAGATTCAGCTGTGCTATCCTGGTGACTGTTGCCTGTGGGCTGCACGCCTGGCTCTGCAGTGGGTGCCCAGTCTCCAGCTGGCACCGTGAAAAGGACGGCCTGTCTCTAGGCCTCCTATTTTCAATGACTCGGAACAAGGCAGGTCTTTTACTCCCCTAGGTCAAGAGCCAAAGCAGTTGGGATCCAGGAGCTCACGTCCCCTCACAAGTTAGATCATTTCTATCTCACTCCCACCCTTACCCCTACCTCAAAACAAAGAGGAGGGAGTTGGAAAGCAGGAGAAATACCTGTTGCCTCAGCTAGAACTTCAGGACCAAACTCCAACCAAGTTCCCCAAAGCAAGGGAACCAGAAGTTGGGAACTTTGGGAAGGCTGGTGGAGGTTAGAAGAATGGATAGGAACCAAACCCTACCTGTTTGTTCTGTAATTTCCCTGTGCAGAATGGGAGATACCAGATGGCCCTGTGGGGGCTTGGATCAAGATAAGAACCATGGCTTATGTTTATGTTTTCGTGACAGCCTTGGGGAGGAGGTGGCATAAGGCTAATTATCATGACCTCTGTTTTATGCATCAGAAAGGTGAGGCTCAGGTCTGGGACTCAAACCTAGGGCTTCTGGCTTTGTCTAAGAGGAGGCTACTAGGGTCTATTCATGCAAACACCAAGTCAGTACTGATACGGGGCAAGGCTTAGAAAGCCAGGGCTTGGGCATGCACCTGCTCCAGACACTTGGGTGGGATAGGACTGGACCTTTGATTTTATCAATGAAGGGAACTCCCAGTAAGGAAACTCTCCAAAGCTCAGCCAATCACCTTTATTCTGCAAGTTATTTTTTTAGGGACTTGCCTTGAGGCACCAGGAAGTTGTCCATGGTCCTGCTCACAAACTAGTATGTGTCAGAGATGACACTTGAACTCATGCCTCTGGATACCAAGGACAGCTCAGTATCCACTCTGCCATGCTGGCCCAGACGTTCACTACTCAATAATCATGATGAGACATTTATATAGTTCCATTAAGTGGTCTATACACATTATTTCATTCAACCTTTCATCTGTAAAGTGGAGACAATACAAGCACCTACTTCACAGGATTGCTAGGGGATAAATGAGATAATGGGAGGCACTGCTATACAAGACAGCTATTATTATTAGAGAGGCAAAGGGGCTTAGTGGATAGAGTCTGGGTGAAGAAGCCAGAGAACCTGAATTCAAGCCCCGCTTCTAACCCTACTGCCACTGTGTAAATCATTTAACTGAGAGTAGCATCTCTAAGACTAAATTACAGAAGAAGTGTGGAACTACGTCCTTAGAGAGGCTTTCAAGTGGCACAGTGGATAAAGCACCAGGGCCTGGAGTCAGGAAGACCTAAGTTCAAATCTGGCCTCAGACACTTATTAATCCTGTGCAAGTCACTTAACCCAGTTTGCCTCAGTTTCCTCATCTATAAAATGAGTTGGTGAAGGAAATGGCAAACCACTCCAATACCTTTGCCAAGAAAATAACAAATGGGGTCATGAAGAGTTAGACATGACTG
Source organism: Trichosurus vulpecula (assembly GCF_011100635.1). Taxonomy (NCBI): domain Eukaryota; kingdom Metazoa; phylum Chordata; class Mammalia; order Diprotodontia; family Phalangeridae; genus Trichosurus; species Trichosurus vulpecula. The sequence continues at coordinate 191,599,101 of NC_050576.1, forward strand.
AACAACAACATCCTTACAGGGAATTTCCTTCATGTATACAAATGACATCAGAGGTCCAGTCCCTACTTCTTCTTATTGGATGGACTTTATCAGGTAGGGCTTCCTGGAGAATAGGGTATGGAGCACCTTGAGTGAGGAGAAGGAATGAGCCTACAGGATCAGGGTAAAAGGGGGTGCTGAGGGGTCAGTAAGAGACCAAGGACACTCATGTGGGTTGATGAGGAGCTGGGTAATGTAAGAAGTGACTGATGGAGAGAGTCAAGGGATGGGGAGCTGAACCCCCCTCTACGGCAGAACCACTAGTTCTTGGGTTAACTCAGCAGTGACCCACTTTGCAGGGAGAGCAAATGGGTGTGTGATTCCTGCAGGCAGGAGGTGGGGAAAAGAATTGATCATGGGTCCCTGCCACACCTCTGTTAGTAGCCTCTTTCTTGCTCCCTTGTTCCCCCACATTGGTCTTTCTGTGTCCCCTTTCTCTGCTCCATCCAGTTACTAACTTGCTCCCCACCCCCACCCTTAGCCTCCGTGTTGATTCTTCCTCTGTGGTCAGTTTCAGTGGACCAGAGGGCTAGATGGGATGAGCCCTGGTGAGTTGGCTCCTCTCCAGCCTCAGTGACCCTCTGAGGAAGGTCTCTAAGAGTGAGAATGGGGGAGTCCTAACCCCTGTCCCCCTTGGTCCCAGAGCCTAACTTGAACATAGGAGCAGTCCCTCGGGACAATGTTTGGGATGTCGTGATGAAGAGGGGTGAGGATGTCTCTCCTACTCAAACCCTTGCCCTACCCAGTCTTCCTCTACTTTTAGGGGTATGCTCTCTTCTACACCCCACCCCAAACTTATCTCTATATAGTATCTGGGTCCTTTTAGAGCGCAGTTTTGGCTTGGGTCCCCTAATGGGGGACAGTGGAGTATCTTCTTGTCTCTGGACTTGGGCAGAGGTAGATAAGCGGAAGGAATGACCTTCCCTTTGATGAGGGGCAGGAGGGGCTCCTGGCACATGGCCTGGGCACCTCTGGGGGCCGAAGGGAAGAGCCATCCCCAGCCCTACGAACCTGCTTGCTGGACTTGGGAAGAAGCCGGGTGCCTGGGGAGGGAAAGGAAGGGGTCGGGTGAAGCCTGGAGCCGACACTGGGGAAGCAGAGGGGGCCGAGGGGGAGGGGAGCTGGGCGGCCGCCTCTCTCTCTTTGTCCTTTCCCTCCCGTGGTGTCTCGGCTGGGCTTTGTCCCGGTTGCCCGGGTGGCCGGGCATTGCCCCTGTTCTAGTTCGGGGCGGGGCGGGGGAGGGGAGGAGGAAAGAAGGGGGAGGGGAAAGGGGGGGCGGGCTCTCTCCTCACGTGCTCCCCCAGCTCGGCTCTTAACACTGGGCTCACGCCGCAGGGGGATGGAGACGGCTCCCTCTTCCTGAGCTCTGGGGGCGGCCACCCGGCCCCTGCCCCCCTCCCACCTCCCCTCACCTGCTCCTCAAATCCCAGCCTCCCCACCCCAATCCAGCCTGGGAGAGACAGCAGAGGCAGCGACCCCCCTCTCCAACCCTCGCCTTCCTTCTCCCCCGGGTGGCTCCCACCCCAACCTCCCGGCCCCCCAGCCGGGCATCTCGCTCCTTGTCCTCAGCCCCCCGACCCGGGGAGATTATGAGGGAAAGATGAGTCGGATGCTCCGCTGGGTGTTGGTGGCTTTCGTCGTTTTCTTCGCTCTATTCCCACAGCCTGGTGAGTGTCCCCCCACCCTTTCCCCCCCAGTCCCAATCGGAGGGCCCTGATCGAAATGATCGTACCCCACTCCCCAGCCCCCGGCCCCGGCCAGGCCCTTTTCCTCTTCTCCAGCCCCGGCACGTCTTCCCTGCCCCCCCCCCCCAGATTGCAGTATATTTTTGCTGCATCCACATTTTTCTGCAGTGTGTGTGGGGGGAGCATCGAGTTTAGGAGGGTTGAGGTGTGCCAGGGAGCCATCCACCCACCTGTCCCCATCCAAACTGTCTTCCTACCACGGCCACCCCCCTGCTGGGATGCCCAGGTTTCCCAGCTCCCCCCATGGGACCTTGGAGAAGGGGGTCTGTGGTGATGCTTGGGCTGGAATAAAGGAGGAGGGCCCATCTGGTCCCTCCCTACTCATCCTTGCTTACTGCCCATCACAGCCATTCTCTCTCAGTAGGTGACCCTACCTCCTTAGGTCTCCACAGGTGACACCACAACCCTGAGGCTCTGGGCAGTCCATCATTCTATTCATGTATCCGTCCCAGTTCCTGTCCCCTGTCCCCCACTGTGGTCGCTTCCCCCTCTAGCAGGTGGCCTTGTCTCTGCAGGTCTTGGTGGGGTGGCTGGGCCAACAGGAGCCCTGCAGTGGGGCAAACAGCCCTGGGACAGGGAGCTGCATGTTTCTGAGGTCACCCATCCCAGCCGCCTGGTGGGTGAGAGCTCTGGGAGAGAAATCAGCAAGCAAGAGCTGGACACCAGAGCTCGAAAGGAACCACCTGGGGGCCCGGTGAGTGGGGTACATTAGGAAGGGAGCAGGGTTAACTGGATGTCAAGTTTGGGGGAAAGGAGTTGATTCCCTAGACTCCTGGATAAGGGACATAGGGAGTGAAGCTACCCACAGGAGAAGCTGAACATTCCAGCTCTTCTCAGGAACTGACTCAACCCTTGAGGCCCTGCCTTTCTTGGGCCTCAGTTTCCCTTTCTATAGGGAGATGCTTAAGGGCCTGCAAGGCAGGAGGCTGGGAAGACCTAATGAATAGCTGGATCCGATAAGCTCTCTCGACTCATCTCCAATTGCCCTGGTGAGCTAAGTGCTCGAAAGACTTGGTTGTGAGGGGGAGGTATCACTTAAGTTCCAAGCTCTCCACCCCAGTCTCTCTGATATACCCCATTTTCCAGGCTTCCAAATTCCTTTTCCTTGAGAGGACAGTTCTGTCACCAAATAGAGCTAACTCTGGACCTGGTCGGGGTCTGGGAGGGGAGGGGTAGTGGTGAGAGAAACTTTGAATCAAGAACTAAAACTTCTGGGTTCTTTCTTTGGCTCTGAAATCCCCCTGAGGACATCTCAGCTCTATTTCTGGTTCCCTACTCTAGGGTGGAGGGACCTGTCAGTCCTTCTTCCTTCCTTCATTGAAGGCAGAGTGTGGAGAAGAAGAGGTCAGTGTCTAGAAAGTGTTTCGAGATCCCCAGCTAAACCATTGCCTGCCAAGCCCTCCTACCCCCACCTAGCTCCCTTTCAGCTGCTGTCCCCTAGGGTGTCTCAGAGGAAGGTTAGGAATGAAGGAGATTAATTGTAATTAATATTTAATTAATATTGTGTGAATAATAACCACCAAGACGGAATATTCATTTGGAGTGCTGGGCAATCTTGAAGCTTTGGGGGAAGAGGTCAGGTACCAGACCCTGAAAAGGAGGAGGCTAAAGCCTTATGGAAGACATTGGGTGGGACCAGCTATATAGAAATACAAACCTGAAGAAGGACTTGGAGGGTGTAGCTGAGGCCCGGGGCCACGAAAGGGGAAGGAGGGCAGAGGGGATATATGTTGAGGGAGGGGAAAGGGGAAGTAGGAAATGGAGACTACCCATTACAGACATATGTCAGTCTGGCATCTGTCCCTGGCTAATGTATTTGGTTAAAAGCCCTAACAGGGGAATGGGGAGGGTGGGGGGGATGTGGTAGAAGGAGGGGGAGGACTGGAGATGGAATAGAGCAGGAAGGCAACATGCATAATAGATGGACCATCACTCAGGGTGGTGGGAGGGGGGCAGAAGGGGGATAGATTAATGGTCCTGAGAGCTTGGGAAGTGGAGAGGAAGGAAAGGGGTCTAGTCAGACTCTACTTTGGTCTCCTGGGATTGGGGAGGGGGAAAGAGAGGGGAGAGGGAGGGCTGAGAGATGACCTGAACAAGGGGCTAGACACATTGGCTCCTGAGCCCTCAGTCTGGGGGCTTAGGAAGGAAGCGGGGACACTGGATGCCCGGCTCCTTGTTCCTTGGTGTGCTGGCCTCACTTGCACACCAAGTCCCCCTGAAAAAGCCGGTGGGGGGAGGCATGAGGATGGCAAATGGAGAATATTGACCTCTATGTCCCTTGGGCCAAGGTGGCATTCCTCCAGCTCTCTAACCCAGAGGCTGCCACTCTCGGCTCCTATGGAGGCTGACCTGGTTGGAGGGCAGAAAGAGAGACAGACTTGAGAAGGAAGACAGATGGGGGCGGGGGGTGGAAACAGGGACACCAAAGCTAAGGAGACTCTTGACTCAACCTAGTTTTCTGAGTACTTATCTAAAGTATATATGGTGAGAAAGAGATTGGGGATTGGGGTATACTGAGACATGAGAATCATAGCTTATTACATTTATGTCGGACTTTCAGCTTTACAAGGTGTTTTATATACATTTTTTCACTTGATCCCCACAATAATCTTTGAAGTAGGTACTATTGTATTCTCGTTTTACAGATGGGGTACACTGAGGCCAAAAGACTCCTTAACATAGCTAGTATTTGAGGTGGGATCTGAACCCAAGTCTTCCTGGCTGAGCCCACTCTCTATCCCCTACACCTGGCTATGAATCTAGAGTGGAAGTCGCCCCTTCCAGGGCCCCTTGCCATCCAGAACACCACTGGATTCAAGGAGATGCTAAGGGATTGGGGCCAGGAAGAGACTGGAAGCCCAACCCCCTGGCTCCTCTCCTGTCAAATATTTTGGGCTAGAAATATAATACTTTGCTTTCCCTTGCCCTTGGGGAGCTTATGGTCTTGTTGAGGAGGCGAGGGCATCGTTCAAAATACCCAGCCCTGCCCAGGACACATCTATTTCCCCCCTTTCGGTTCCTTCCCCTTTGACCTTTCCAACCCAGGCTGCCATGTGGATTGAGGTGGGCAGTAATCCTCAGCCTGAGGCCCCTTCCCATTCTTTATTCCCTCCTGAGGAAAGAAGGGACCTGCTCCTCCGCTCCTTTCATTTTTTGTTGTCTCCCAGGTTTTCAAAGCCCCTGCCAGACTCAGAGAATAATGGGCAAGGGGAGGCCATCCAAGTTTGCCTGCTGGGGGAAGCCCCCCACCCACCCATGTAGATTCTGTCTTGTAAGTTACCTGGTCAGAGGTGGACCCTGAGGTTTAAGTGCCCACAGGATGAAGGATGTGAACACTGGGTCTTTAATAGCCCTTTGAATAGTACATTATTTGGGCAGTATTCAAGGTCCCATGTAAACATCTATGCTTGGGGGTACTGACTGACAGCATGTGGGGGGCAGTACATGTTGAGAGTAGATAGGTAAGGGTAATCAAACTGAAGGAACCCCAGGCCCTGTTAAAGGCACAGGGCTCAAGGGTGGTGTGTGTGTGTGTGTGTGTGTGTGTGTGTGTGTGTGTGTGTGTGGTGTGTGTGTGTGGTATGTGTGTGTGGTGTGTGTATATTATGTGTGTGGTGTGTGTGGTGTGTGTGTGTATGTGCATGTATGTGTGTATATGGTATGTGTGCTGTGTGTGTGGTATGTGTGTGCATATGTGTGTATGTGTGTGCATGTGTGTGAAAGAAAAGGAGACCAAAGGAAAAAGGAGGAGAAGGAAGGCAGTGTGATATATTGAAAATAATAGTAGCCTACAAGTCAAGAGACCTGGATTTGAATTCTGATTCTGCCTAAGTATGTGATTCTAAAATCTGGCCTTTTTTTTAATGGAAAAGTTGGACTAACCAGGCTCTGTCAATCATAATTTCACAGATTTATAGCTAGAATCTAATTCAATCCTTTCATTTTATAAACAAAGAAACTGAGGCTAGGGAGTTCATATGAATTGTCTAACCTCCCAGAGGTAGTAAGAGGCAGAGCCAATATTTGAACCCAGTTCTGATGGCTGCAAAGCCAGCCTCTTTTCCCATTGTATCATGTTGCCTTGGAGGTGTATGATTCAAAAATGAGTCAATATAGTTTGATGTGGCCCTGGGCTCCATCGAGAGTCAAAGAACCTGGATTAGAATCTTGGCATTGTCACTAACTCACTGTGTGCCTTTGGGCAGATGGCTTCTCATAGCCCAAGCCTCAGTTCCCTCATTTATGAGATGAGATGGTTATACAGATGACCTGGGAGTATCCTTCCAGCTCTATCGTTCCCAGACAGGATGGCATCAGCAGGCAGTTAGCTGTGAAACATCGGTGGAAGTGGGGAACTAGATTAGAACCAGGACCCAGAGAATCCCAGAGCTGCTTGAGATACCATTTACCTTAATATCAGAGTAGGCTCTCAGGAACTACCTACCAACATTTGCTACCTCAGGAGTTTGAGGGGGCTGAAGAAAGTCTGACCAAAACTTAGGTTGGCAGGGGACTAAGTGTAGGAAGGCAATACAGATTTTTCAGGGAGCCAAAGAGGATTCTAGGAAGGGACTGGACTCAATTGGGGTGACCGGATTCAAGACTGAGAGCATACTGACTAGTCTGGGAGAGATTGGATTCCATACCCATGGTGTGTACCTGGTATTCCCAATCTATCTGTCTCCTTATACATCCTCATGCGTGAAGCCAGGGAGTTCTATCACCCCTTGGTATCACTGGCCTGAGCCTCCTGGATCATTGCCTTGTGGCAGAGAGGCTCTCGTAGCGCTTGATGAAACTATGAGCTACAGTGTTCAGGGTTACCCAAGATGGAGAGTTCTGACAAAAAAAAAGGTGATCCCCTGGCCTCAGACACTTATTGGCTGTGTGACCCTGGGCAAGTCATTTAACCCCGTTTGCTTCAGTTTCCTCATCTGAAAAATGAGCTGGAGGAGGACATGGCAAGCCACTCCAGTATCTTTGCCAAGAAAACCCCATGGACAAAAATGGAGGACTGAAGGGCCTGGAGTGTGATGATCCACAGGGTCACAAAGATTTGGACATGGATGAATGAATGGACAATAGCAAAATCATTGGCCTGAGAGTGTGCTGATAACAATACCTTGTGGGTGCTGTACATAGCACAACTTTCATATCCATTATCTAATGATGACCATTTTATGAATGAGGAAAATGAAGCCTAGAGAGAATTGACTTGTCCAAGGTCACATAGTGAGTTGTGACACATTAGTGGTTGATCCAGGATTAGAAATCAGGTCTCTAGGTCTCTTTCTGCTCCATTTTGCTTTCATCTATTCAGATGCACACATCTATTAGATTAGACAATGCCTGAGGCCCCTTCCATTCATAAATGTATGAAACGATGACTTACAGAGTTCTTGTAGACCAGTTGTCCCACTATACAGATAAAGAAACAGGCTGGATCAGAGGAGGAAAAATAAGAGGAGAGAAGACCTCAAGTGGGAAGAGTAGAAGTGTCAGGGAAGGCATTGCCTTTGGGCTCTGCATCCAGATTTCCAGTGCATGCATTGTCTTATCTAAAGGCTGGGGCAGATAGAGGAGGACAGTGCTGAGCCCTAGAGAAGAGGGTTTTCTAGTTGAAGAGGAAGATTTCATCTCCGTCTTCCATTTTGGGCTCAACATTCTTGTTGACATGTGCTCAGGTCTGAGATTGGGAAGGGATAAGGAGTATAAGGGATTGTTGTAGTCCATCCTTCATTCTCAAAGAGGACCAGTGACACCACAAGGGTGATGTCTTTACTTGTGAAACACCACAGGTAGGGTTCAGTAGGGCAGCTAGGTGGCTCAGTGGATAGAGTGCCAGGCTTGGAGTCAGGAAGACTCATCTTCCTGGGTTCAAATCTGGCCTCAGACACTTACTAGCTGTGTGACCCTGGGCAAGTCCTGTTTGCCTCGGTTTTCTCACCACTAAAATGAGCTGGAGAAGGAAATGGTAAACCACTCTACTATCTTTGCCAAGCAAACCCTAAATGGGGTCATGAAAAGTTGGACACGACTGAAATGACTGAAAAACAACAGGGTTCAGTATCAAAGATTGTGGAGCTCAGTGTCATGAATGGGGATCTTTGGTATCAGACATAGGAGTTCTGTATCAGCACATGAAGGTCTCAGTGTCAGAATGGGGATTCATTTTCAGAGAGGACAGGGTCAGTGTCAGGAATAGTAAGAAGTTAGTATCAAGGATGGGGGTTCAGTATCAGGGATGATATCTTGGTGTCAGGATGAGGGTTTAACATCGAGGAACTCGGTGTCAGGAATTGTGAGGAGTCAGCCTCATGGGTGGGGGCTTGGTGTCAGGGATGAAATATCAAGAGATGCAACGTCTGGGTTAGGTGAGTTTAGTGATGAAGAGAAATGAGGGTGGTTAGTGCCAAGAAGAGCCTAGGAATGTGGTTTTGTAGTGGGCTTAGAAATCCCCAGCCCCAGCTGCGTTCACAGACCATTCACTACCTTTTTCTCCATCTTGTCCCTGATTCTTTCAAGTGACCCAGCTGCCCAAAGTCCCCTTCCCTTCAGAGACTGCGACCCTGCAGGGAGGTGACTTTGTCTTCAGAAATATAGGTCACTTCTCATCGCCAGAAGCTTGTCCAAGTTCCTCTATTGTCTTGGCATTTTTCTGTGTCTGTGGCTAAGTGGGCCATCAGCTTATTCCTCAGAGTGAGGTTTGGGTTGTCCTGGGATTTAGTCTGTGTGATGAAACAGGGGACAGCTTCCCAACGACCCCCGGGACATCTGGAGTCTCTTCTGTGCCACCAATGCCACCACCATGTGAATGCCATAAGTCAGAGGGTATTGATTTCTTTTGCCAAAGACCAGGATTTTGAATCCTGACCTTTTCCCTGCCCTCTCTGGCTTCCATGTCCATTGGCTTCTAGCACATGCAGGTGGTTCCTGGGGTTATAGTTCTTAGAACTCAAGGGTTCTTAGAAGTCATCTAGGCATAGGACCATAGATTGAGACCTTTGAGGCTTGTCAAGTCTGGACGGAATGGAGGCTCATAAAGGTTAAGTGACTTGTTTAAGTTGACACAGGTGGTAAATAGATTTTTTATGTGATTCTCCATTGCATCCAAACCTCTTCTCTTTCTCAACCAGCCTCTGTCCAGTTCTCCACGTGTACAGTTAACCTTGTTCACGAAGCTGGAGTTCATCCAACCCTGAGCTCCCTCAAGCTCCTCTCCTCTATTCTTAGCATGGAGATTTAGAATTGGAAGGGTCCTCCCAGGTCACTGGGTCGGATGCCTTCATTTTACAAATGACATAACTGAAGCCTGGAAAGGTTAAGTGACTTGCCCAGGGTCACATGGACCCTTCTTCCACCAATGTACGTACTTTCATCCTATCCTAGGACCTTGTCTCTCAGAGCTAGGATCCTACAATTCCAAGTCTCATGTCTTTCCATTCTACAACTCATCTTCTTCTCTGTCCTCCACCCTTCCAGTCACAGAATCTCAACATCTCCCTAAGGCCAATCTCTTTCCCTTTGTCCTCTATCCCACTTCCTTCCACATCCTGCTAGGTCCTACCTCTATTCTCCTCTTTCATGCATTCTCTCTCTCTCTCTCTCTCTCTCTCTCTCTCTGTCTCTCTCTCTCTCTCTCTCTCACTCTCTCTCTCTGTCTCTCTCTCTGTCTCTCTCTCTCTCACTCTCTCTCTCTGTCTCTCTCTGTCTCTCTCTGTCTCTCTGTCTCTCTCTCTCTCACTCTCTCTCTCTGTCTCTCTGTCTCTCTCTCTCTCTCTCTCTCTCTCTCTCTCTCTCTCTCTCTCTCTCTCTCCCTGTCTCTGACTGCCCCTATCTCTCCTGGCTTTTTCATATTCACCTATACCATCCAACTATTGTCCTGTGTCTCTTGTCATCCTCATGGCTGAACTAACATAAATGATGCCTCAGCCTTCCACCTACTGCAGTTAGCCTCTACCTGAGCCACTCCATGGAAACTCTTCTTTTAAGGGTCACTGGTGATCTCCTGCTCACCTAATCCAATAACCTTTTCTTAGTTTTCATCCTTCTTGACCTCTTGGCAGATTTTGAGGCTGATGACCATTCCCTACAACTAGATACTCTTCTCTTGTCTTTAGAAACATGACACTCCCAAGGTTTTCCTATTTCTCTTTAATTGTTTCTTTTTCCCCAACATTTTCTCCTTAGGCAATTTCATCTATGACAATGACTCCAATTTCTCTCTCTCTCCCCATCTTCCTCTCCCTCTCCTTCTCTCTCTCTCTCCCTCTCCTTCTCCCTCTCTGTCCTTCTTTGCTTCCTCTTTTTCCCTACTTCTCTCTGTCTCTCTGTCTGTATCTCCCTGTGTATCTCTGTCTCTCTGTCTTTGTCTCTCTCTCTCCTTCTTTGCTTCCCCTCTCTCTCTTTTTCCCTACTTCTCTCTGTCTTTCCATCTGTTTCTGTCTCTCTTCCTGTGTCACCTGGTGTCTGTCTCTCTCTCCCTCCCTCCCCCTCCTTGTTTTCTTCCTCTCTCTCTTTTTCCCTACTTCTCTGTCTCTGTCTCTCTGTCCATATCTTTACCACTGTCTGTCTGTCTGTCTCTCTCTTTCTCCTTCTTTACTTCCTTGCTTTCTTTTCCCCTATTTCTCTCTGTCTCTCCCCCTTCCCTCCCTCTCTCTCTCCCCTTCACTTCCTTGCTTTCTTTTCCCCTATTTCTCTCTCTGTCTCTCTCTCTCTGTCTCTCTCTCTCTCTCTCTCTCTCTCTCCCCTTCACTTCCTTGCTTTGTTTTTCCCTATTTCTCTCCATCTCTCTCTCTGTGTCTCTGTCTCTCCTTGATTGAAATGTGCTACAGTCAAACCCTGTCCGCTGTGCTGTCATGTTTCCATAATCAAGCCATGTTCCCCTTGCTTTAAGAGAGGTAGCATGGTACAGTGAAAAGAGAACCGACTTTGGACACAGAAGACACGGGTTCAAATCTTATCTCTGACTCTACCTGTGCGAACTTGGGGCAAGTCGCTTAACCTCTCCTTGCCTCGGTTTCCTCATCTGTAAAATGAGGGGGTCAGACTCGATGGCCTTTAAGATCCCTTTCAACTTTAAATCTGTGATCCTGGAGTTGTCCTCTCACTTCCTCCTTGTCTGCTTAAAACCCAGTTCACATGTCGCCTCTTCCAGGAAGCCTTCCTTGATGCTCCCTGTCAGTTGACTTTTTCCCCTTGAAGCTAATGTGTTGCTTTGCTTAGTACCTCCCTAGTGAATGCGCGCACATTATCTTTGGATGCTTTACAGGGACCTCGGGGGTCATCTCATCCAACACCCCTCTTTTTTGTAGATAACTGACTCAAAGGTTAAAAAAAGTGACTTGACCGAGGTAACCCAGGCAGTGAATAGCAGGGCCAGGATTCAGACTTACATTATCTGATTCTACCAGCACCAACCAGGATCAAGTTCAAATACCTTGGCCCTCCACAATCTGCCCCCCCCACAGGTGCCAGATTGAGCCTTAAATGCTGGACAGAGGTACTGGAGAGCCGTAGAAATTCTTTAAATGGGTGAAGGTGACCTATCCCATGGGAGAGTAATATTTTAGGTGTATGGATTTCATAATAAGAATATTCATTTGGATGTAGTACCATTTCTCATAAAGTTTATTAACTTTTTGGTCATTGGACAAAGATCACGCATGAAGAATAGCAAAGATTTACTTTATATCTGCAGATGGTCTGAGGAGTATGTGATTTTCTGCTACTCTCCTGCCATCGCAGCAGACACGGGAGGGTCTGGGGGCCATTCTGTATTTGAATCTGCTTTGCGGATTACCCTGGCCACGATATTCATCGTCTGATGGCCGATCATCATGCTGGTGTTGAGCCTCTCCAGACTGGACTAGAGTGCTCCTTGGAAAGCAGATGCAGCGTCTGGGAGGTGGGCATATCACATAGGGAGACTAAAGGATAACTCACCGGTATCAGCCAATCGGCCAACAAGCATTTATCATGGGCTTTTACATGCCCAGCACTGTTTGAGGCCCTGGGGATACAAATACTGTGAGCGGAACAAGCCCTGTTTGCAAGGACCTCAGGGTATCCCCAAATTGTTAAAAAGAACCAGATTCTACAAATCAAGTCAAGTGGCATTTATTAAGCACATTTATTTTGTGCCAGGTGCTGTTATAAGTACGGGAGATACAAAGAAAGGCAAAAACATGATCCCCTCTATCAAGGAGCCTGCACTCAAATGGGGGAGACAACATGCAAATTACTGTGCCCCTAGAATGTATGTATGAGGTAAATTACTCAGGGAAAGCTTCCTGCTCATCCCCCTTCTCTGGGGGCTTGTAGAAAGAGGTGGATGAGAATCCCATCAGATGGGGAATGGATGGGTTGCAATCTGCCCTGGGAATAGAACACTTCATTAATGAGGTGGTAGAACCATTGAAATATAGAGATAAAGCATACTAAGGAAATCTCACCTCGAACTGTGTGACTTTGGACTAGTTTGGGCTTGAAATGACCTCTGGACCTCTCTTCTCATTCTAAGATATGCCAAGTCCATGTGAAGAAGGAAGGACGCTGAGTCAGGGAGAGCAGTGGGAAAGTGGATTTAATAAGCCAGGCATGTGGTAATAGATGCCTCGACTAGATTGGTGGTCTTAGGAGTGGAAAGGAAGGACTGGTAGGATTTGGTAATTCATTGATTAGGTGTTATGTAAGAAGACACTTCCTTTCACTCCTTTGAAGAGATGGGGGTCCAAATGTGTCGAACGTTGCAAATATTTTCAATTTTTTGTAGTATATTGATCAATATTGCTGATTCTTTTTTTCCTCTGCCTTTTTTCTTTTTAAAAATAAGTTAATTTATTTATTTTTGGTTTTCAACATTCAGTTCTATAAGTTTTAAATTTTCTTCCCCTCTCCTCCCTCCCCCTCCCCAAGAAGGAATGCAATCCAATATAGGCTCTACATATACGTTCCTATTAAACATACTTTCATATTAGTCATATTGTATAGAAGAAATAGAAACCTCTTTTCCTTTAAAAATATTCTTGGCTATGTGGGGTGACTCTTTTGAAGAAGAGGTGGGCGATACAAGGGGAAATTTGGTCAACGTAAAAAGAAAAGTTATCGATAAAAATTTATCTTAAAAAATTAAAAAAATCGATCGGATGTCAAGGGTGAGATCGAGGAAAGAATCAGAGACAGCTCCAAGGCCCTGAGGATAAAGGTGATGTTGATATAAATAGGGAGGTCAGGAACCCTAGCGGGGCTGATGTTGAAGGGAGGAAGATAAGTTTGCTTTGGGACCTGCCATCACATCCAACACAAAGTTGCATTTGAGGTGATAGCAAGTCTTGCAAATTGAAAGCTATAGTAGACAGCTGGAGATGTAGGTCTAGAACCCAGTAAAAAGACTGGGGCTGCAGAGAAACATTTATGAGTGATAGCTGAAGTCATGGTGTCATCCAAGAAGAGGATTTAGAGACAGAAGGGCAGGAAGCTGGAGACTAAGTCTTGGGGTATAGCACAGGGAGAGGGTGGGAGGGGGGAGAGGAGGCCTCAAAGGGAATTAATAAGTAAAAGTCAGAGGGGTAAGAAGAGATCCGGGATACTTACGGGGACATTGGAGGTCAAGGGAGGGGCAGGTCAAAGGAATGGTCCATGGTATCGAATGCAGCTGAAAGGTCATCAGGGATGAGAGCAGATAAAAAGATGTTGGATTGGGTAATTAGGAGGTCACTGGTAACTTTCCAGAGAGCAGTTTTAGTCGAGTGGCAGGGACAAAAGCCAGATTTCGAGGATTAGGGACCTAATGGATTGTCGGGAAATGGAGGTAGCAAGTATAGACCGCACCTTTAAGAATTTGGCAGTGAATGGAAGGAGAGAAACAGGATGAGAACATTTGTCATGGCAAAGAGAAGTGGTTTTGCTTAAAGGTACAGGGGGAAGAAGGACGACATGTACAAGAAAGAGGATAATTGAAGAGGCAAGGTCCTGGCGAAGGTGGGAGGGGATAGGGTGGAGCTGTTTTTGTTGTAGTTGCTTATCCTTCGTTCTCCAGGACGATCGATGACACCCGTAGGGTGGTGAGAGAGAGGGGCACTGTGGCATCGTGGAAAAAATGATAGCTTTCGAGTCAGAGAACCTGAATTCAAATCCTGCCTCAAACACTTTCTAGCTGCGTAGCTCTGTGCAAATCACTTAATCTCTCTAGTCTTCCATTCCCTCCTCTGTAAAATGGGGATAATAATAGCCCTGATGTACGTTGGGAGGATGAGATGGGATAATATTTTGAGGACCTGGGTTCAGATCGTGACTTTGCTACTTACTTCCTCTCTGACCAGGAGGAAATCACTTCACATCTGTCGGTCTTAGTTCCCCCATTTGTAAAATGAGGTGATTGGATTAGATAAGCTTTTTTTTTTAATTTAGTATTTTACTTTTCTCCAGTTACATGTAAAAACCATTTTTTAACACTCGTTTTTAAAACTTTGAGCTCCAAATTTAGATAAGCTTTAAGTCCCCTATCTAGGACCTTCCACACAGTGGGAAGTCAGATTCATCTGCTGAGAATAATGAAGATGGGTCTAGGAGACCTGTCCCTTGGATTTTCTTAGCTTTCTCTTTTCCCAAGCAAGAGAAGGCTCGTTGGCTGGGTGGAAGTGGTATAACTGGAAATGACTGATTATTTTGAAAGGCATCAATAAAACATGATTTTTTTTTAAGTTTCAAAAATGTTACTGATATATTTTGTTTTCTGTCGCCTTCATTTCTGAATATTGTGGCTTCCTCCTTCCTTCTCACTCCCCTCTGCCCCATCTATCCCTAACTGAATAAAAAAAAAAGGCAAGTGATTTGGCAGAACTAACCAATACACCAGCTGAGCCTGATGGCATAGTGAGTGTTCTGTATCCATAGGCCCCCACTTCCGCACCCCACACCGGCCACACTTGGTCGTTATAGTTACATAACCTCCACTTCTCTTTCAATTGATTTTTTTAAAAATAAAAGCTAAGCTGGTGGAAAGGGCAAGAATGTGGCTAGACGGCACCAAAAACCCCAGTAGAAACTAGATAGCAAGAATCTGTTGTGGGCCAAGTCCGTCACTGCTGTGACCTTGCCTAAGCGATGCTCCAAGACCTGGGAGTAGGGATGAAGAGAGCAGATGGTGGGAATGACTCAGGTCTGGGCAAAGCACAGGTTCAGAGGGAGTGGGAAAGCTGAGGAAGTTGTGGGCATAGAGGGTGACCCTGAGTTTGAGATCTTAGAGTTGCCATAGAATGAGGTCCCTGGGGGTGCGGGGAGCTGATGGTGGAATGATGGAAGGCAAGGAACTTGGAGATCGGGGTGCCACCACTGATGATGAAATGGTTAAAAATGATGGCAGGAGGCCAGCTGGAGAATAAACCTGAACCAGGTTTTCAAGGGATGTGGGTCCTGGATTTCCGTAGGTGACAGGAGTGAAAGTGGAAATACTGATGTAGTCTGATAGCATGATGAATGAGTCTGGTGGAGTAATGGCCTGGGACCAAGGATCAGACTGACCTTTCTCCTTCACTTCCATTGATGTGGAGAAATAAGCAATAAGGTTATCATGGAAGAGGGCAGTGGGAGATGAGGAATCATCAGGGAAAAAGCAGGGGGTCTTCACATAGAGTCCACAGACCTCTTGGATAGATTTCAGAGGGGGTTTTCCTTTATAGTCCTATGTATTTTATTTTATGCATTCAAAATCATTATTCTGAGGAAGGATCCATAGGCTTCACCACACAGTCAAGAGGGATGTTTGGAATAAAAAAGGTTAAGAATCCTTGCCTTAAGGTGATGAGGGAAGTAAAACATTGAGGGAGACAGAGATTGTGCCCCACTGAGTGACACGGAGCTTCCTCAGAGCTCAGTGGAAGGGGTCGATGGGGGAGACCTACTGGGAGAGAGTTGAGACTGAGCTAAATTAGATTATTTGGGGGAGCTGACAGTGGAGTGGGGTCAGATTTCTTCCAGAGGGTATGTCAGGGAGGATGGGGACGACCACAGATTAAGAGGCTTATGTTGGTGGTGCAGGAGGGTGTAGGTTAGGGAGCACTGGATAGGCAGTCTGGTTCTCCGAAGAAGTTGGGGAATGGGAGGAGGAGAGTTAGGTACAAACAGGTAGAAAATCCCAACCTTGGGATCTGAATGGAGCAGTGACAATGAGTAGAAGCTGTTATGGTCAAAGGAGGGATCCCCATTACAGGCAGGAACCACATTTTGCCTCCCTCCTATCCTAGGGAGTATGACCTGAGTCTTCTAAGGAGCCACCCTATCCCTGCTCAGCTTCAGCTGGGGACAGGCAACCTTGTAGGTTATAGCTGAGCCAATGTAAATATAGTTTTATTTCTCTTTCCTTGTCATTGATCCCATCTGTGTCCTATCCCCCTCTGAGGCACTGAGTCGCATCTGACCGGGAGCTCCCTGAGGACAGGATCTGGGTCTCCTCCTGCTTCTGACTCCCTCTCTAGCCCAGACCCTCTCCACAAGGGACGTTCCAAACAGAATGGGGACAGATGGATTGACTGATTCCCCTGAAAGTGTGGGAGGTTCAGTCAGAGCTACAGAGCTTTGCCATCAGAACTTTTCCAGAATCTACCACCAATATCCCCATCTCTCCTTTCTCCCCTCCCCTCCCCCCAGCATGCCAGCACAACAGCTCAGGAAGCTAACTGGGCAACAGCCACACAGCCTTAGAATGTCAGTGTTGGAAAGGACATTAGAGATATTCTAGTCCAAACATCTCATTTTGCAGGAGGAAACCAGAGCCCAAAGAAGGGAAAGAGGCTTGCTCAAGGTTATACAGCCAATATGTGGCAGAATGGGGATTTGAACCCAGGTCCTTAGATTCCCAGTCCTGTCTTATTCATTTTTATCACATCTGTAAAAGTGATTGGGGGAAAGAGGGAGGAAGAAGGAGTTTTCCAGAGGGAGAAGCTGAACTAAGAGATGGGAAGACTGGTTCTTGAGCGTAGATCAGAGAAAGGAACTCCCCAGGGGTCTTGAGCACTCCTGAGAATGGTGGGGTAGATGGAGGGGTTTTGAGAGGAAGGTGAGTTTGAGTCATTCTGACCAACAGAAGGAGTGTAAGGAAAGCAGGACAGAGGAGGGTGGAAGTCATCCCTTGTCCTCAATTATGTTCCTGTAGGGACTCAGAAGTAGAACCCACATCCTTGGCCAGCTCAGGGATGGAGGGCAATGGGGAATGGAGGAGAAGTCTTTGCCTCTTGGGCATCAAAGAATTTGCCTGCCCCTTTCTTGAGCCCCTCATAGGGCCCCTCTAGAACCCCAAGCCTCTGACACACCACCTTCCTGCCATGCTCCAACACCCAACCTGGCATTCCAGCCCCTCCCCTTACTGGTGAGAGTTCACCCAGTCTGTGCACCTCCAGACCCACCACAGTGGACTCAGGCGAGCTTTGCACCATGCTTCTCATACGCATTCCCTTCCCTGATCTCTTCTTGTTCTGGAAACGGAAATCACGTCAAGAATACCTTTCCTTACCAGCCCTGGAGTCAGGAGAACCTGAGTTCAAATCCGGCCTCAGACACTTGACATTAGCTGTGTGACCTTGAGCAAGTTGCTTAATACTGATTGCCTCACCTTCTCCTCCAAAAAAACAAAAATACCTTTCCTGGAAAGGAGAAGTCAATCACTCACCCAGTGTCTCCACTCAACATCTCTGACTATCCAGACAGAGACACCCTTCTCCGGGCCTATATGCATTGTTTTCCCTCATTAGAATGTAAACTTCTTGAAGGAAAGGACCTCGCTTCTTGTATTTGATTCCCCAGCATTTAGCATGGTGCCTGGTATGAAGGGCCTAATAAAATTGTCTTTCATTCATTCTTTCACATTCACCACTCACCTTCAGCAGGATAATGGAAATCCTTTAGAGGGCCCTCCCCTCATGCTGCTTTCTCCTCTTCACCACCAAAGTCAGCAAAGGCTGTGAGGGAAGACGGCTCCTGGCTGATGTGGCGAGGCGCTGGAAAGCAGGACTTTGGAGTCCAGGGCAGCCTTGCTGCGTGACCATGATGGACGAACCTGGGTGTTTCTAGAGCTCCGTTCTCAGCGTCAGCAACAGAAGGCACTTTAGTGGAGAGATGCAGGGGTGTGTGTGTGTGTGTGTGTGTGTGTGTGTGTGTGTGTGTGTGTGTGTGTGTGCTCGTGCACGTGCATGCGTGTACTGGGAGATAAAGTGAATCATAACTGATCTTCATAGTATTTGGAGAGGGCATTGAGGGAATACAAGTAAAAGGAAGTCGAAGTTGAGATTTTTTACCAAGACCTGGGGCTGTGTGCCTTTTTGACTCCTTTCTGAGACTCTGTAAAATGAAAGGACTAGATAAGTTTCCTCTAATGTTCCTTCCTTTTATTTAAATCTATGACCCTATGATCTTCTTCCCCCATTACGCCCCAGACTCAGAGGAGTCTCATGTTCTGGGCTGTTTAGGATGGCTGTTGGGTAGGGATGGGCTGAGTGGAGTGTCCCGCTTTGAAGCCCACACCAAGCTGTGCATCCTGATTTGTTCAGGTAGGTCTGCTGTGATACCAGGCAGGTTCAGGGTTCAGAGGGCCTGCTTCATCCTGGAGTTAACCCTCTCCACCGTCTCTGGGACCTTGCCTTCCACTTGCTAACTCTGGTTCTGGGAGCGTGGAGGTGCAAGGCCCTAGAGATTGAACATTGCCATCTCAGCAAGACATATTCCAGGGGAAGAAGTTAGACTCAGGTCCAAAAGGCATTGGATGGAGGGTGAAGATGAAACCCCAGAATTTTGGCTCCCAGTCTCAGGGTTTTGGCACACCACCATTTTGTTGAAATCCCATAGATCAACCCTTTTATGCTCCCACTCTCTCTCCCTTTCTTCTCTCACCCTGTCCCTTCCCTGCCCTTCTCCCCATCCTCTCCCCACCTTACCACCCCAGGAAAATCAGCAGGTTCAGCAGTCTCTGACTTCAGGGTCCCCACCTTCCCAACCTTTCTCAGTCAACAAGAGCCCAGGCCTAGGAGGGTGGCCATCCTGCTGAGGTCTGGTGGGTTGCCATGGCAACCCAGAGCCTCCTGGCCCCACCGCAATGGCCCCTCTGAAAAATTTATCAGGAAAACTTCCCTCTTTAAAAATTAACATCAGAATTGAAATATTAAAGACAAGCTTCTTCAGGCAGGAGTGGGGAGAGGGGAACCGAATGCTAAATTTGGGTGTGGAGGGGGTGCTGTATCTTTAGCAAGCTAACACCTTCTCCCCTCTTCTTTCCCTAGCATCTCATCTTATCCCACCGTTTCCCAGGGATGCTACCACTCCTTCCCCCAAATCTCCCACCCTGAGATTCTAGCCCCCAAGATGTATTCCCGTCATACTCGGTCAGAGGACCTCAAAGCACTGACTGTGGGAGACAGAAGTGGGGATTGAAGACTGGCCTCCTAACTATAAACTGAGGCCTAAGTTGGGGGTGAGGAGGTGAGGCCCAAGGGGTCTCTGGTAGTGAAAAGACTGAAACCTCAGATTTCTCATTCCCAGCCACAGGGGCTCGTCTCATTATCGTTTTGTCAACATTCCAAAGATAAGTTCCCCCACCCCCACCCCATACATACCTCTATCAGGTTTTCTTTTATGCTCCCACCTCCACCATTTTGACAGCTCTCTGCTATCCTCACTCTCCCCCTACCCATAACTCAGGGACTGAGAGTGGAAAGGTCACGTTCCTACGTCCCTTTATCAGCTTTGACTGGCCTTGGTGGAAGCCCCAAGGACAATTCATTCCTCTTTGTACCATGGAGCCATAAGTCACAGTTTTCTGGGTACTTTGAGAAGGGAGCTCTTCAGTTGGAGAATCAACACCAACTTTGTTTCTAGGTCCTGAGCTTGCTCAACTTCCTCGTCTTTTCCTCCTCTCTCAGTAGTCCCCTTGGGTTGTTGACTCTCCGGTGGTACTCATTTTCCCTGGAAGTCAAGTCCTCATAATTAACTGGACTGTGAGATTGCTGACCCTGACATGGAGCCATTCAAAGCTGCTCTCTTTACTGGCCCAGGCTATGGGAGCTTTGGGGGATCAGCATGAGCCCTGAGGAGAGGCTGGGGGGAGATCGTGCCCTCAGACACTTCTTCAGGGAGCGCTTATGTCAGGGCATCTCTGGTGCCCAGGCCTTAGGGGAGGGTGGTGCCAAGCACTCAAACTGGCAGGAGCCTGCCAGCAGATTGCAGCCGCCTCTCCCCCTGCCCCTGGAGGCGTCTGTGGCTTGAGGCCCAGGCTGCTGCGGGGGTTGGCTCTTCCGTTATTCCCCCTCCTCCCCGCCTCTCTACTCTACTCCCCAACCCAAAATGAGGCCTTAAATAGGAAGAGAGGAGAGGGGGCTCCCCACACCTCCCAGGTTGGAAGGAAAACAACTTTCCTCAGTGGACTGAGCACCCCCCTTTCCCCATGCACATGATACCAAGTCATAGAGCCCAGGGTTGCAGCTGTCCCCTTCTCCATCACCAAGTTACCCCACCTTCATCTCAAATTTGCTGATGGTGGATGGTGCCTTCCTTTCCTCTCCTGGTCCCCTGCCCAAAGTCTCTGTTCTTCAATCCTGCTTCTAATGGGATCGTTTCATTTTGTTGCCCTATTCCCTGTTCTTCCATCCCGAGTTCTTTCCCCTTCAGACCTCCTAATCCTCAACCCCCTCCCATCCACACGTTCTTCTGCCACCTTCAGCTCCTCCCATCCCAAACTTAGGCTTTCCTTACCCAGGTGTGTGAGGGGATCCCGGGTCTCCCCCTATGTAGGTCTCTCCTTCAGAAGGGCCTATTCCCAGCTTTCTCCTACAGCCAAATTCTCCCTCCCTCCCTCTGAGGTGGCCCCATCCCCAGGTCTCCCCCAGCTTTCCCCTGGCTCAGTCTGGGGCTAACTTCTGCACTCTGCCTCCTCAGCCTGTCCACCTGGCCCAGGTGAGCTTCCTCATCCCTGCCTTTGGTTTGAACTTCACTTTGGACCTGGAGCTGAACCAGTGAGTG
The DNA here is from genome assembly GCF_011100635.1 of Trichosurus vulpecula. Classification (NCBI taxonomy): domain Eukaryota; kingdom Metazoa; phylum Chordata; class Mammalia; order Diprotodontia; family Phalangeridae; genus Trichosurus; species Trichosurus vulpecula. The sequence continues at coordinate 191,619,890 of NC_050576.1, forward strand.
TGTGTGTTTGTGTGTGTGGCAGGGGGTGGAAGGGAGTTGGGATGAGTTCTAGGTAAGGATCCTGGAAAAAAAAAAAAAGGCAGGAGGCCAGATCTAGGGGATGGGCTGGAAGGATGGGCTTGGGGGCAGGGAAGAGGGGCTGGATGAGAGACGAGTGGGAAGATAGTAGGGGACAGAATGGGTGGGTGCCTGGTGGTTTGGGGGAGGGGTCTGCTCTGCTGGGACCAAAGGAGAAAGAAAAGATTAACTGAACTCCTCACCCATCCCTTGCTCTGTCCTGTTCCCTCCTTGCTACCTCTCGGTCCTACTCCAGTCACCTCCTGGCCTCACAGTATGTTGAACGGCATTTCAACAGAGATGGGACCACCCAGCACCACACAGTGAGTGGACGTGAACGAGAAGAGGTGGGGCTGGTGGGATAGAAGTACCTGGAAGTATAATGGGTGGGCTACGGAGAGGGAGGAAGGTCGGAAAGGAGGAGATATGAAGGTAAATGAGGTCATTGACACACTCCAATTTCTGGTGTTGATGTTAGCTCTCCTCATCCTTATCTGCCCTTCCTCTACTCTCCCCCCACCCCCAATTATTTCAAAAGCTCCTACTAAGTGCTGGGCTTGGAGTCAAGAGACTGGGTTTTGAATTCCAGATCTGATACTTATTAACTCTATGACCTTGGGCAAGTCACTGCCCTCAGGTTTCTCATCTGTAAAATGAGGAGGCCTTTGAGGTCCCTTCTTGCTCTAAATCTACAATCCTGTGACTTCTCTGAGCCCCAATTTAAAATCATACACATACTACCAAGAAACGGTGGTTAGGAATGAGTTTTGCAAACTTTAGAGTGCTTTAGAAATGTGAATTATGCGGACTGTGCTGACAAGGTGGGGTGAAGAACAGTGGCAGAGAAAGAGACTACATTCTTTGGGGACCCTAGGAACTCCGGATTTTGTGGCTCCTCATTCTTTGGACCACAGGTCTACTAAAGTCTGGGGTGGGACAGCATGTTGTGTGGGGGAGGGGGAGGCAACAGTGGAGGAAGCATGGGTTTTGAATCCTGACCCCTGCTTACCACCTGTGTGACCTTGAACAAGCCACTTCTCATCCTTCTGGGCCTCAGTTTCCTCAACCATAAAGTGGGGAGGTTTGAATAGATGATCTCTAAGGTCCCTAAACCCATAGCCCTGTGCTCCTATGAGGAGGATGAGGCATCAGGAAGGGTGGAGGAAAGAAGGTCCCATCAACTTTCTGGACTTTAAATACAGCTATAGCTGTGACTCCACATCTGGAGAGGTCCTGTGCCTCTGTTGGTGATGGGAGCTGGTTATAGTCATTGAAGAAACAGTCTCAATTCACTTCCTGTCCCTTATCATCATCTATCTTTTGCCAAGTCCCAGTAGAACTTTCTGGCTGTCCTCAGGAATACCTGGGCCCCCTCCCCCCGCCCCCCCCCAGTTGCTGAAGAGGCCTGGGCAGAAATGAATGAGTTTCTATAAATAACCCACTCCTCTCCTCTCCTTAGGCGGTTTCAATAACTGGGGCAGAAGTAATTTCCCATGAAGTGAAGGGAATGGGGGGAAGAGGAGAGCTGGAGACAGGAGGAGTTATGGGGGGAGGGGTTCAACCCACTGCCAGTGAGCTAGGGATGGGGAAGAGCCTGGAGAAGCTCCTTTATAGAATCACAGAATTTAACAATGACCATCTAGTCCAGTGGTGTCAAACTGCAAATAGAAACAGTTTGTTTCATGTTGACTTCGAAAACCACAAATTAACATTATCAATGTTTTATCGTATTTTTATTTATTTTGTTAAACATTTCCCAATTCCATTTTAATCTGGTTTGGAAGGCCTAGGGGGCCTCAAATTGGACAAATCCAATCTAGTCCAATGCATTCACAGAGGGAATTCCCACTATAACATTCCCCAACCAGCGGTCATCCGGTCATACTTGACTGTACCCCTGATGACACTCAGATGGGGGAGCTAGAATCCCAGAATTTTCTCCCCTTCCATGGTTGTGGCTCTAGTCTAGGCCCTTATCACCTCTCTCTGCAACTATTATGATGGCCTCCTAATTATTTGCTAGTCTTCTACCTCCATCCCCTCCCCTTGCAGCCCAATCACATTCTCCTCCTCAGAACTCTTCAGTAGATCCCTATTACCCTAGGATAAAATATAAATTAAAATCCTTAGTCTGGCATTTGAGATCCTTCAGTTTAACTCCAGACCACATTTTTGTCACCCTATCTTGTAGCCTGCTTGTCTGTGTCTATGTTCTGTCTCTCTTATTATATTTTAAACCCCTCAAGGACGGGGACTGTCATTTTTCATCTTTGTATGCCCAGTGCTAGCATTGTGCCTTGCACGTAGTAGGAATTTAATAAATGCTTTTTGGGTTAATTTGAAAGATCCTTAGAGATTACCTAGCCTGGGAGTTCTTAACCTTTTTTGTGTGAGGATCCCTTTGGAGCCATCTGATGAAGCCTAGGGATGGACCCCTTCTCAAAATAATCTTTCTAAATGCACAAAGTAAAACACATAGGCGTACAAAGGAAACCAATTCAACTGAAATATAATTATCAAAATATTCACTAAAAGGGGCAGATAAAGTGGCACAGTAGATAGAGCAGCAGCCCTGGAGTCAGGAGGACCTGAGTTCAAATTTGGCCTCAGACACTTACTTGTTGTGTGACCCTAAGCAAGTCACTTAACCCCAGTTGCCTCCAGAAAAAAATATTCACTAAAATAAGTTTACAGATCCCAGGCTAAGAACTCTTGATCTAGTCTAATCTTCCCATTTTTCAGGCAGGTGGAGGCCAGAGATGACAGGTAACTTGCTGGAGGACACAGTGAGTTAGCAAAGCAGAGGCCTGAGCCTAGGTCTCCTTTCTCAAAGGCCAGGGCTTTGGGCCACAGAAATGCCTGAACTGAGCCTGACCAAAGGGATGTGGCTGAACCATATGGATCCTTGCAGCCGCCGCCTCATCCATCCCCCTGGCCATGTGAGGTGATGCCAGCTGAGGGAAGCCCAAAGGAGGCAGGCAGGGCAAAGACTTAAGTAACCCCCTTTGCTCTGTGACTGTTTCAGGGGGCCGGGGACCACTGCTATTACCAGGGAAAGCTTCGGGATAACCCAGTGTCCTTTGCTGCCATCTCCACCTGTCAGGGACTGCAGTGAGTATAGGGACCGCGGGGCACAGGTGGGGGAGCCCCTCAGATTCCCTCTGGCTATCGTTTCTCTCTGATCACTTCCCCATTCCCTGGGACAAGCTGTGGGCAGGTGAGGAGGTTGGGGGGGAGGGATGGTGGGAGCCAATCCTTTCTCCTCTTACAGTGGAGTCTTCTCTGATGGAAATTTCACTTATACCCTTGAGCCCCAAGGAGAAGCATCCCAGGTAAGGTGATGTTGTCTGCTCACTCTCTCCTAACCCCTGGGGCCCGCCTTTTGGAGTCTCAGCTCTGTTCACTCTCCCCATAATTACTAGGGATGACCGTTCTTCCCCTGGAGGGGCAAGCTAGCCTTTTCTACCCCATCCCCCTCTCCATCCTCCAATAATTCAGCTCTCTTTCTTGAGTTCTACTCCTTCCTTTTCCTTCCTGTCACCCCAGTCACAGTCAGGTAACCCCAGACACAGTATCCCTGCCTGTCCCCCCAGTAACCTCAGATCTGACTCCAATATCCTTCCCTCTGTCCCTCCCTCCCACCCCCATCTCCTGGTACTTGCCCCCCAAGGTCCTGACCTTGGAACCTGAGGAGCTGGGAGATTGGATCTGACATACTGACACGGGAGCCTTGGCTGTTCACCTCTGGGTGGGGTGAAGGGCAAGGGAGGAGGGAAATACTAGAAGCTCCTCTTTGGGCTTCCTCTGCTAGTCTGCCTCTGTTTCCCTGAAACGAAAGGGTCCAGAGTGGGCTGACTCCTCCCTCTTCACAATAGGGGCCCCTTCCCCACCTCATCCACCGGACCTCTCTTCTCCCAATCCCTGGATGCCGGGAACCAGGTGAGGCAGAGGGAGTGAGGGGAAAAGTGGTGAGGGTGGGGGGATACAAAGGGAGAAGGAATCTAGGTCGAACCCTCACCTGCTCTCCCTCCCCCCAGGTTGTTTGTTTGCTGCTCCCTCACTTCCTGTTCCACCGGCCCTGCCCAGGCTGAGAAGGAAAAGGCAGGTATGGGGCCCATGGAAACCTCAGGCTGCAGAATCCTCAGGTTTCAGACTCAGGCAGGAGGAGCCTGCAGCCTCAGGGACCCTGACAAGCATGGCCTGGGGCCGCTGACTTTATATGGGGGAGCGGGTACCCGTCCCATTCCGCATGGCAGCCACAACCTGCCCATCCCTGGGCCTGTCGCCTCCCTGGCTTCCCTGCCCACCCACCCGCATGTGTTTGCATCTGTCCACAGGCATACTCCCACTTACCCAGTGAGATCATTAAATGCTTTGCAGACCAAAAGCACGACCTAAGGATCTGCCATCCTTGCACTGAGCATGCAAAATATCGGGCAGAAAGTTGTGGGGTTCACAAAGATGCACGAAGGGGCAAAGTACACCAAGCTCTTGGGATGGGATGGAGAGGAAGAGGATGCCAGGCATATTATGTTCTTGCCTTGAGCTCAAAATGAGCTAGCTCCCTCCAATGCTGTATGTGTCCCAAGAAAATTCAATTCCCCAGGCCAGGGAAGCGAATGCAGAACTTTTCTGAGTCTAGAATAGGGGTTCTTAACCCTTATGCATCAAGGACCCCATTGGTAGCCTGGGGAAGTTTATGACCCCTTTCTCAGAATAACATTTTAAATGAAGAAAATCCAATACATAGAATTACAGAGGAAACTAAAGATTAGTTTTTTTAAAAAGCTAAATTATTTTGACATCTAAGTTCATGGACTTCCAATGGTTCCACGGACCCCAGGTTAAGAATCCCTGCTCTAGGATCTGTACTTCCCAATTTACAATCCCTAAACTTTCCAGCTGGCTGGAGGCCCTAGATTCTTTGGGACTTAGAGCTTCCAATGATTTGGGCTCAGCTCTCGGGGAGGGAGGAGGGCTGGTGCATTCTCACCTGTCCCTCACCCCCAACCACACCCCCAGGTCCGGCGTGGCCACTCCACCGTCCACAGTGAGACCAAATATGTAGAACTCATCGTGATCAACGACCACCAGCTGGTGAGTTCCTGGGGCTGGAGGCAGCAATTAGGGCTGGGGAGGGCTGAGAAGATACTGCCCTCTTCAGGACATTCTCCCTCCCCCAATCTCTCCTACCTGTTCCTCTCTCTTGTTTCTTGACGTCAGTTTGAGCAGCTGCGTCAGTCCGTCGTCCTTACCAGCAACTTTGCCAAGTCTGTGGTGAACCTGGCTGATGTGGTAAGCAGTGCCCATCCTGACCCCTGATGTGACTACCTCCTTAGCCCCCTGCCCCCAATCTGCAGCCTCTCCACCTTCACTCCAGCCAGGGCCCTATTCCTGCAACACGGGCTGCTAAACCGTCCATAGGGATCTCTGTGGGTCACGTTGCCTCAGAAAACTACATATTAATATTATCTGTTATACTATTTTTATTTTTTAACTGTTTCCCAATTCAATTTAATCTGCTGTCCTGGGGGAGAGGTGCAGGGTGCAGAGGGCCTTGGGCTTGACACCCTTCTCACAGCCAGCCTGCAGTGTGTGTGGCACCCTTTGACTCCCGGCTAGCTCCTTCATCGCTCCCCAGGGTTATGAGCGAAGTAATAGCAGATATTTAGGCAGCATTCTAAGGTTTGTCAAGCTCTTTGCATGTCACCTCATCTGATCCTTACAATGGCCCTTGAGGGAGGTGCTGTTATAGCCCCATATTAGAGATGAGGGAACTGAGGCTGAGAGAAGTAAAATGATCAAATCTCAGGTTTTTCCTGACACCAAGGCCGGCACCACACCACCTAGGATCCATGCCCTAGAGGGAACAAGGACTGGGATTGAGTCTGGAGGCTGTGGTCTCTGGAGTGGCTTCAGTGCTTTAATTTCAGCCTCTCCCAGAGAGTCACATCACTCCCTGCTCTGAATGGAGCGGAGGAGCAGGGCTTACCTCCCATTATATAGGCCCAGACTGCCTAAGGAGGTTGGAGTGTTGAAGGCTCAGCTAGGTCTCCGGCCCTTGCTCCAGCCCCACTCCCTTGGCCTTTCCCTGCCCTGCTCCCCCTTTGTCTTGCCCCAGGTTAATAATAATAAGAATAACAGTGATAACTAGCATTTGTAGAGAGCTTTAAGGTTTGCAAAGTGCTTTACAAAGGTTATCTCATTTTATCCTTGAGATGTAGGAGCTATTATTATCCCCGTTTTACAGACGAGGAAACCAAAGCAGGGAGAGGTTGTGACTTACCCAGGGTCATACGGCTAGTGTCTGGGACAGGATTAGAACTGGGGTCTTCCTGATTACAAATCCACCCACTGTACCACCTAAACCATCCTTTTCTTCTCCATCCCCAGCTGTACAAAGACCAGCTTAACACTCGAATTGTGCTGGTTGCTATGGAAACATGGGCAGGTGGTGACAAGATCCAGGTACAGGATGACCCTCTAGAGACCTTGGCACGACTGATGGTCTACCGGCGGGACGGACTACCTGAGCCCAGCGATGCCACGCACCTCTTCTCGTGAGATTCCTTGGCCCACCTCCCTGACCCTTTCTTCATCTCCCTTTCCCGGTCAGAACCCTTTCCCCTCTCCAGACCCTAGAGGAGCAGGGACTCTCCCCCTAGACTCCCACAGCCTCCTGGGAACACAGAGAGGCCAGTCTATCCCAGCCTCAAATGGCCCCCTCTGTCTCCTGGGTTCCCTTCAATTATCTCCACTGAACTTCTGGGTTCCCTGTCAATAACTCCTGGAGAGAGCAGTCCTCTTAGAGGCTCTGGGAATGGAGCTGATCTGGCAGAGGGACCAGGAGCCAAGGCTGGGACCCAGGAGTGGGAAGAATGCAAAGGGAAAAGGAGTAGCTTCTCTCAGGCTTAGCTCAACGGTCCCATCCCCCCATGGCTCTGATTTATATTCTGCTCCCACCATCATCTCTGTCCAAAGTGTGGATTCTTTATAACCCCCTGCATTCCTCTTACAGCAGAGCTCTTTGCTTGTATTCCTTTGTGTGTCCTCTCCCCAACCTCCCCTTTGATCAGCTGGAAGCTAAACCCTCGCTCGCCTTCTGCGTGACACCTGCTCCATCACTCTGGTGGCCTCTGGTGCTCTTTTATTTCTTTTTTCTCCCCCCTTTTTGGTGGCCCTTTCCCTTCCAGGTTTCCAGTGCTCTCATGTTTTCTGGTCCTTGGAGAAAAAAAAAACTCTGATAAGCTAATTCACACTAAGGTGTTAAGGTCTAGAATCCTGGAACCTTAAAATCTTTAGAGCTGGAAGGAACTCAACTAGCTCATTTTGCAGCCATGGGAATTGAGCACCAGAGAAGGAAAGTGATCCCTACAAGGTGACACAGTGAGTTAGTGGTGGTAGAAGTGTCATCCCTCCCAGGGATGTTCACATTTTAAACCATCCGTAGGAAGAGGCTCAGCCAACTCCAGAAATGACCCAGAAATAGTGGAATTGCAGGCATCAAGGGTGGAAAAGATGTGTACACAGAGGACCTTCCTAACCTCTTAAATCATCCCATGGCTTCCTATTTGGCAGACCTACCACTAACATCATATCTCCCCCCATCCTTCCTTCCCCAGGGGCAGGACCTTTCAGAATGCCAGAAGTGGCACTGCCTACGTTGGGGGCATCTGCTCCCAGTCTAGGGGAGGTGGCGTTAATGAGGTAAGAGGCAGTGGGGCTTGGGCAGGGACCAGGGACAGGGAGAGGAAGAAACAGAGCATGGGGCTGGTTAGGAAGATTCTGGAGGCAGGTGGGGGCTCCTCTCGCTTTGGGGTTTGGGTTCAATTTCTGTCTCTCCATCACTCCTTCCAGTACGGTACTGTGGCATATGTGGCAGTGACATTGGCACAGACCCTGGGGCAGAATCTGGGCATGATGTGGAATAAACATCGAAGTTCAGCAGGTAACCCCTTAAAGTCTTTTGCCCTTTTGACCTCCAGAGCCTTCCCCCCAACACACACACTGTGTCCCTGACCGAGTCTCCAGCTCATGAAAATGAAAGGAGGAGGGGGTGCTTTCCATCACATACCTATATACCAATAGGATTTAGAGCCAGAAGGGGCCTTCTTCCCCACCCCTCTCATTTTACAGAGGAAACAGAGGCCCAGAGAGGTCATGTTCTCTACCTAAGATCACACAGCTTTTAAGTAACAAAATTACAACCTAGAGCCCTCTCTTTCCACCACCCTGGACTCTGTAGTGGAGAAAAGCAGGCAGATGGGGTGGGAGAAGTATAGGGGAGAGTCCTAGGCTACTAAGGACAAGGACTTCTCTCAGAGTGTGCCCTGGATCTTTCTGCAGGCGAGTGCAAATGTCCAGATACCTGGCAGGGCTGTATGATGGAAGACACAGGGTGAGCTCTTTTTTTTTTTTTTAAGAGGGAAAGGTGGGGCCACAAGATCCAGAAACAAGGCTGGGCTAAAAAGACCAGCAGCTGCACTGATGGCCTTGGTGGTGGGGTGGGAAGAGGGGAGCTCTCTGGGAGCTCTGTCTAGATGGAGTCCCCCGGTCCTGGAAGTCCCAGGAGCTCGCTGACATGCGGTACCCAGTGATGACCACCAGATACTTCCCCAGGCCTGGTTTAGAGTAGAGCACACCTCCCTCCCGCTGTTACCTGGTCCCTATCCCCTGGTGTGAGAGAGAGGTCAGCTCCCGCCACGCCCCATGGAAGACCAGGTTCGGCTCCCTTGGCCCTAGGGAAGGTCAACTTCCACCACGCCTGGCTGGGGAAGACCGGGTGGCCCTTGGGGAGGCAAGGACAGGCTGGTGGTGGGGACAGTCAGGGACACTGGCTGGCCTTAAGCGCCCTCCTGCCTCCTCCTTCAGGCATTACCTACCTCAAAAGTTCTCGCGTTGTAGCCTGGAGGAATACAGCCAGTTTCTGCAGGAGGGAGGCGGGAGCTGCCTTTTCAACAAGCCCCTCAAGGTAGATATCCCCGGCCCCTCCCACTCCACCCCTCTCCCCCAGTCTGTCGGCACCCAGAAAGTAATGTCAACTCTGGAAAGGACCCTGGAGCCCCACCTTCCCTTTAGTTATAAAGGAGCCCCTCTCCCCACCCCTTCCCTCACTCCCGCCCCAGGGGAGGCAGGGGATGGGGCTAAGGCCTCGGATTTGGGGCCCAGGGAACCCCTCGCTCTCGCACCCCCCCTCCAGCAGGCTCAATGGATAGCCTAGGGCGCAGGGAGGGAGGAAGGGCAGGAGAGGGATCCTCCCCTGACCTCCCTGCAATCGCACCCCTCCGCAGTTGCTGGATCCTCCGGAGTGCGGAAACGGCTTCGTGGAGGCGGGGGAGGAGTGTGACTGCGGCTCGGTACAGGTGAGTGTGCAGGCGGGGCAGCCAGGGAAGCTGGGCCCGGGGCCGGGGTCTGAGCCGGGCGCTTGCTCGCCTCCTCTTCCCTTCCCTTCCCTCCCCGTCCCTTCCCTCTCTTCTCCCAGGAGTGCAACCGAGCCGGCGGGAACTGCTGCAAGAAATGCACGCTGACCCACGACGCCATGTGCAGCGACGGGCTGTGCTGTCGGGGATGCAAGGTGAGGGGCCGGTGGGCTTGTCATCCTGGGCTTGGAGGCTAAGTAGGGGCGGCCCTGGGGCGGGGCGAAATCAGAGAGCCGGGAGAATGGAATGGGAGGTTTGGGGGCGGAGCCTGGAGGGGGCGGGACCTGGCACTGGCGAGGAGCAGCAATCGGAGGGCCAGGAGGTGAAATGAGGGCGGTCCTAGGGAAGGGACATGTGAGGGCGGGGCCAAGAGTAGCAATTGGAGCGCGGGGAGAATGAATGGGGGCGGTCCTAGGGCGGGACCTGGCTCGTGCTGCGAGGGGGGCCGGGAGAATGAATAGGGGCAGGCTTCGGCCGAGGGAGGAGCGATCGATTGCAGGCTTTGAGGATGAATGGGAGCAGCGCTGAGAATGGTGGGTGGTGGGAAGATTTAGACTGGACCTGCGCCGTCGGGAGGAAGGAAACAGGGAAGGGTTCACTTAGTGCTTCATCCTCTTCCTCCTGCCTAGTACGAGCCAAGGGGAGTGTCCTGCCGAGAGGCTGTAAATGAATGTGACATCGCAGAGACCTGTACAGGGGACTCCAGCCAGGTCAGTCTGATGCCCCTGAAGGACTGGGCTGTCCTACCATGGAATCTCAGCCCAGCCCTCCCCCTCCCCCACTTCTGGGATGGGAGGAGGAGTACAGAGCATCCCTGACCTCAGTTATTTCCAGTCCCCTCTCATTGGAAAGTGGGGGTCGGGCACCTAAACACTCACCCTTGTTTCTGCAGTGTCCCCCCAACCTGCACAAACTGGATGGTTACTACTGTGAGCAGGAACAGGTAATGAAAGACAAAGGGAGCTGGAGGGAGGGGGCTTTTCATTATTCCCACCTTCCTCGCCAGTGCCACCCCTGGAAAAGTCTCAGGTTCAGTGCTATCTCTGTCTTTTTCTGTCTCTGCCTGTCCGTATCTCCGTGTCCCTATCTCTGGCCCTCTGTGTCTGTCTGTCTCTCTTTCTCTCAGGGTCGCTGTTATGGAGGACGTTGCAAAACCAGGGACAAGCAGTGCCGGGCACTCTGGGGCCACAGTGAGTCCTGTGCATGGCATCACGCCAACACCAATCTCATCTCATGAATACAGACAAAAACACAGCATGTCATATAGTAGGAAGAGTTCTGATTGGAAGTCAGGACAATTGGGTTCTAGTCTTTGACAAATCTTGGGTAAACCTTCCCCAGGCCTGTCTATAAAATGGTAGTGGTAGCCTCTAAAATTGTGTGTTGGACTAAGTGGCCTCTATAATCCTAAGGTCTCATTCAACACCTACACTTTTTGGATCTCTGGTTGTGGGGCCAAGAAGGTGTGAATGCCTGGGTGAATGTCCCTCTCCCCTGGAACCCTTCCTGATGTTCTAGGAGCTCAAAGACCTAGCTGAATGTACACATAGAGAGGTGATCTACAAGCAGGAGTTTTTAACCTAGGGTCCATGAACTTAAGGTTTTTTTTTTTAATTTTAATAACCATTTCAAAGTAATTGACTTCCTTGGTAATCCATTGTATTTTGCTTTATGTATTTTAAAAAACATTCTTTTGAGAAGGGATCCATAGGCTTCACCAGACTGCCCAGGGGGTCCATGACACTAAAGAGATTATTCCAGGGCTAGATTGTTAACCCTTTGAAAAAGGGCAGTTCAGAGAGCTCAGAGCAAGCCGGGTGTTTTGTCTCCTGCAGATGCTGCTGACCGTTACTGCTACGAGCGACTGAACGTGGAGGGGACAGAACGAGGAAACTGTGGGCGCAAAGGCTCTGGCTGGGTCCAGTGTAGTAAGCAGTGAGTGGGTCCCCTCCCAGGAGGAAGCGCTGGCCCTGGGCTCCTTGGCAAGGGAGACAGTTGGCTCTGGGCCTCCCCAAGAATTTTCTGTTTAGGGCAAGGGCCCTGAGGTAAGAAGGAAGGAGAAACCAAGGCAAGAGAAGCTGAGAGGGAGAGGGGGAGGCGGGGTGAGGAGCTATGAGGGGGTACCCATCAGCCTCTCCTTCCTGATTCCTCAGTTTCTTCATCCGTTCAGAATTATAGTTAGGATCGGGTTTCTGATGAGCCAGGGTTGGAGCTGAACTAGGCTAGGGGTATTTCAGATTAGGAGCCAATCATCAGGGTTAGGGTGTACTCATCTCTGTCTCTCCCCACCTCCCATCCCCAGGGACGTGCTCTGTGGATTTCTTCTTTGTGTCAATATCTCTGGTGGGCCTCGGTTAGGGGACCTGGGTGGGGACATCAGCAGCATCACTTTCTACCACCAGGGCAGGGAACTTGACTGCAGGTACCTGGAGCCCTATCTCTTAAGGCCAGCTGAGGGTGGAGGGAAACCCATCTCTTTGGAGCTAGGATTAGAGCGGGGAGGAGGAAAAAACTAAGTGGGAGGGGGAGGCTGAGGGGATAAGGTTTTGATTAAGGGACAAGAGAATGGGGCAGTGAGTGGGGAATACACCCCAGACACTGAAGCAGAGCCTGCCTTTCCTTTCAGGGGGGGCCATGTGGAACTAGCAGATGGCTCAGACCTAAGCTACGTGGAGGACGGCACTCCCTGTGGCCCCAACATGCTCTGCCTGGATCACCATTGCCTCCCGGCCTCAGCCTTCAACTTCAGCAGCTGCCCTGGTAGTTCGGGCCGCAGGATCTGCTCTGACCATGGGGTTGGTACTGGCCTCTCCACGCCCAGACGCTGATTCTTCCATGAAATGGGTCAAAGCCAGTAGACTGTCTAGGGAGGGTGGGAAAGGGGATGGAGATGGGAAGGAAAGGGGAGATGGTGACATCCCAGCTCACACAGGGCTTTCCCTCTCCCTCTCAGGTTTGTAGCAATGAGGGAAAATGCATTTGTCAGCCAGACTGGACAGGCAAAGACTGCAGTGTCTACAACCCAATGCCCACATCTCCACCCACAGAAGAGACTGAGAGATACAAGGGTGAGCTCTGGGAATCTGGGGGTTGAAGTGAGAACTCCATCCTTTTTTTAAGTTAAATTACATTTTTTTCAGATACATTTCCCCTGTCTTCCCCTCCTTCCTCCCTCTGTTGATTCTTATAGATGTGTTCTTTCTCCACTCATTTCTAACTGAGATCCAACTCCTTTTCACCAGGTCCTAGTGGCACCAATATCATCATCGGCTCCATCGCGGGGGCAGTACTAGTTGCGGCCATCGTCCTGGGTGGCACTGGCTGGGGATTCAAGTAAGAGCTGCCCTCCCTCTCCCAGCTGATCTTACTGACCAGGGGTGGGGTCACCGTGTGGCTCCCACTCTGTCTGAATGCCTGGCCTCTGACGACCCTGGGCCAACCTTTGGGAAGGGGGTAGGGAGTCCTGGTCCTGATGGGGCTAATCAAAGGCTGGCACAAGGAAGTAAGTCCCTAAATGGACTCTGTCTCTCCTCTCTCCCTTTCCCCTCCTTTCTTCACTCCTGAAGAAACATCCGCCGAGGAAGGTATGACCCGACTCAGCAGGGGGCAGTATGATGCCATCTCCACCTCCATTCCACCCGCATCCGCATCCTGTCTCCATCTCCATCATCAGCTACCATCCTGATCCCTCCAGTGGTCACAGACCTGAGCTCACTACTTGCCACCTAGCTCCCTTTGCAGGGGGTGGGGCACTAGGTTGGAGAATGACAGACACCAGTGCCCTCTGTCATTCCAGCCTGCCTGCCTGCCTTGGATCCAGCCTGGCTATTGGCTTATCTACCTGCTTACTCATCGAAAGGGTCACTTTTTCGGGCCATCCTTTTCTACCACCAGCTCTCCATAGCCCCCATTACAGACTGAGGCCACTAAAATATTCACTGGGCCTCCTCAAGCTCTGTCCTTCAGCAATAAATAAGCACAGCACCAGTCCCCCGGGGAAGGGGGAACACAGGCCCCATGGTCCACCTGTCTCCCCATCCCATCTGTTCATTTCTTCCATATCATTGACTGTCTGACCTCCCCTGCTCCTCCGCCCTTCTAGTCTTTCATGGGTTTCCGTGACTTTCCTTCACCCTCTATAGATTGTCATGGTGACAGACAGGTTGTACTCAGAGAGCAGATGTTCAGACATCTAGGGTGGCGGGTGGGGGAATCCGCTTCTCTGCTGAGGGCCTTTGTGGGAGGAAGGCTCTAACACCCTCCTTCACGTCACCATCTTGGGGGGTGGGGTGGCTAGGGAGGGACTCTAAGCTGAGAGGTGCGCTTCTCCCCTGCTCCCCTGTCAGCTCTCTGGGTTTTTCTGTGCTCAGCTGGCCTGAAGCCCGTCCCTTCTGTAAGATGGTTCCCTCACCTTCTCTGGTCCCTTGTTTCTTTTCCAGGTCGGGTGGGGCCTAAGCTCCTCTCCACCCCATGCCTGGCGCTCACAGTCACCACCTGGAAAGGGAAAGGACACACCTACCCTCACCCCACCAACAGAGGAGCAATGCCATGCGAAAGTCTTCCTGGGGCCAAGCAATCAGACAGGCCCCCAAAGGGACATCTTGATGGGGTGGGTCCCTGGGAAGGATGGGCTGTGGCCCCAGCCCCTGCACTACTACTGAGAGTGGGTGGGGCTGGAGTGTTCGTCCTGCCCCCCTCCTCCACCTCATGCCCAGCTTTGCCTTGTGTGCACTCACCCCCTCCCCATGTGAATGTAGCTTCCATCATCACTGACTGTGCCCAGGCTGGGACTACAGGCCAGAGGGCATCAGTGAGGGAGGGGGACAGCCACCAGCTGACACTGCACTTTGGCCCTGGGAGCACCTCGGCTGACCCTGCCTGCAAGACTGGTTCAGTCAATAAAATACCAGGTCCCAGGGCCTCCACACCCAGCCTTCCAGGGGCTCGGGGGATAACCGCTCTTTGCCCCATGCTCTGACTTCCTCACTCTCCCAGTCAGAGCCTGGAGGTGGCTTAAGATGTCTGATTTTTTTTTATTGAGACCTAAATGATGAATGTAACCACAAGGTTGGCAGGGACCAGGGTAGCTTTTAAGGGCATTCTGGTATTAAGGGGGAGAATGAAGAGAAAAAAAGACATAGGGATTCCCCCTTCCCTTTGATGGGGTCAAAGTCCTAACTACAGAACATAAATTTTCCCCAAATCTAAGGTGGCGTTTGGGGAGCAGTCCTTACTTCTATCTATCACCAGTCCAAACTGGAGCTCCCCAGCCCTACTGAAACACAGGACAGGCCTGAGCGTTGAATCTAAACCAAAGCAGCCTGGTTCTGTGGCCATGACCCCAGAATGTCAGCAAGGGCCAGGGACTGGACTGGCAATCCCAGGGAGGCGTATATCATGAGCTATTCCCTCATGGGCAGTTCTGGGACTAACTCAGGGTTTGAGTGCCCATAGGGGTGACCTTAGACATTGTAGGCAGATGAACCTCTTCCCTGGCCTTGGGGACTGGGTTCAAGGTACCCTGTGACTGGTGCTATGGTGGGTATCAGAATAATGGGGAAGGAAAGCACAGGTCCCCATAGCAATCTGCAATCCCAAGATAGGGCTTCAAGACTACATCTTCCCAGATACTCAATTTAAACTCCCCTTCCTCCTTCCACCCCAAACCCAAGGCCTGAGCAGTGTTTACATATGTTTTTGCTGCTGCCTCTCCACCCCCACCCTCTGAACCCAAAATGGGAGGCATCTCTCCACCTAGGGAGAGAGAGACCACCCATGGGTGGCTCTCCCTGGACAATCACCCTGCCTCTGGGCTTCCTTTATGAACTTTGACCTGGAGCCGAAGAAACTAAGGGGTGAGGGGACCTGTCCTACTTCCTCTCTCCTAGTTTAAATCTGGCCTGGGATGTGTGAGAAGGGAGACGAAAAGGCCTATGCCTCCCTCCTCCACAACCAATACCACTCCTTCCTGATGAAAGCTGCAGTTTTCAGCCCTTTCCACATCTATTAAGTCCAGGCTCCCCCAACTGGGGCAACTCTGGGGAGGAATCACAGCGGGGGTGGGCTGCATCCCCCTTCCCTCCCCAAACTTCACCTCAGGTGCTAGCTGGGGGGACCTGGGGCTGCTACATTTCAATTCCTTCTAAGTAGCTGTCAGAACCGTGGTGGCACCTGGCTGCCGTTAACTAGTAGGGCAGGGTCCTAGATGCTCCTAGCTGGCTCTGCCCAAGGCAAGGTGTCTATGGGTGGGAACCCACTGACAAGCCCTGCCCCAAGCACACCTGCCCTGCTGCCTGGAGAAGTAAAAGCAGGTCTAGTGATGCCTTATGGAGTTCCCCTGGTGGGATTGTGCACATTTGTGTTGGCACATGCCTGAGCATAAGTTTATGGCTTTGCACCTCTGCACAAATGTACCTCTGGGTGTGCCAGTGTGTGAGCGTATGTGTGAGTGTGTGTGTGTGTGCACTTGCACACTCGTGTGCATGGTGTATGTATGTGCCCACACTGGTTGGGGGAAGGGAGAGAGAATGTCTACCACCTTTGTGTGACCGGTAAGCCTGATGCTCTCAGCCATCGGCATCCTCTCATCCCGATGCCTGCCCCCATGACGCCCACTCCCCCCACCCAGGCTGGGGCAGAAGCTGTAGATTCCCTGAGAGTGATGCCGTCTCCATGAAGCATCCTGTAAATACACCATTATGGGGGGAAGGGGAAGAGAGGGAAATAAAGATCACATCCTGGGGCTTCCGTGGAGCTCACACTCACATTCTTGGTCTTGTTGTTGACTTTGGCTCTTGACGTGATTTCTCGGCCTCTCTCTGCTCACTGAATCTAGGTGCCAGGGTTATTCTCCCCCAGCCCACTTCCAACATGCCAGAGGTTATCAGCCTAGGCTGGGAACACTTCCCAGGGATGCTCTCCTGGGAAGAGGACTTATTTTTCATTTCACTGAGAAGGGAACAGGCACAAAAAAGGTGTATCAGCTCTAGCCAAGAGAATCCTTCCTGTTCTTCACCGAGATTCCAAAATCAGAAGTCTTCCTTGACCCATAGAAAACCCAACTCTTCTCCCCCACCCAGACACTCTTAAAGGGTCTGCCTCCTCTTAGAATTCATTTACACCTCAAGAGGGCAAAGGTGGATCCAGATTGAAGTATAGTTATCCCTTCCACATGTGACTTTCCCCATCCAGGTTTCAACAAATCACGGGTCAGCATGAGAAATACGGGAATTTTGGGGAGACTTGTTGAAGCTGCAGATGATACATGAAAGCCAGCAGATGACGTAGAGCCTATGACCAAATACTTAACCCAAATTTTACAACAAATCACTGCAAATAACCCAGAAAAGTAAAGGAAAAAACTGAGACTTCTCAGGTATGAAGGGAGGGCTAAAAAATTTTATGCAGATTTTCCAGATCGCTGGGGTGCCATGCCCCTACCCTCCACAATGTGAAAGGGATAACTATTTCTCCCTGGGATTGGGATAAGAAAACAGCCCAGACATACAGATTGATCTGATACCTAACCTATTCCCAAGATCACGTGTGTACCCCAAAATACCAGGGATCATCTTAAGTTCCAAAGGGGTCACAAAATAGCAGGCTTAAATATTCAGTAAGTCAAAATCATTCCAGCCTGAGAGGGGTGATGAAGGAAGTCTGGGACTTTGTTATAACTCATGGGACCATACAAGGGACATAAAGAACCAACTGAATTAATAAGCATTTAGTGTCAGTAACTATGCTAGGTGCTGTGGATATAAATACAAAAGTGAGATAGTCCCTGACCTCAGAGAGCCTTATCTTCTAATAGGAGGGTATACACACGGCAGTCAGGAAAGGAAGTTTTGGCCTGGAGAGGGTCATCAAAGGCATGTTGAGTGTTGGAACCTGTTCTCATGCTCCTTCCAGAAGCACCTGAAATATTCATTCAATTACTATTCCTTAGAGAGGTGGAAAGCAGGGATAGAGTAGTGCAGATGTCAAGATCCTCTAATGAGGATGGAGGCGTGGTCCAGGTTTGGTATATAGTGTGGGTTAGGTGAATTTGCACCTATTCACCGACTGGAAGAGTGTAGCTCCGGGGACAGGGGCATGGTGTGTTCCCAGTGGGTCTAGGGGAGCACTGGGTGGATAACAAAGTGTCCCAGTGAATCTATGTACCCAACCCCCTCAGTTTTTGCAGACGAGGAAACTGAAGCCCAGACAGATTGTTGATAGGTCACACAGGAAATAAGTGAATTTGAACCCCGGTCCTCTGACTCAAAATCTAGTGCCGTTTTCATTGTACACGCTTCTCTGGCTGTGGAGTCAAGAACAATCAGGGTTTGAAGTTTAGCTGTGACAGTTTCATTGAGCTGTTTCAATCGTGTCCAACTCTGGAGCTTTCCTGGCAGAGATACTGGAGCGGTGTGCCATTTCCTTCTCCAGCTCAGATGAAGAAACTGAGGCAAACAGGGTGAAGTGACTTATCCAGGATCACACAGCTAGTAAGTGTCCGAGGCCACATTTGAGCTCAGGAAGATGAGTCTCCCTGACTCCAGGGCTGGCACTCCATTCACTGTGCCACTAGCTACCAAAAGCACTATGTAAACCCGAGTGAGTAATATTATTTACGATATATTTGACTCATAACAACCTCACCCCATAGGATAAGTGGCGCAAATGTTATCTCCCTCATTTCACGGATATGGAAAGTGTGCCTCACGGAGCGATTTGTCCATGGTCACAAAGCTAGTAAGCACCAGAGCCAGGACTCCAAGAGAAATCTTCCCCATCCAAGCTCCCTTCCTCATGCCAAGCCGGGTTCCAGGAAAGGTAATGGCAGTAAACAGCTTGGTGACAAGGTCGTAAGCATTTATTCAGCACTTACTAAGTGCCAGGAACGGTGTTAAGTGCTAGGGATGCACATACAAGGAGAAGAAAAAAAGATAATCCCTTCCCTCAAGGAGCTTACACTCTGAGAGGCGAAGACATCGCACAAAAGGAAGCTGAAAATGGGGGTGGGAGTGGAGGAGAAGGTACCAACTTGGGGACCCTGGTGTGGAAGTTTGGAAAGTCACAAGCACAGCCAGGAGGAGAATGAAGGGTAGCCGACCTGGGATCTTCCCCAAAATGGAGGCTGCTGGGGAGGAACTCGCCAGTGGGAGAAGAGGGTCAACAGAGGGATGCTTTAGGGTGAGAAGGAGCCAGCAAACAGTGGTTTCCAATGAACGACTGAAAAAGTATTTATAAGTGCTTCTTGTAGTTCAGTCACACCCAGCTCTTCATGACCCATTCGGAGTTTTCTTGGCAAAGATACTGGAGCAGTTGGCCATTTCCTTCTCTAGCTCATTTGACAGATAAGGAAACTGAGATAAACAGCATTAAGTGATTTACCCAGGGTTACACAGTTAGCAAGTATCTGAGGCTGAATTTGAACTCGGATCTTCCTGACTCCAGGCCTCGCACTTTATCCACTTTGCCACCTCCCACTGGGAGTACATAGGTACATCCCTTCCAGAAGCAGTAACTGAGCCAATTTGATGATGATTCCCAAACTGGAAGGGAAGAAGCTAGCCTGGGAAAAGAGAGTGAGTGTTGCTAGGGACAGTCACTAGTGAGTTTGAGGGAACATTAGAGCAGAAGTTTTAGAGAGGAAAGACTCAAAAACCCCAAGGTATGGTCTATGGTCAGCAAGGCAGGTGTTAAGGTAGCAGGTAGACCACTGGCCCTGGAGTCAGGAGGACCTGAGTTCAAATCTGACCTCAGACACTTGACACACTTACTAGCTGTGTGACCTTGGGCAAGTCACTTAACCCCAATTGCCCTGCCTTCCCTGCTCCAAAAAAAAAAATAACATGTCAGGCATGTAGGGAGTCTGGCTCAATGGGTAGGTTGGTAAAGACAGAGAACAGTGGAAAGTCCTGAAGCAACTCTATTTACAGTTGTGGGGATGGCGAAGGGAACAAGCATTTATTAAGTGCCAGACACTTAGGGGTAGCTAGGTGTCACTGTGGATATAGCTCTAGGCCTGGAGTCAGGAAGATCTGAATTCAAATCCAGTCACTTACTAGCCGTGTGACCCCAGAAAAGTCACTTAACCTTGTTTGCCTCAGTTTCCTCGTCTGTAAAATGAGCTGGAGAAGGAAATGGTAAACCACTCCAGTATCTTTGCTAAGAAAACCCCAAATGGGGTCAGGAAGAGTTGGACACAACTGAACAACACCCCCACAGCCCTGCACCATGGCACAGAAAGGACTGATTTTGCTCAGTATCTGAGACTTAGTCACAAGACTAGTGAAGGACTCGAGGAGTCTGGTCTCCATTAGATTTTGGTGCTATCTACTCTCTTCCCATAGTGAGAAAAGCTCTGTAACTATGGTAACATACTCCTAAGTTCTTGGAGGCTGGAAAAGGACCACCAGATTCTGGGTAATCCCCACAGGAAAACGACCCTTTTGCTCTTCCCTAATTGGTTCTCTATCTCCATGCAAGCTGTACCAAGTCTTCTCTCTCCCCATCTCCCACATCAGCCTCTCCTCCCTCCTTCCCTCTCTCTCCTCTGAGGGCCTTGCTTCGTATTTTACCAAGAAAAGAAATCATTCTTAGGGAATGTCTCTATGTCTCTATGTCTCAACCCCTTCTCTATGTCTCAACCCCTCTCTCATCATCTCTTCTTTTACTCTAGTCTCTGATGAAGACAAGACCCTTCTTCTTGCCAAGGACAATCCCTTTACATGTACCTTCTATCCCATTCTCTTCCACTTTTCCAACAGATTGCCAGCACCCCCCCCCACGCACACCCATTGTCCCTTCTCTCTCTCCAATATTGTTTTTTTCCTATTTATCCATTCCTGCCCTAAATCCCTATGAACACGCCCAAGTCTGTCCCATCATGGGAAAAGCAACCAAAAAACCTTATTACATCCTCTCAAAGCCATCTTCCTCTATCTCTCCTCCATTTCCCCACCAAATTCTTTGAAAAAAAAATGTACTTTGTCCTCACTGCCTCCATTTCTCTCACTCACTACTCAGCCCTTGGCAATCTGGTTTCCAACCTCATTGTTCACCTGAAAAGGCCTCTACAAAGTGACCACAATTGCCAGATCCAGTGGCTTTTTCTCACTTCTCATCCTTTTCAACCTTTCGGCAATATACAACTGCCAACCATCTCTCCTCTTGGATACCCTCTTCACAGATCTACCCTTTCTTGGTTCTCCTTCTACCTGCCTGATAGAGCTCCTTCTCAGTCTCCTTTGATAGGTGACATGATATAAAGGATAAACTACCCCCCAAGGCTCGGACCTGACCCTCTCTGACTCATGGTGATCTTTTCAGCTTTTGTGGGTTGCATTATCATCTCTGCATGGGATTTTCTAATCCATACATATATCCAGCTCTCTTTTCTCAATCAAGAAGTATTTATTAAGTGCCTAGTGATGGGCCCACTAATAATGCACGATATTGATAAAGGAGTAACTGGTCCAATCATTATGGAAAACAATTTGGAATTGTTCAAAGAAAGTGACTAAAATATTCATATTCTTGTACCCAGCGATTCCACTGCTAGGTTTGTGCCACCCCAAGAGGTCAATGATAAAAAAGAAAGCTCCATACACACCAAAATATTTATAGCAGTACTTTTTGTAATAGCAAAAAACTGGAAACAAAAGTCACACCCATTGATTGGGGAATGGCCAAACAAGTTATGGCACATGAATAATGAAATACGATGAATGTGATGAATACAGAGAATCATGGAAAGACCAATATGAATAGATGCAGAGTGAAGTATGCGAAGACGGGAAAACAATATACGTAACGACGTTATAAATGGAAAAAATCCTGAAATTGAATGCTATGAAATTATAATGATCAACTTGGCCCCAGAGCAGAGATACAAGAAGGTACCTCCCTCTATTTTTTGTAGAAGTGGGAAACTATGGGTGTGGAACGCTGCAGCTAAATGTTGGACTTTTTTGAGATATTAATTAGTTTTGTGGAACTGTTCCTTCTCTCCCTCCCCCTTTTGTACTCTGTGATAAAGAATGGTGTAATGCATGGGATGCAGCTAGGTGGTGCAGTGGGTAGAGCGCCCAGCCTGGGGTCAGGAAGTCTCATCTTCCTGAGTTCGGCTGACACTTACTAGCTTTATGACCCTGGGTAAGTCACTTGACCCCAAAAGGAGTCCTGAAGAATCAGACAAAACCTGCTAGAATATAAGCTCCTTAAGATCAGGAATTGTTTCATTTTTTTACCTTTGTATCCCCAATGCCAGCTGCAGTAGCTGGCACTTAGTAGATGCTTTTAAAAATGATGGATATTTTTGCTTTTATATCTCTTACATTTCCTAATGCTCTGTTGTTGGTTGTTTTTTCAGTTGTGTCTGACTCTTCGTGACCCCATTTGGGGTTTTCTTGGCAAAGACACTGGAGTGGTTTGCCATTTCCTTCTCTAGCTCATTTGACAGATGGGGAAACTGAGGCAAACAGGGTGAAATGAGTTGCCCAGGGCCACACAGCCAGCAAGTATCTGAAAGCTAGATTTGAACTCAGAAGATGAGTCTTCCTGATTCCAGGTCTGGCACTTTATCTGCTACATCACCTGGCTACATATGTAGATATATCCTAGACACACCCACTCACATGTATATCACAAATATACACACATAAATATCACAATATATCACAAAATATGCACATATATGTATATACATACACATACAGGTCTATACATGTGTGTGTATATATATATATATATATATATATATATATATATACACATACACATATAGGTTTATATATGTATGTGGGCAACTAGGTGATGCTGTAGACCCTGGACAAGTCACTTAACCCTGTTTGCCTCAGTTTCCTCATCTGTTGGGGCTTTGCAAACATCTTACTCCCGGGTTAATCATATCTAGAGATGTCCTCTCCTCAAGCCCCTCCTCCCCCTCTGAAAGCCTCTAGAAACTCATCTCACCCTTTTTCTCTCCCCTCTGAGCAGCTGAAGAACTCTTTCTACCTCTTCTCAGACAATAAATACATTTAATTGGTGTATTGGACTCTGTTTCATTTCAGGTCCCTATTCAGGCCTGGGAGTCATTTGTTAACAACATAGAAGTATACAGATTAATACAAGGTAGTTAAATACAAAGTCATTAGGGAGAAAAAGCCAATGGGCGTTAGATTTTGAGCTCCTTATGGGGAGGGACCATCTTGTGCTTCTTCTTGTATCATCAGAGCTTAGCAGAGTGCCTGGCACATAGTAGGTGCTTAGAGATGCTTATTGTTTGACTGACTGGAAGTTGGAGGGAATCAAGAAAACCTTCATGTAGAAGGCAGTACTTGAACCTCATCTTGAAGTGGGCAACTCTGCAAGGCAGAAGGTGATGAGGGAGTGCGTCCCAAGGCATAGGGGACAGCCGGTGCAAAGGCTTGAAGTGGAAAAGTAGAGCTGCGCGTGAACAACGTTGTGCTGGTAAGTGTTTAACAACCGGCTCTCCAAAAAAAAAAAAAAAGGATTTATGACATTATAACGTTTTCTCCATTCCTTTCTTAAGTTTAGACAATCAACCTGACAATAAACGAGGTACTGTTTTAAGGGTACTTGCTGATTTCCAAAGTGCAAATGCTTATACCAGAAATTTAGCCATCGCAGGAGTCAGTTTGAGCGCACCCCTGAGGAGCAATCAGAAAGCCAGTTTGGCCGGACTGCCGAGTCATTGAAGGTCACGTGGCGAAAGGCTTTAAAAGCCAAATGGAGGCGTTCATAGTGTGCCCTAGAGGCAAGAGAGAGCCATGTGGTCCCCGGGAGGGCCCAGGAGAGCCTTGTTAGGGGCGTGTGATGGGGATAATGAGACAGCAAAGCAGGCAGATGGCGAGGCGAGCGTCCAGGAGGAGAGGGCGGTCATCGGGGTCAAACGCAGCAGAGACGTCCAGGAGGATGAAGACTGAGACCAGGTCATCACCTTCGCCCAGCTCTGGGGAGAGGAGTTTCAGTTCCACGATGAGGTTAGAGCCCAGACTGCCCAGAGCTGAGGCGTGCGCGCGTGCGTGCGTGTGTGTGTGTGCGTGTGTGCATGTGTGTGAGTGTGTGTGTGTGTGAGAGAGAGAGAGAAGAGGAGGCACTGCGTGGAGGAAGCTTGTTCTAGGAATACGGAAGAAAAGGGGGATCTTGGGACATGGTTGGAAAGGATTTGGGCACATTCATGGTTACATAATATACATTATATAATATATATTATAGTATAGTAATACTATATTATATACAGCATATTATATGTAATACATAGTATAGAATACAGAATATATTGTATTGCATACAACATGGTATACACAATATATTTTTATTTATATGTACATGTACAATATGTACATATGATCAATGTATATAACTATATATAATACAGAATTCTAATTATATAACACAGCTATATAATTATACCTAGTACAATTATGCACAATATATTCTATAGTTCAGTCATTTTCAGCAGTGTCTGACTCTCCGTGACCCCATTTGGGGTCCTCTCAGCAGAGGTACTGGAGTGGTTGGCCATTTCTTTCTTCAGATCATTTGACAGATGAGGAAACTGAGGCAGACAGGGACAAGTGACTTGTCCAGGGTCACTCAGATAGTAAGTATCAGAGGCTATGTTTGAACTCAGGGAGATGAGTTTTCCTGATGCCAGGCCTGGCGTTTTTTCCACTGTGCCACCTAGATACCCAAATCACTAGCAGATAGACTGATATACTATTATACATAATATATATACACACGTATACACACATACACATGTATGCACATATATGTGTGTTACACATAACACGCTACCTATTACATAGTATATTAAATAATTATTATCTCATAGCTAGCATTTAAGTACTTTAAAATTTGCAGAGCCCTTTAGATGTTATGTTGTTTGATCCTTAATGTCTGAAGACAGCAGGAAGAAACCAGGGAATAGACACTGAAGATGGGAGGGAGTGAAGGGAATGTTTGAGGTGGAAGGAAACAAGCATTTATTAAGGGCGTACTGCATGCAGGGCACTGCGCTGAGCTCAATAAATATTGTCTCATTTGGTCCTTGCCACATTCCCGGGAGGCCGGTGTGATTATTATTCTTGTTTTAGAGTTGAGGATCTGAGGCAGATGGAAGTTAAGTGACTTGCCTGGGGTCACATGGTCATTAAGCATCTGAGGCTAGATTCGAACTCGGGTCTTTCTGACTCCAGGCCTAGAGTTTTACCCTTTGTGCCACCTAGCTGCAAAGCAAACTGTTGGAGAAGATGGGGGGGTGGGGCATGAGATCAAAGGCATAAATAGATGGGATGGACTCGGCAAGGAGAATGGTTACCTTGTAATCTATCAGACGCTGGAAAGAGGAGAGATAAAGAGAAGTGGAGGAAGGGGCGCTCATGGCCAGTAGTCTCCGTTTTCTTAAAGTCTGAGGTGAGATCTTCAGCTGAGAGAGAGGGAAGAGGAGAATGTGAGGGAAGCTTGGAGACAAAAACGATTTGGAAGAGTTTCTTTGGGGAGTGGGATAAGGAAGTAATTAGGGAGGATTAAAAGAGTTGCCTTGTTGCAGGAAGGTATTAAGGTAATGAAGTCAATACTGAAATCCTTACTTTTCTTCCCGAGCTTCCCTCTTCCTGTCCCACCATTCCACCAACAATGTATTAGTGTGCATGCTTCCCCAGAGCCCTCCCAACATTTGTCATTTTCCTCTTCTGCCATTTTTGCCAGTCTCATGGGTGTGATATAGACCGTCAAAGCTGCTTTATTTATATTTCTCTAATTAGTAATGATTTAGAGTATTTTTCATATGTATATATATTGCATATGATACACTGTATATTATATATATTGCATATATACTATTACGCATATTATGTAATATAATGTTATTGATAGCTTGGATTTCTTCCTTTGAAAACTGCCTGTTTACAAACCTTTGACCATTTATCTCCTGGGGAGTGGTTCTTAGTTTCATTAATTTAAATCAGCTCCTTATATATCTTGGATATGAGACCTTTAACAGAAAGACTTGATATAACCACCACCATTCCCGCCCATTTTAACTGTTTCCCTTTTAATTTTGACTACATGAATTTGGCTTATACAAAACCTTTTAATTTTACATAATCAAAATTGTCACTTTTAACTTGTATGAACTATAGCTGTTTAGTCGTGAACTCTTTCCATAGATCTTGTTTTTCTAATTTATGTGACCTTTTATACCTAGATCACATACTTATTTGAAGCTTATCTTGGTATATGATGTGAGGTAGTGGTCCAAACCTAATTCTTGCCAGATTGCTATCCAGTTTTCCCAGCAGTTTCAGTCAAATAGGGGTAGAATGCTGCGATATTGTTTGTTTCTGAATGTTATGTACCTAATCTGTTCCAATGATCAACCTGTTTTTTAATCATTTTAATGATTACTGCCTTGTAATATAGTTTGAGATCTGGTACTGATAGAACCTTCTCATTTTTTAAATTATCCTTAATATTCTTGATGTTTTGTTCTTCCACATGAATTTATCATTTTTCCTAGTTCTATAACATGCTTTTGTTGTTTTCTTGGAGAGCAGTGAGTAAGTAAATTAATTTCAGTGGTATTGTCATTCTTAAAATTATATTGGCTCCACCTACCCCATAAGCAATTAAAGTTTCTTTAATTATTTAGGTCTATATTTTTATAGTGTTTTATATTTGGATTCTTATAGATCCTGGGTGCCTCTCAGTAGATACACCACAAAATATTTTTTTAAGCTTTTGTAGTTATGTTGAATGGAGTTTTTCCTTTTTAACTCTTGCTGCTGAGTTGTTGGTTGGTTTTGGTTTTTTTATTTTTTTTGGTAATCTACAGAAATGCTACTGATTTATATGGATTTATTTTATGTCCAGCAACTTTGCTGAATTTATTAACTGTTTCAATTGATTTTTTGGTTGATATTTTTATGGTTTACTAAGTAAATCATCATATCTGTACAAAGTAATAATTTTGTTTTCTCTTTCCTTATGCTTATTTTCTCAATTATCTTACTTTGCTCTTAGTGTTACAGCCAGCATTTCTAGCTTTATTAAGAAATAGTGGTGATAATGGGCATTTTTGCTTTACCCCTGATCTTAATGGTAAAGCTTCTAACTTTTCTCCATTACATATAATGTTTGCTCTTCTATTTGGATAGCTATTAAGGAAAGGCCTGTTTATTCATATCCTTTCTGTAGTTTTAAATAGAAACTGATGCTGGATTTTCTCAAAAGTTCTTTCAGGATTTATGCTTTTAACTATTGTATTAATATAGTTTATTATATTTATAGGCTTCCCTATGTTGAACCAATCCTTCATTTCTAATATAAACCCAACCTAGTCATTGTGTGTAACCATCCTGACATTATTATAGCCTGCTTGCTAATATTTAAAATTTTTGCATAAATGTTCATTAGGCATTACAGACCTATAGCTTTCTTTCTTTGTTTTGTCTCTCCCTGATTCAAGCATCACCCTATCCTTTTGTACTTTTTCCTCATTGATTTTAGCTCCTCCCTCCCTCTTTCCAACATTGAGGGTGGTGAAATAGGAAAAACATCATTGACACTATAGATCTGAAGCAAACTGCTTTCACTTGGCCGCCCCTTCTCTTCTGCCCCCCAGACCCTCATGGCAGATTCTTATACTTTCTTTCCTTTTAATCCTTTAAAACAACTCTCCAGTTGAAGTTAGTTTCATTTACCGTATTTTGCCACATAATCGTCACAGATTTTGTGCCAATTTTTTTGCAAAAAAGTGGGGCACGACCATTATGTGAAGCTTTTAAAACAAGAATTGTGGTGGTATTACTTAAAAATCATTTATTACTAAACTGTCTTTGGTGCAAGATTAGGATGCAAGGAATACTTGTGAATATATGTTAAAATTGAATACTGACTACACAAAGTGAGCTGAGAATTCTAGGCTCTCAGATGGCAATGCAGGGGAGATAAATACACACTGGTGAACACACTGGTGAATACATTGCTGCTCTGTATACCTTTCAAATGGACTGACAAACAGAATTATACCATGCGATGATTACATGATGGAAGGTTATAAACCAATTTTTGGACTGAAAAAAAATCCAAAATAACCAAGGGTGTGAGAATTATGCAGTAAAATCCCATATGTTTATCTCCTTCCTCAACCTTTCTCCCTGACCCATTTCTCTCCTTTCTATATCCTTGCCCATTCCTCTTTTGAGTTAAAAGTATTTAAACTCTATGCATATACAGTTCAACTTTTCTTTGACCAGGTCAGATAAGGGTGAGGAGCATGTGATACTTGTGCTTTCTCAGCCTTCTTTAACCTTTTTATATTCTTCTCATAAACCCCAATTATATTGTAAATCCCACATCTTTCTTTTTCATTTCATTTCTAGTATGTTGCTTTTTTGGGTTCTTTTTTTTTCCTCTCAAGACCATCAACACAAAACAAAGCCACCTCTAGTTTCTGTCTTATTTAATTCCCTTTGTGACCCTTGAAAACATTAGGATGCTGAAGGGTCACTTGTCTCCCCCTCTATTAGGGATGGAAGCAATTCATCATCATTTAGCCCCTCCCAAGTTCTCAAATATATTTAGCTTTCTGGATTTCTCTTGACTCCTGTGTTTGCATTTCAAAGTTTCTATCAGCTCTGGGTTTTGTTTTTCCCATCAAGAATGCTTAAAAGTCCTCTATTATATTAAGGGTCTTTTATTTTTTTTAAGTCAGCAAGTATATATCAAGTTTCTACTGTGAGTCAGGCATTATGCTAGTGCCTGGGGAGATATAGAGAAAAAGCAAAAACAGTCCATGACCTCAAAAAACTCACTAGTTGGGGGTGGGGGGAGGACAATATTCCCCTATAGTATTACACTCAGTCTTGCAAGATACGTTATTTTTGGTTTAAGCCTTTATCGTTTTCACATTTGGAATGCTGTAGTCCAAGATTTTCATTTCTTTAGAGTGTTACTGCCAAGTCTTGTCTGATCCCGACGGCAGCTCCTTGATATTTGACTGCTTTCTTTCTCACTGCTTACAGTACTTTTTTGTGACCCGGATGGATGCTCTGAATTTTGGCTATGAGATCCTTGGGAGTTTTCACTTTGGGATTTCTTCCAGGAAATGACTGGCAAGCTCTCTATTTTTACTTTGCCTTCTGGTTCTAGTAAATCTGGGCAATTTTCATTTATGATATTTTGAAATATGGTGTTCAGGATTTTTGTGGAGCTAAGGAAAAAGAAGACAGTCATGGGTTTTCAGAGTCCAGTGATTCTCAAACTACCTCTCCTTGCCTTATGTTCCAGGTCAGCTGTCTTTGTAGTAGATGCCTTACACTTTCTTCTACTTTTTCAATCATCTGATTTTATTAATACTGCTTATTATCTAATTTCTATTTGATCCATTCTAATTTTTAGAAAGTTTGCCAAGTGGTACGCTTTTGCACAGTATTTTCTAAGTTATCTATTATTTTTCCTCCAAAGTTTTTCTTCCTTCCTTCCTCTCTTACTTCATTCCTTCCAGTTACTCTTGTAGTCCTTGTAAGCCAAGCCATTTCTTTCCCCCTTAGGTCTGTCTTATGTTTATTATGTCATTACCCTCTTCTTTTGGGTTTTCCTTTTTGGGTGTCTCTTGGCTCCTATCTCTTCATAGTTTTTGGTGTCTTCTGTTTATTCCCATCTCCAGCCCCACTTCCTGATTTGGAGCTTTGTGCAAGGCCAGGCTCCCACACTGTTAGCCCTGACTTCAATTTTGCAGACTCCAACATGTGGCTTTTGCCAAGCTGGATGACTGCTGGCAGGCTTCAGCATCCCCGGTCAGAGCCCCGTGGTTGGCTGAGCTTGGTCTTCTGGCCTGTTCACCTGAGTTCATGCTGGTTTTCTCTCCCAATGCTGCAGCTTCTGGCTGTATTTGGTATAGTCCTGGGCTGAAGGAGCTTATTAAATGTTCCCATTTGGGTTTCTGGATCATTTTTCAATGTGGTTCCCTTTGTGGATAACTGCAGGAGTATATATGGGAATGGAATTCCTTTGTTTAGCTTTTAAATGCCTTCCTAGTTTGGCTCCAACCTGTCTTTCCATCCTTTTTCAGTTGACTTCTCTTTTTGAATTCTACAGTTCAGCCAAATTACCATTTTTGATGTTCCTCACTCACATATCATCTACATTTCCACTTTACCTCCACTTTATAGAATTTCTTGTCTACTGTAAAACTCTGCTCAGGTGCTAGCTTCCACGTAAAGCTTTTCCTGATGCTCTGATCTTCGTATCCCGAGCGCATAAGGACCAGGTTCACTGACTCTCCCAGGTAAGGAAACTCTACCAATGCAGTCAGCCCCTTCCCATCAACTTGAAATGCTAGAGTTTCCTAGAACACTGAGAATGTGATTTGTCCAAGGTCACACAGCCAGTATGTATCAGAGGTGGGGCTCAAACCCAGGTCTTCTTGGCCTCAAGGCTGCCTCTCACCTGGTTCTACGAGTGCTTAATAAATGCTTATTGATTGAGCTGGTTAGGACTACTCAACTTTTTAATAGTAAGAGAGTTGGGGTACAAATAATTCTTGTGACAGCAAGTTTGGGTGCCCAAAGTTAGAAGGGCATGATGGAATTTATGTCCAGACATCCCTCCCTTCATCCTTCTCCTGGAGCAGCAGGCTGTCCCAGTGGTCAATTATTTAACTAGCTGAGCAGGTTGTAGTATATCATTTGACCACTAGATGGTTCCCTGGCTTCTCACATGTAGTCCACTCTTACTTTATTGCTTTTGCCCTTGTAGAATCCACATGAGACTCAGCTATCCCCATGTTGCAGTAGTGTATAGAGTTCTATGATCTAGAGTATGCATCAAAATTCTCAAAAATATGCCATCCCTGTTATTTTGCTTGCTGACCCCCTCCCCATTCATTCCCTCACCCAAACCACAACACAGCTCACAAATTATAGCAATTCACTCTTCATGGTCATGTGATGTATTAAAACGGTATCACCGAAATTAATCAATAAAACAAAAGACCATCAGAGAACAAACTACAAAGTTGTTTCTAGCTTGAGCTGGCTTCCTTCCCCCACTCCCCCCTCCCCCACCACCGTCTTCCCCCCCCACACCCCCAGTTAATCTGAAGGGAAACAATAAAGTTTCTGTTGGAAATTTCAATAAGTTTTAAAATTCAAGGGGGTTTTCTCAGCAAGCATTTTGAGGAAATGGAAGAAAACGGTGGAGTTGCATTTGATGACCCCACTTGGATGATAAGGCAGTGTCTCTGATCTGGTCTGCAATGCTTGTTCTTGGTTCACCGCGTCCACCATGACATTTCCCCTCCAGTTTGCTCAATCTCCATCTCTCAAGTCAGTTCTAGGTCCATTGATTGTCACGGGACGGTCTGTTCTCCCTCTATTTCCTTGTGGCCACTGAGGCTGAGGCAGCATCCATGTAAGGACATCCTGACCCATTCCAGCTGCTCATGGGGAAAAAAAAAACTCAGCATGGAGTTAGTTCAAGGGTTGACTTCTCTTTCTCTTGCCTTAAACTCTAAAAAATTCTCAGGAGTTGTTCTAAGACAGGGAGGGGTTTCTAACCTGGAATCCAGGAATGTGCTTGTTTTTGGTCTTAATATGTTGATAACTATATTTAAATATAATTGGCTTCCTTGGTACTTCTGTATATTTTATCCTTTTAAAAACCTTATTCTGAGAAGGGGGTCCTTAGGTTTTACCAGCCTTTCCAAGGGGGGGCAAAATAAGTGAAAAACCCATGCTCCAAGGTCAAAGGAATTCGAAACCAGAGCATTCTGGTAAGTATATTCTGATACACATTTTCTAGTTTACTCAATTTACCCTGACCACTTCTGGGACATCTTGAAAAGCCAGGCTATCCCCTAAAAGCATTTATTTTGGGCACTGGGATGCATTACAGATGTTTTCTTAAAAACCAGAGCTACAACAAACAGGTTCCTGAAATGTGCATGCCTAGCAAACTGACATACTTGAAATTTGCTTTTTAAAAAAGGTACTTTTGTAAAACATAGAATTTACACAACAGGAAGAGTACTGACCCTAGACTGTATCAAGCTTAGATTATTCTGTCAGGTTTCCCTATTTCCTGTTATGTGGGTACATTTTTAGATAGGAAAATGGGGGAAGATTTGGCTTCAAATGAAAATTTCTTTAAACATTCATAAACCAATATGGAGTGAAGAAGAATAATAATTTCTACTATAATAGAAACAATCCAAATATAAACAACTTTGAAGACCTAAGAATTAAGTACCAATCCATAGTGGAAAAGGCGAGTTTCCTTGCTGGGAGTTCCCATGCCACAGGAATCAAGTCTGATATGTTTCAAGCTGGTGACGTAAGAATCCAATTAGACAATTATCTTCTAAGGACCAATGTCTAAGGCTGGGCTGCTAGGTGGCACAGTGGATAGACCTCAAGTCAGGAAGACTCATCTTCTGGGGCTCAAATCTGGCCTCAGACACTTACTAGCTGTGTGACCCTGGACAAGTCACTTAACCCTGTTTGCCTTAAGTTTCCTCTTCTGTAAAATGGGCTGGAGAAGGACATGGCACACCATTCCAGTATCTTTACCAAGAAAACCCCAAATGGGGTCATGAAGAGTCAGACACAACTGAACAACAAAGTGTCTAAGGCATCTTGCTGGGAGCTGGGGATACAAAGACAAATGCGAAACACACTGATATCGAGTTTACATTCTGCTGCTATTAGAATTTAAGCTCCTTGAGGGCAGGGATTGTCTTTTGCCTTTTTTTGTATCCCCGGTGTTTAGCACAGTGCCTGGTACATAGTAGGTGCTTAATAAATGTTTAATGATTTATTAATATTGATTTTATTGGGGGGGTCATGGGGGAAGACGTAAGAGAATATAATTACATTATCTAGAAGAGTCTGAAGAGGTATGAAGGTGTAAAAACTAGTGGAAAGTGCCTGTGTGTATTTTGGGACAGGGGGAGATTTGGTTCTGCTCCCCACCTCCATTTAGTTGATGTAATCACAGAAAAGGGCAGGAAAAGAGTGCTTGCAAGTTATTAATATGCTAAGGGAGTGTGAAAAAAATCTCTGAACTGGAAAGGGAGCTTGCATCATCTAAGCTCCAGGTGGCACATCTTTGGCCAAGCTGGGGGGGGGTGGGGGTGGCGTTGGTTGGGGAGAAAATAGGGTGACTTAAAGACCAGCTTGCCAGTCTACTAAAAGAGAATTTGTGAAATACGTCCAGTAGGGAGTGCACGAGCATGCACACATGTTCTGGAGACACAGATACAGACAGCATTCTAGGCAGGAAGCAGTTTCAGGGTCCATGAAGGCTAGCAAAGGGAAAGCAGACTTTATATAGATTTAGATTTTATTTAGGCACAAGAATCAAGGAAATTCAGTCACTTTTAAGCGAGGGATGCTTTCTCAGAACGAAGGTGTAACCAGCACACCTAAGCTTTTGCTGAGAGCAAGTGGGCTACCATAGTGGGAACACATCGGGAGAGATGCTGTGAGCAAGCACTTTCTTATTAAGCTATTTGGGGCCATCAAAGATGGCGACATCTGCCTGGAAGGGGTGAACTATCATAGCTTCTTCCTAAAGGCAAAAGGACGGCCGAGATGACCTTTAGAGTATTTTGAGCTTTCCACTGAAGAGAAATTCAAACTCTTGGGCTATTTTTGCTCTGAAACAGAACAGAAGCAGTAGTATGGTGGGAAGCATACTGTACTTGAAATCAGAAGACCTGGGTACCAAACTCTGCCCCGCCACTTACTATGTACTTTGCCTTCTTCACTGTGGCTTTGAGGCAAACCAGCGAACCCATCTGGGCATCAGTTTCCTTTTCTGTAAAAATAGGAAGGTTGGCCTAGGTGGCCCCTAACGTCTCCTGGCTCTAATTCTATGATCCTATGAGTTTTTATGGGCCGGGGAAAACTCAGCTGTAGGCACAGACCTCTAGTGCCTGAGAGCTGGCAGGTGAGGGAAGCAAACCCTGCTCGCTGTATCTGCTCTTGCCCTCTGTGGATTTTCCCTTGAAGGAAAAACCATCCACAACCTCCTGGTCCTCCATTCGGCAGGCTTAGAGCTCTCCTCTCCTAAAAGGACTTGGCTGCCCATGCATCAGCTGTTGAGAGCAATCTAGACATGAACTTTGAGGTTGGGAGGACCCTAGAAAGTGAGACATTTCTTGGGGCTTAAAAGGGGCATCCAATTGTGTGGCCCCTACAGCCCTCAGAGCAGCCGCAGAATTGGCATTGCCAGTGACGATCTGGCTGCAACATCTACCCTTCCCTCAGACTTCTTCAGGCAGGTAGTGCAGTAAGGGCTGGATGTGGACGTGGGAAGACCTGAGTTTGAATCGAATCTCAGGCATTAAGAACTGTGTGACTCTAAGCAAGTAATGTAACTATTTGCCTCGGTTTTCTTCCATAAAATGGGGGTAATAACACCTCCCTCCTGAGATATTTGTAAAGCAATTTCTGCAATATTCACAAACCTTAAAGCTCTATGTAAATGCTATCATGGTTATCACAATCATTATTTATTGTTCAGGGATGAGGGCCTGGCCTGGAGGTGGCCTGATCCTTTCTACTACACACAGGGCCCTTGGCCTAGAGCTGGAGTCCCGGGGCTGTCCAGAGCTTAGCATGGAGCTCTGGGGCCTTATGGAGTACTCGGATGCTGGGAGCCAAAGTAATATTTTATCCTTGGATACACAAACCCGTATATACATGGTATATACAGTTATACACATCTATTTGTTGTGCTTCATTCATTTCAGTCATGTCCAGCTCTTCCTGACCCCATCTGGGGTTTCTTGGCAAAGATACTGGAGTGGTTTGCCATTTCCTTCTCCAGCTCATTTTACAGGCGAGAAAACTGAGGCAGAGTTAAGTGACTTACCCAGGGTCACACAGCTAGTGTCTGAGGCTGGATTTGAACTCAGGAAGATGAGTTTTCCAGACTCCAGGCCTAGCACTCTATTCCTTGCGTTATTTAGCTGCCTAAACATACATACGTGTATGTGTATATGCACACATGCGTATATATATGTATATATATTTTAAATGAGACACGGGAACATGTGAATTTATTTTGTTTGACTATACCTATTTATCACATGGGAGAGAGATTTGAGGAAATTTAAAATTTAATTAGTTTTAATTTTAAATTTTAATTTCAAATAAAAAAAATAAGTTCTGAGGGTAAACCAATAGCCCTGTTTATGCTAGAGGTTTGCCCAGAGGCTTGGCACTTCCCTCCCTTTCCTGATCCCAAAGGTGGAGACATTCTAGGACTTTAGACTTGAAGAGAATTCTTAACAAAAACTGCAGCGGCGGTTATGACCGGAATGCTCTGAATGGCGGACACCAGGGATGGGAAACCTCTAGCGCTGCTCGCCTTTGAATGAATCCCAACATGTGGCCCTGAGGCCGCAGGTTCCCCATCCCTGGAGTATGCTATGCTACACACCTTCACCAAGGTCACAAAGGTATTTATTCTCACGCCCTCCCTGGGAGGCAGGGCTGATTACAGATAAATAGCTGAGGAATCGTCACAAGACTTGGGGAACACCAGGGGTGGATTCTGATTCCAACAACACTCATTAGCTGTGTAAAATTGGGCGAGCTGCCTCACTGAGTCTGGTGGTGATAACACCATCCTTACCTCACAGGACTGCCATGAGGGTCACGTGAACAATGTACCTGAAGAGCTGTGTAAACTGTAAAATATTATTCAAATATGACTTATTATTAAGTAGAGACTGAGGCAAAGAGGGAGCTGGCTCGATGTCACACAGCAAGTCCACAGAGAAGCCGAGATTAGAAATAGTTCGCTGACCTGCAGCCTCCTCTCCAGAACGGTCCTAGATTTTCTTCTAAAATGTTAACTGTTTGTTCCTCTCGTCCTTGCTTCCCCACCCCCTCTGACCCAGGCCTTCTACCACTGGAATGGAAGCCCCTTTGGCTGCCTGTAGATGAATTTTCTTTCCCAGTGTCTGAAGAGCTGCCAACCTTCATTCTCCCTGAGAGCCATCTTCCTCCTTCTATTGTCTCTGGCAGTTGTAGGGCCCACTTGGGTTTAAAAATAAACTCCTTGTCTGCCAGGGGCTTTCTGCCTTCCCTCCAGACTAACCACTGTAAAAGGATCACTTCTTTTGCTGGAGTCTGAATCAGGCTGCCTCTGAAATCAGGATGTCTGAGGTTACTCTCCACAACCCATCACAAGCCAGCTGTTCCACTAGCCAGTCAGATAGGACAAACTAAGTCAAATGGTACCCCGTGCCTCCAACACTTTGAAGCTGGTGTTGTTTAAGGGCTGTGGGTTTAGAGCAAAGGGGCTCGAGGATGGGAAGCAAGACGTTCAATCTAAGGAATCCCTAGGAGACTAAGGATGTGTGTGAGTGTGTGTGTGAGTGCACAAATACTTGAACTGGCCCTCGATCTGTTAAGTTTTCTGGAATCTACAGCAGAAATGTGAATGACCTTTACAGTCAGGAAAAATCATTTTGTCTGTGGTCCCCACTTCACACCATTCGTCTCATTGCAGGCAGTAACTTTTCTTCCTAGATCACGATGGGAAGACAAGGAAAAGCTGACCCTAGCCTGGAGACAAGCAACCAAACTCATCATCTTACCCCCTAAATGACTTCTCCCTTCAGACTTTTATCTGGCCTGTGGTACCAAGTAGTCCTCAAAGCCATCATTGGTTCATCCCCCACATCTAATCAATCATGCCCCATGAAGACTGCTTTCTGGATGTCCTTCTCCCCCTTCCTCTCCATCTGCACCGCCATCCACTAGTCCTGGGCCTGTTCACCTTAATAATTTTTCTTTTTCAGTCATGTCTAACAATTTGTGACCCTATTTGGGGTTTCCTACGCAAAGACACTGGAGTGGTTTGCCATTTCCTTCTCCAGCTCATTTTACACATGAGGAAATTGAGGCAAACTGGGTTAAGTGACTTGCCCAGGGTCACACAGCTAATAAAGTGTCTGAGATTAGATTTGAACTCTCGATGAGTCTTCCTGACTCCAGGCCCAACACTCTACGCACTACCGTGCCACCTAGCGGCCCTCATCTCATACATGCACTACCGCAATAGCCTTCCTCCCAAATCCCAGAAGACATCGCCAGACTCCTCTTTTAAAAACATAGCTTTGCAAGTCTGCAGGAGAGGCAGTATGCTACCGTAGGAGTGCTTGCCCTGGAATCAGAATACGTGGGCACTCAGCGGCTGAACAGCCTAAGACAAGTCATTTATTTCCTCATTTGTAAAATGAACCATCGGGTGGCAGTGAAGAAAGCATTTTGGGAGCCTTCAAGCATTTTCTAAAGCACTCCAGAAATGTGAATAGTTGCCGTCATGCTGTTACTCCTTGCCTCTCCCCCACTCCGTCTTCTCCCCACTGCCTTCTTAGACTACATTTGAGTTCCCCCCATCTGGACCTTACTTACTCAAGTATTTCCGGGACTTAGGACTAGATGATGCCCTAGAGCCCATTTTGTCCCACTCCCATTTGCAGATGAGGACGCTGAAGACAAGGTTAAATGACTCGCCCCAAGGTCGCAGGTGGAGGACAGAGACAACACTTGACGCTTGGGTCTGTCCGCAAACCTAGAGCTCTCTCCACCAGACCAGGTTCTTAGAATCCCTCTGCTCTGGCCGTAACGCCGGCTAGCATTCGTACAGCACTTTCAGAGGGGTAAAGCATTTTACATGTATTGTCTCATTCGGTCCAAGTCGCAAAAACTCTCTGAAGCGGATGCTATTGGAGTTACCATTTCATACTCTTTCCCTCGGATGCCTTGAATGCGCTCATTTCCACTTTCACTTCTTCCTATCCTTCAAGGCCTAGCAGAAGTCCCACCGTGAAACCTATTCCAGTTATTCAAGGTTCTGGAGATCTGCTCCTTTCCTCCTTCCTCTGAATTCCTAAGGCAATTTTGGTGGGTTTTTAAAAAAAAAAATCATCCACCCGGCCCTCAGCACAATCTTGTACTGCAGTGGTTGGGTCTGGAGTCAGGAATCTGGCCTTGCACAGTTGTTGTGTGACCCTGGAGAAATCACTTAAAACTTGCCTGACTCAGTTTCCTTACCTGTTAAATGGGGGAAATGAGAGTACCTACCTTTTAGGACTGTTGTGAGGATAAAGTTAATATTTCCAAAGTGTTTGCATGCCTTAAAACACTATATAAATGCTACTATTTTTTTTTTGCTCACTTGTCTTCTTATTTCTGATAATTCACATGTTCCACACTATTTCTTGGGATCCTAGGTAGAAAATGTTCAGGGCTTTCCAAGTTCTATCTGGTCCGCTGCCCTACACTGCACTGAGGAATGATCTATGTTTGCTCTAGAATAAAATTCTTGTTGGTTCCTCTTTCTCTTTCCTATTTCTTATAATGTCTAAGATTTACGGGATGCCTAAGCTCCTCGTCCAGTGTGTCTTCAGATTGTGAAGTGAGCATAAATATGGGAGAAATAGACTAAACAAATGCAATACAGTGCAAAAGCCCAGGAGACGAAAATCTTCTATTTATTCACAAAACAGTCAGCTCTTCTCCTGCACCAAGGTGCTTTAACCTAAATCTCCAGGGCCCAATCCTGAGAAAATTGATACTTCTGCCTATATCTGACTCAGTGTGTGTGTGTTTTTTAGGATAGTGCTAAGGGCTTTAGAGGTATCCTTGTGTGTTAAGAATCAGAAGCTCACTACGTGCACCTGACATCTCAGATTGATGACTCAGACTCTACTTTGCAAAAGAAGTTCATACAAACTTTTATTTCTGCTTTTAAGAAAACTAAACTCTGGGAAAGAGTGGGGTTTAAAAGTACTTCCAGGCAGCATGGAGTATACTTGGTATCAAAATGACAGGACCCACACAATGCTTCTAAGATACAGTCACGGATACCTGCTTGGGACAGGGATTAGGAGGAAAAGGGGGAATATTGAACTAAACCACTTGGACTGTGACTTCTACTGCCATAGTAAAGGTGGGCTTAGTGATCAGGGAGAACAATCCAGGTACCTGTAGAGTGAGCATCTTCTAATGGCCAAGCAGGTATACAGTACCATTTAAGAGCATCAGAGAAGAAATGAGATGGTTACTGGGAACGGGCTCAAGGAGAATGATGGCTGTTGGGCAACTCAGATGCTGTACTCCCTTGCTGGATAATTTATACAGTGACCAAATACTTTCCTGTAGGCTTACAAAAGCCAACTTATAAGCCACACAAACAGCTCTGAACTCTTAGACTCCTTATGTGTCTCAAAGTAGTTATCTCCTAACCAGTAGCACATTCCTGACCATAATCTTTATGCAAGAAATGAATATTGGCAAGCAGGAGGGTCCCCATCTTTAAAGATTTGTCTGAGGGTGTCCTATCCTCTTGGTTTTACTAGAACCTCAAGCCATGCCTGAATAGGAGCACTGAGCTCCTTGATATTTACTTATCCTGAGGCCAACTTGAGGGGGGTCAGGCAGTGTTTTCCACAACTTTGTTGGGGGTGGGAAGCCCTGCTTGCTTAACAAGGCCTTCTATCCTTGTATCATAGGACTAGTTACTTGCATTAAAGGTCAAAATATGAGCTTTTCTGATCCTTAGCTTAAGTCCTGACAAAAAATTTTCCATGCCATAACATCCCCCTCACCTCTACTTCAGGTTGACAGGTTAAAGAGTCTTATAATAATTAAAGAGTCTTATAATTAATGGTTCAGCATTCTAATATGACTTTTCACTGTAAGTGGGCTGAGTAGTTTAGCTTACGACCTGGGTTCAATTCTGCATTCTGACATTTCCCATTTCTGGGCCTGTTTCCTCAGCTGCAGAAAAAGTTGTTGGATGGTTTCTTCTACCTCTAGAGGAATGATGTTTATCTAGGACTCTCAAATTAGCAGCCAAAGAAAATTCCAGTTCTCCAATTCTCACGTAAGTAAATCCCACCTCCTCCAAGAAAGGGTGGTAGATGAAATAAAAGGTTACAATTACATCAGATTCTATACTTCCCATTTTCCCATGCTCTTCAGGGTTCTTGCTCTGGGTTCCAGAATCAAGACTGTCTCAAAAAAAATCCCAACTGAGAAGAATAAACCAAACAGTCCACCCCACAATCTCCACTCACCTGCCTCCTAGGGCTTTCACCTTCCAAAGTCCTCAGTGCCCACTTGTACAAAGGTAATGTCCACCAGAAAATGTCAGGGATACAAGGCCTTGGTTACTGCTATCTCTAGCACCCGGGCACAGGATCTAACATCAGATTCCACAGTGGAAAGAAGGGTCAGGCCAAAGCAGCCCTTTGAGTTTCTCAATGTTCTTGGTACAAAGATAAATTTCTAGTATATAAAAAAAAATTCCACATCTAAATCTGTACTTTTCCCCTGGGGTCAGGCCCCAACTGGGTCACTGGATGTGCTTTCAAATCAGTTACGGACAGTTGCCTGGATTTCCGCCTTGCTCGGAGTCGAAGACTGTCAACCTCCTCAGCTCTCTGCAATGGCCCCAGGAGACAGAGCCAGGCAAGTGCACTTCTGGGGGTTCAGCTAACCTTGAAGGAAAGCAGAGGGCTGCCTTCTTGGGTCAGCTTTCCCCTGTGGGGATCCCTAGAGGGGAATCTCTTTTCTGCACTCCCCTCTTACAGTTCTGATGACAGTATTTGGAGGGTAGGCACAAAATGACAAGAATGGACAAAATAAACTCTGATTGGGCCTATTCCACTGCTTTAGGAGATGGGGTTGCAGCTTGAATCAAAAGCCTTTGTAGTTTTACCTCTGGCAATGTAGTGAGTCTGAGGGACTTCCCTTTCTTCAGTTTCCACAAAGACCTCACTGTGTGAGATAGGTGGTGCTGGTATGTGTCCTACAGAGTCAACTGCAAAAATAGCTTAATTCACACCTGGGGTGGGATGTTTCTTTCCATTCTGACTGTATGCAGAAGCCAGAGAGCCAGAGATCATTAAGAAAGGAAGGGGAGACAAGAAACTTCATGTTCAGGACCTGCGTTAAAGATAATGCTAGCAAAAAACGCTTTCTCTTCGGGGTATGCATCTCAAGGTTCTACTATGTTCCTTTTACTTGGATCACAGATTTAAGATCAAAATCCTTTCTGATGACTCTTTTTTGGTTAGAGCTCAGGAGTTTTGGGCAGCTAGGTGGTACAGTGGATAGAGCACTGGGTTTAGAGTCAGGAAGACTCATCTTCATGAGTTCAAAACTGGCCTCAGACACTTACTAGCTGTGTGACCCTGGGAAAGTCACATAACCATGTTTGCCCAAGTTCTTCATCTGCAAAAAGGGCTGAGGAAAAGGCAAGCCACTCCAGTATCTTTGCCAAGAAAACCCCAAATGGGTTCTGAAAGAATTGGACATGACCAAACAGCAAGGAGAAGGAGGTTTGAATACAACACTGGGGAAGAACCCAGAAACCCAGACAGGTTCCTGTTCTCAGCCCAATCTCCAACTCACGCTTTATAGAGTTTAGCTTTATACCAAAGTTTCCTTCCTAAATTCTGTAAATTTTTCTGCAAATAAAAAATGGGTGAACCAATATGTACCATTTAATGAGATATCCATGAAAGGTGACTGAGGCTTAAAATATTTCTTCAGGAACTTTTGGAGAAAAGAATTGGTTTTAATTCTAGAGTGCTTAGGAATTCACACATCTGACTTGGAGAGCTATTCTCTTGTTCTGGTGTTACACAAGTCTGGTCTTATGGCAAACTTATCTGGGAATCTACAGGAAGCTAAAGGAATTAGAGAGCCTCAAGGTGCTCCAGAAGCTTTTAAGATACTCCCCCTCCACTGTTTTTTTTTTTGTCTATTATTTTTTTAACCAAATATGGTTAGGTTGAGTCAGATTTCTCAGAAAGGGATCTGTGCCTGCTCCATCACTGTTAACTGTTTAGTGGCTCATGGGGAAAACAAGGACAATGTGGCCTTTAAAGATGTGGAAATCAGAGCCCCCCACCCCCACCCCATACACCCCCTTCAACCTTTAACCTTCTTGGAGGAGGAGTCAGAACACCAATGACAATCCTGAACTGCACCATTCCAAACTGGACAGTCTGTGGCTGACCATACCTGCTTACCCACAAACCTCCCTGAGGCAGACGCTCCAGAATTAAACTACTGAAGAGGTATATTGGGAGGAAAGAGATAAATGATGTGGAAGATCTGACCTCCCCTACATTTAAACTCCTTCCTACCAAAGATCACTTTCTAAATCATAGATTTAATGATAATAGAATAATGCCAAGCACATTAGCCAGGCCATCCAACAGGGCTGCCTCCAAGGGGCACGAAATTCTGAAACAACTTTTTTCCTCTGGGGA
The DNA here is from genome assembly GCF_011100635.1 of Trichosurus vulpecula. NCBI lineage: Eukaryota > Metazoa > Chordata > Mammalia > Diprotodontia > Phalangeridae > Trichosurus > Trichosurus vulpecula. Next base: position 191,661,692 of record NC_050576.1, read on the forward strand.
TTTTCTACACAAGCATTCCCACTGAGATCAACTTACGGGAAACACTGGAGAAGAGAATTTAGTATCAAATGTTATGACTAAAACCATTAAAAGTTCTTGGCGGCATTATTTTATACAAAGAATGGGGAAAATCTGAAACACGACATTTTCCGGCAGCTGGATTATTAATGGGTTTCAAGTTTTGGAAAAAGATGCACAGACCACAAATGAATCTTCTAAACTGTATTTGGAACTGACAAAACATTCTTTCAAAAACAAAACCTTACTGGAGACGAATCCCTGGACACAGGGCTTGCCTCTACCATAAAGCTTTACATTAACCACAGAGAGAATAAAATCAGAAATGTGTGATCTTTGGTACTGGAATGGATAGCTCCCCGGCTATTCATGCACTTTCCAATTTTCATACACTAAATAACATTAGGTCACTGGTTAACTTAATTGGGTTTTCTGTTTGAACTGCCCTAGGAAGTTGGAAATCCCAGCTAATTTGGTTCAATATTCATTTGCTAAGTACAACTATAAATAATTAGTGCCTGAGGTAGAGACTTCCATGAAAGGCTGGTTACAGAAAACACGATTGAGTACAATAGAGGAAGATTTCCAATCTTCTAGGAAGCACACAAGCAGACATGGCCCATGGCCCTTGCTCAACCTGAAAAAATATAACTCCTATTTTGATTTCTGGAGGGATTTTGGACTGGAGTTGAAAATGATTTTCTTTGGTTGCTTGAATTCTGTAACACTATATATAGTTTTGCTCCTTCAAGGAGTATTACCTGTGAACATGGAATGTGCATGAATGAAACCCACTTAACGTAACAAAGAGAAAGAGCTATGTCTGGGCAGCAGTAAATTACATTTTAAGGTCTCCATGATGTGCAGACAGGATGAATGACAAGCACATGCAGCCTGATGATCCCAAAATTTGATAGGGCCAGTAAACTGAGAGAGATTACTGGCATGAATGAACTGGGACTGCCAAACTTTCAGCACGCTACAGTTTCCGTTATATCCCTCTATCAGGGTTCTACTTTCTTTTGGAAGGGGAAGAATTTCATCATGGGATTACATGATTAGAAAAGGGTAAAATAAAAGACACTGCCAAGTTCAGCTCATTTTCCACAGCAGTCAGGATTCCATCAACATATAAAGTTTGCTTCCTAAAAGCAAAAAGGTCATGGGTCGTTTTAACTGAGCATAAACATAGCCACAAACCGAACAAGTGAAGGAAAAATCCCTCTATAGCTAATGCTTCACACTTATCACTCACAGCTGCCAAGGGCCTGAATCATGACCCTCAGGTAATTTCTTTTGTCACTGGGAAAATCATTAGGTAAACATCTTATCAAAAGTCTTTCCAAAGGGGAAGGAGAAGTCTCAAATACTTGGCTTTTTATTGGGAGTTAGCTGCCAGCATCCCCCCCCCACTTGCTTATTAACTGCAGATGCTGTTCTTAGAAAGGGGTGCATCAGAATGTAATGCAGACAGCACAAAGGGTGGAGATTTCAGCACCTGGTGGGTGCTCTCAGGTGGAATGCTGCTGATTAAGTAAAACCCTTCCTCAGAAAACACTGCTTGGGTTAATAAGGTTTCCCAGGCCTTTTAAAAGGCTGCTGAGTCCTGTCACCTGTGGTGCTGGAGGGACACGTGGTTATCATTAACCAATTCTTTCAACCGCATGCGTGCCTCACAGTTCAAATTCCAGACGCGGACAGATGACGAAACAGTGGTAACAAGAATGCTTGGTCCTGGCATCATTTAAAGTTCTCCAGGAGCTCTGCCGAGACCAACCCTCACAACATCCCTGTGAGGTAGGCGAGAGAACAGCTACGGTGCCCATTTTACAGAGAATGTTCCTGAAGCTTGTACAAGGAAACAAAGCAACGTGCCCAAGGTTACAACATGAAGAAACGAGGAGAAACGAGGAACGTGATGCTGGAATGGGAGCCACAGGGCCCAGGCTGGGGTTTTAGCTAATGAATCACACGCACTCTTACCTCCTCCTTCAGACAGATATAAGGGGAACACATGAAGATGGTGGAGGCGGGTAAGAGAAACAGAGAAATACAAAAATCGTTTACTCAGTACATCCAAAGCTTGTGGGGAAAATATAGCCACTGATCTCTGTCCACTCTGACTATAAGAAATACCTTCAGAAATGTCAAGTTTCTCATCACTGAGTGTAATTCCAAGATCTTATGGTTGCTGAATGAACAAGGACTACAGGACCGAGTGAGATTCTTAAACCTTACAAGGCAATAAACTAAAATAGAATAAAAAGCATTAGCATTTAATTCATGGGAGATGTCTGATTTTTCTCGTGTTAGGCTTTTTCCTTCAAGACTCACCCAAGAAAAAGGCTTCTCAAATGTTTCCCTGATGAGTCTCTTCCCAACGTTACATTTATAACGATGTCCAGACAAGGTGAATGCCGTACTAGAATAAATGCAACCGTGCTTCACAGACCCAAAGTCCTCCACTCTACCAGTCCGTCCTTCCATTAGGGAAACACTCCACAGAAGGTTTTTTAAAAGGTCAAATTCTGAAGTTCTCTAGCAATATGAAAAAACAATCAGAATGGCTTGTCTGAGCAGTAGAGGCAAGTCTGGAATCCTTAACAAACTAAGAAAAACTGCAACCAGGCTCCATATTAAAGTAAACAAGTAAACTGAGCAAGCAGTGCCTTAATTCTATCTTTTTTTTGTGTGTGTGGGAAATACTGTTGGTGGTTGAGTGGGTTTAGTGGGATGTTGAGCCCTGTGATCTTGTAAATCTGAGGCAACTCTGCCCAGGAGATACGGGTAGGCTCTTAGAAACACTGAATTGTTGAAATGGTTTGGACACTTCACACAAGCAAAGGCTGAAAAAAAGCCTACTGAGAAAACGGGTACCAAGCATCAGGAAATTCATCTTGTACGCAGAAGTGGAGGGAGGAGACAGCAAGTAGTTGTTTTTAAACAATTACTGTTTCCATCTCTAGGACGTTCAGGAGTCATCCACAAAGTTATCACTGAGAAGATTCAAATTAAAGGACAGTTCTTGAAAAAGAACCAGGGGCAGGATGAGCACATAATGAACACTCCGGGCTTCAAACGTCTTTGCCCGGTTCTTGACAACGGACACCCTTTCTCCCGAGTGATATTTTCCCCTGGCTAAGCCATTCTGCTCTTTGCTAGGCTTTTTCCAAAATTCCTCCTTCTTCAAGTAAGAGAGCTGCATGGAGCTCTACCATGCCTCAAGGTTAGTGGCAGATGAATTAATTAGAGGCAATCCTTCCCTGGCTAGGCTTGGGAAGCTCAAATCTTGCGTATTTTCTTAAAGTGAATGATGATAAATTTCCTTCTTAAGCTTTTGCTTCTAAGGAAGCAGTGCGTTTATGTTATTTATCCGTGATGTATCTATGGATTACATTTCCTGAATATTCTCCTTTTGTCCTGCTTGGATCTATTTTTGGTTTAAGATGCCTGGGGGACCCAGAGGACATTCTTTTTTGCTAAGCAGAAAAAAAAATACACTGTAAAAGTGAACATGAATGGCTAGAAGGCAACTCGCATGTTATGATATGTTTTGGACTGCAATGGAGAGGGCTTGCTTCTAGGATTTCACCTAATGACAAGCAGCTCACAGGTCTTAGGAGTTACATATAAGGAAACCAAGCTTTGGAGAACTTGTGGCTTATAGGTAGGCCTCTAGGTGAGGTCCAAATAGACATCTCTGTGGAAATGATCCACTAGAGAAAAAGTCCCTTTGTTTTCCTTTCACTACCAGGCAATTAAAAAAAAAAGTTATATGTCCTTAGGCAAACAATGTAGAAGTACCAGAAGGCCAACATTTTGACATGACCCAGTGCTAAGATAACCCCCCCCACACACACACACACAAAAGGCTAAAAATGCACATAAATTATGAGTATCTTACAAATAGGACTGCCTCCTCTTACCAAAAAACAGAGTACCACAGGCTGTAAACACGGAAAAGTCTTCCCTTTTGCATTTGTAAATGCCAATTATTTGCCAAAATATCCGGAATACCAGCCTGGATTAGTTTTCTAGGCAGAAAAGCCTTCCTGGCATATCACTCTCCCTACCTGGCTGGCCAGTGAGAATCCATGGACCTCGGACTCCAGGCTCTCTGGTCTTTTGCAGCCTGAGTAACTCTGAGTATTTATTTATACAAGCATGGCTGTTTGTACCTTCCTGCTAATATATAAAAAGAGAACTGTTTATTACAGGCTTCATGAGAAGCCAGTCAGGTTACAGGAGGGCAACTTAAGGCGATGAAGGCAAGGAATAATTTCATGTCTGTTTCCATGGCCCATTTTTCAGGTATGGCTTTGCTTTCTGACAAAGTAAGTGGGACACTCCCAGGTATGTATCCCAGGGATACATACTATCCAGATGTAGGCAGGCTGCCCTTTGTGGAACAGATGTGGGGCTAAACAAAAAAAGCTGGGTGATTTAAAAAAGAAATTGGATGACATGCTATCTGCATTAGCCAAGCTCCCTAACTCTGTTAAATCTTTTCATAGAATGTTGTACTCCCCACCCCCACTACTTTACTTCATTTCTTGTAACTCAGGCTTTTCACCTATTGTTTATTTCAAATGGGGCACACCTGTACAAGAGGCAGTTTTGGGTATCTGGATAAGACCAATAGGAGTTTGTCTCTGTCAGGGAAGAGGGAAGGAACTTGGCCCACATTGCTGAAGGGTTTTCTTTTCATATCTGCAAACTCAGGACTCCTTCTTGTCCTCCCTCTATGACTGAAGTCCTCCCTACAGCATGAGGCACTTTTATTAAGAACTGCATCTATTAGAACTTTAAACACATGGCAACACAAAGTCTGCTGACCAAAGTAATAACACTAGCCAAGTGCTAGGCATTATCTATTACAGCTTTTTTCCTTTAATATAAAAGTATAACTGCAGAGATCAAATGTACAAATACAAAAGAAAATTAGCATACTAAAAATGTACCATAATACTGTACATAAAAAACTGTTCAACAAGAATGATTTAAATATATCTGTTCTGTTCCAGATCTGGAAGACACAAGGGTAAAGTCTGCAACCGTGTTATTGCTGAGAACATGAGCCCGGGACGCTCTGTGTCCCTTCTCTCCCACTCCCCAGTCTCCCCCTCCTGGCCCCAAGTCCCCCAAGCTCGGATCATCGGCCAACATGAAACCTCCCTGAAGATAACCAGAGCCAAATGTTTACTCAATGGAAGTCATTATTCAGTGAGCCGCTTGCTGCTTACCCTAAACGAGGAGAAGCACCAGTTATAGCCTGGCCAAGATTAAATCCAGACAGAGTTCTTCCCATCCCCGGATTTGCTACTGGCACTGCTTTTGTTGGAGCCGGCTTTGGAGCCAGCTTTGGACTTTTTTTCCCGGGGGCCATGGCGGTTGTTCTGGTGGTTGTAGGCCTGGATGGCGAGATCCAAGCGCTCCTGGGCCACTTTGATTTCTCGCTGCAGCATCTCCAGGTCCGCGGGGAGGTTCTCCTCGTTGCTCCCATACTGCTGCTCCTGAGCGATGTTGGCCTTGTTCTGCTTGTAGGCAATCTTAGCGTTGGACAGTTCGGTGTACTGGATTTGATCGGGTTTGACCACAATGTTATAGCCAGGTGGAGCAGATGGAGTATTCCAAGTGAAAGGATAATTATAAGCACCTGAATCTTCCAGTTCTCTCCTTTTGCTATTTAGTGAGTCACGTATAGTCCCAAACCCCAAGTGGAGCATTTCCCAAATGTTAAGGATCAGACAGAGGCCTGTCACACCATACATTATCAGCAGGAAGATGGTCTTTTCAGTGGGCCTAGAAATGAAGCAGTCTATTTTATGAGGGCAGGGGACTCTGCTGCACACATAAAATGGGCGGACCTGGAAGCCATACAGAAGATACTGCCCCACCAGGAAACCCACCTCAAACAAGGTCCTTGCTAGCAGCTGCAGCACATAGATCTTCATGAGCCCATCTTCCCGAATCCGCCGCCGGCCATCATGCTTGGGTTTAGGCTGACTCTGCTCCTTGTTCTCCTTTTCACTTTCTAATTCCATCTCTGGGTACATCATGGGGTCTTCCTCATGGTCCTCCTCGGTTTCTTCCAGGCCCCGGTGCTGCTTCCAGCGCATTGCATAGGGCTTGCTCCGCACTGCCTTCTTGTCTGCCTCTCCGTGCTCCATCTTGGCAATCTTGTGAATGGCATAGCCCAGATACATCACCGAGGGGGTAGCCACAAGGATGATCTGGAATACCCAAAAGCGGACGTGGGACAGAGGGGCAAAAGCATCGTAGCAGACGTTCTCACAGCCCGGCTGCTCTGTGTTGCATACAAACTTGCTTTGCTCGTCATAGTAGATGGACTCCCCACCCACAGCAGTGAGTACGATCCGGAAGACTATCAATATGGTGAGCCAAATCTTTCCCACGAATGTGGAATGGTTGTGGATCTCCTCTAATAGTCGAGTCAGGAAGCTCCAACTCATGGTGACTGGATTGGCTTACCCTGCACACAAAGGAGGAGAACTGAACAGCAAAATCTACAAGTGTTTAAAAACTCGAAGAAATTCACTTTACTGGGAAGGACAAAAGAACTATCCCCATCCTTATTCAGGACCAGTTAATCTAAACTCAAGGAACACACATTAAAGCAAATCGTGGTGTAAATGGTATTTTGCCCTTCACCCCCTGGGGCCAATCCAATTCAGTTCAACCATAAGGGTTTACATTTGAATCAAAATGGCCCTACATAGCTTGGATGGTTCTAGGTATTGCCTAGTCTCGAAATTACCTTCATAATTCCAAACCTGAGTCAGGCTGGACCTGAACTGACTTTCAGCTCTTTGGCCCTGGTCTCCCCAGATTCCAGAGAACAATACTAGGGATGGCATGAAACCAGACTAATCTCAGGAAAAAGAAGAAAATAGTGAATTCCCATGTCAGTATTCTATTCAAATTTTGGATTTCAAAGGCACCTAGAATCTGCTAGGTTCTACTGGGATCTTTTCAATATTCATCATCAGCCATAAGGTAACTGCTAGATGATAAATTCTTTAGCTACGCCAACCCGTGAAACAAAGATCTTTGTTGTTCATTAAATATTGCCAACTAAACATCATCTGTTTAACACTTAAGGATCTAACTGCAATGGTTACTTCTATCTAATACATATACGAAGAAGCTGGGTTCTTAAAAGAGGACAACAGGTTTCTTAACAGGACCTCACTCCACAGTAAGAGTCCATTAACAACCAATAAACTATATGTCCTTTCAGGAGCGGCTGAAATGTGGGACCAGGCAGCAAAGCGTTAAAGGGAGCTAAGGAAATGGTACAGCTGGAAATCATTAGCAACAATCAAGAGCTGAAATTTAAAGAAAAAAAGAAACTAAGGGGAGACTCACCCCTCTGCACCCCCTGGCTAGCCTGCCTCATATGGCAGAATCTAGGAACCTGGTTTTGTTTAAAAGCCTGCAATGAGTAAGTTCAGCAACAGATTCTAGGGCCATTTTATCGAATAACAGAAGTTGTATGCATATGATTACATTTAAACTGTAGTTTCTCTGTGGATATTAAGTCCAGTGAATGGGGTGGCCCATTTGAAATTACTAAACTAGGTCTATATTTTAAGAGAAAAGAGAGGAGTGTTTTCCTTAAAGAAAAAACTATTTTTCTAAAATTTTTAGGCTGATTGTTGGAACACAAGTGAATAGATTTCTGCTCCTGGTTACTGATACTTGATATCCACTCCACTCAAAGGAAATCTGAACACACATTTTTTACCTGTTAGCCAGAATTTCGGTTATGCAGAATACGCTTGAAGAATGGATGTTTATCTTGCAGTTCTTCCAGAATCCCACTGAAAGGAAAAAAAAAAGACAAGACAAGGGTCTTAAGCCTCCTCCCATAGGTGACGATGGGTTACTAAAATGTCATATTCAAAAGGCACAAGGAAACAAAGCTTTCTTTATACCCAAAGCACTGAAAATGAAGGACCTGAATTACAATTTGAATGGTACATTTCTCTCTCTTTTTAAAACTATATGAAGTAAGACCAACAAAACAGCAGTGAGTTATATAGTATTTTGACACAGCAATCTGTGAAAATATGACACGAAGATGAAATATTTATGAGAAACAGAAGCTGATAAATTCTGTCATCCATAGAAAAACGTCAAAGCAGAGGCAATCCCAGGTCATTTAAATCAGGTCACCAAAGGGACCACACGCAACTTTATTCTCTACATTTTTGGACAATTCCATTACTTGTTATAAACAAACATGTCCTGTTGGGCAATGAGTAGCCAAACTATTTACCTAAGACTCCCCCTAGCTCTTTCTCTGTCACAGAGCTCGCCCCTTCCTGGACAGTGAGTCCTTCATGGGTGCTGTGTTCCTCAGGCCTCCTGGAGTGCTTCGTACAGGTCTCCTCCCCTTCACCAGAGAGTTTGGAGCTACTTCCATCCTCCCTGGGCCCTTGAGTCACCTCTCCCACCCCCAAGGGGGGCTCCCAGGTCACTGGGGGAAGAGGGGTTGCCTCATGTCACTTGTAGCCTACACTAATTCTCATCCTTCAGTCAGTGAGTATTTATTAAATGCCTATTTGCTAGGCACTGTAGAGAAACCCCTGTGGTCTGGTGCAAGGGCTCTGAACCTGGGGTCACAAATTTGGGTTTAAAAAAAATTGATAACTGTGTTTCAATATAGCATTTCCTTTGCAATCCTAAGTATTTTGTTTTATTCATTTTAACATGTTGTTCTGAGAAAGGGTCTGCTGTCCTCACCAGCACCAAAGGAAGGGGTCTACTACAGAGAGAAGTTAAGAACCTCTGACTGACCTAGGGAGCAAGATGGGACTGGAGAGCAGATGAGGCACCCAAGCACAGTGGCACAAGCAGAAAAGGCCATTCAGGATCTGGCATGACCCATCTCTGAGCCCAGGGGACCAAGAAAGGTCAGGCACCAAGGTGGGGTGGAAACTTGGTACCTCAAATTCAGACTGAGAAATTAAAGAGGAAACCTTGAGGCAAGGTCACTGACCTGGATCAGCAAGCCTGGCCTCTTTACAACTCAAAGTTAATGAGTGAATTTGTATCAGAAACCTCGGCCTGTCCTTTAATTTCTCTAGGCCTTCATTTCCTCACCTGAGCCACCAGATCTCTGAGGCCCTCTCTCCCAGCTCTATCATTCTATGACTGGCTGCTGGAGGTCTGAGCAAAGCATGGAAAGAACCCCAAGAACCTACTGTGAAAGTTAAGAAATAAAAAGCAGGAAGGCTTCTGAATGATTTCCAAAGGCCCATAAAGAGGTTAACGTGGAAGGAAGTTTCCATGGTTCTGACATCTACATATGGAAGAAAGTTTCCAAAGTTTTGGCAACTGAATGTATGTATGTGACTGTCAATGTTTCCATATATGGGAGAGACAGTAACACTTCATTGAAAGAGTCAAGAGACCACGGCTCTCTTCTTGGCTCTGCCACTAACTAGTTGTGGGATACTGGGCAAATCACTTCTCCCTATAGGCATAGGATTTTTCCTCTGCACATAAAATTAGGGGGCTAGATTACATGGTTTCTAAGGTAACTTCTTGCTCCAAGGATCTATGACTTTAGTCATGACTATACAGAAACTAAAAAGGGATTAAGTCCCTTAAACATCTAGGGGGAGTTTGGTGCCCTTTAAGCTGGAGTACTAGAATGCCACAGTCAAATAAACCATCATGGGAGCAAGTGGCTTCATCATGGCCCCAACTCTTTCATTTGGGTCAGTCCAACTTGCAATTCCAGGCACAGTCTCCCATCAAGGGCCCCCAGCCTGTCTTTATTAAAACTACACACTGGGAAGAATCATTTAAATTATTTAAATGTGACAGAGAGCAGGTTTCTAGCAAAGCCCTCTAAAAATGCTGACACCTATGTATACACAGGGTCCGTCCCAAATCACCAAATTTCGGCAATGGCAATACCCTTTCCTTTTAAAAACTATTTTTTAAAAATCCTACTAACTCCAGTAAGCCATCAAACAATAAGCCAGCAAACATTTATTAAGCACCTACTACATACCAAATACTATGCTAAGTTCTGGGGATACAAAGACAGAGTCAAATAGTCCCTGTCCTCAAGAATCTTACATCCTAGTGGAGGAGATAACATATACATATATCGGTATAAACATGACATAGACAAAGCAGGCACCTGCTAACCTCGTATGGGAAAGCAAGAGAAGCTGGGGGTCGGAGTTGAGGCAAGACAGACAGACTGGGAAAGGCCTCCTAGCAAAAGCACTTGAACCGAGTCCTTCCCCTCCCCCATTTTATTTGTTCTGAACTTAACAAACACCAAATAAAACGAACATTTCCACGTACATTGTGGAATAGAAGGGTAGGATTGTCCATGAAACTATGACTCTTATGAAGAACTTTTTTTTCTTTTTAATTAATATGATAGATTCAACATGTACATTTCTAGCTGTCTCACCTCTTTGATTCCTTTTAGTCTTCTTCCCATTTTAATTTTTATTTGGGGGAAACCTATCCCTAATTCCCACTCCTTGCATCCTTTGCAGTTGAAAAAAATGACATAAACCTTTCAGCAAATATGTACTGTCAGGTGAAACAAATTTCCATATTGGTCATGTCCAAATATATATGCCTGTCAGAGGTGGTGGGAAGAATACTTTGTCAGTGGCCCTCTGGAACAATATTGTTTTTTGCACTGATCAGAGCTGAACTCCCTCAAGGAGGGTGATCACTCTAAGAAGCAAAGGCAAGAAGGGAGAGTATTCCAGGTGTGAGGGTCAGGCAGCGCCAAGGCAGGGAGAAGGGGATGGAATTAGGCCAGAATGGCTAGTGTGCCTGGGAGCAGAGTAATGTGTAAGAAGACTGGAAGGAAAGGAGATAGACAGGTGAGGAGAGCATCACATCAACAGAGTTTCTATTTGAGCCTGGGGTAACAGGCAAACACAGGAGTCTGAGTTGGGGGTAACAGAGGAAGATCATTTTGGTGGCCATCAGAGTGGAGAAAAGGGGATGGATATGAGAGACATAACAGCTAGAAATAGTAACATACAGCAACTGATGGACATGTGGGGTGAATGATAGCTAGAAGTCAGAGATGATTCAAAGGTTGTCAACCTGGATGCTTGGAAGGTGGTGCCCTCAATCGTAATAGGGGAGTTCAGAAGATGGGTGAGATTAAAGGTAAAGGAAATGAATTATGTTTTAGGCATGTTGAGTTTGAGTTGCCTGTGGGATATCTAATTGGAAACCTACAATAGACAGCTGGAATTATTCAGAACTAGAGCTCAGGAGAGAGACTAGGGACAGATATTTAAGATCTGAGTCATTTACATAGAAATGATTGAATCCATGGGAGCTGATGAGGTCATCAAGACAAAATATAGAGACAGCAGACAAAGCATTTCCGGAGAGAGACTGTGGGGCAGAGGGGCACCCACTATGAATACATGTGACACGAATGTTGTTCCAGCAAAGGAGACTGAACAGGATATGTAGGAATAGCACCAAGAGAGCCACATCACAAAAACTCAGAGATATGAGAGTGACTGGGAGACAACAGTGGTCAGTAATGCCAAGCTACTGCAGAGAAGTCATACCACTTGTAGTCCCTTACCTCTCTACAGAGAAAAGAAAGCATGTTCCATCACCAATCATCTACAAACATTGGTCAGTGCATGTGATATGTTCTAGTGTTACAGTCATTTGCACTACTATAATCACCGTATATAATTTTCCTGACTCTGCTTTCTTCACTCTGTACCAGTTCTCCCAAGTCTTCCCCATTCTCTTAATTCCTTACCCCACAATAATATTCCATCACATCCATACACTACTGTTCGTTCAGGCACTTGCCAGTCAATACACACAGACTTTCTCCTCATATTTTTGCTACTACTACAAAAACATCTTTATGCATGTTTCAGCACACACGAGATCCTTCTGTCACCAACATCATCAGGGTACGTATGTTTAGATATGAGATGACAGGAGCAAAGAGCATGAAGTTTAGTAACTTTTCTCACATAATTCCAAGTTGTTTTCCAGAATGGTTAGATCAATTTGTAGCCTGTTTTTCTTTCATCTCTCCAACACTATGGATTTTGCCATGCCCTAAAACTATAAATTGTAGAGAAGGTACACTGGTAGAAGGAGTTTACATATTTGTGTAAATTCCCAATATATTTTGGATATGACACTTATCAGAGATACTTGATGAAAAGAATTTTGCCCAAACCATTGCTTTTCTTCTTATTCTAGTTGCACTGATTTTGTTTGTTCAGAAGTTTTGATATCCCAATACTGAAATTGTCTTTTGTAACAACCTCTCTTTTGCTTATCATATGAATTCTTTCTCTAACTATGGTTATGTCAAGTAGCTCCCTTACTCTACATTTTAAAGCTCCTTGACAGCATCTCCCATCTCTTATTCTCTGCTGCAGTCTCTTATAAAGGACTGGACTTTGTCCTGGCCAAAGTCAACTCCTCTATCTGTACCCTTGATCCTACCCCCTCCAGTTTCTTACAAAAAAATCATACTCATTATCATCTCTAATTTTCTATCCCTTCCTATTTACAGGCTTCTTCTGATGCCTACAAACATGCCCAAGTCTCCCCATCCTTAAAAATCTTTCACTTGATTCCAACATTCCACAAAGCTATCTCCTATAATCCTCCTCCCTTTCACAGCCAAACTCCTCAAAAAAAGTCACCTATGAATATCATTAGTGAATATCAATTCACAATTTTAAAAAAAAATCCTGTCAAACATATTATAGCTAAATTGTACAAGAAATCGTTCGTTATGAACAAACTGGATTTATGCCAAGAGCAAAAGGATGGTTCAAGATTAGGAAAACAATCAATATAATTAATCATGTTGAAAACAAAAACATCTAAAGCCACACAACTATCTTAAGAGTTGCAGAAAAAGCTTTTGATATAGTACAAGACTCATTTGTGCTAAGGCCCTACAAAGAAGAATTATTGAAGGATCTTTTTTTTAAATCATAAAATGTATCTAAACCCCAAAGCAAATATCCTATGCAATGTGGACACACTGGAAGCACAAGGATGCTCTCTCTTCCTGATATTATTTGACACTGTTCTAGAAATGCTAGAAATCACAATAAAATAAAAATGTAAGTAAAGAAAAAGTAAAACTATCCTTCTTTGTTGACATGATAATTTACATAGAAAATCCTGGGGAACTGCCAAAGGAATTAATTAAAACAAATCAGAGCTTCAGCTAAGTTGCAGACTACAAAATAAAAATCAACATTTCTATTTAATAACACATCCAAAATGCAATAATAGAAAGAGATCACTCAAAATAACTACAAAATGCATAAAATATTTAAGAGTCAATAAACCAAAGCACATACTTATTTTATAGATTCAATTACAAAGTATTCCTTAAAGAAATAAAGCTTAAATAACTAGAAGAATAGTCAGTACTCATGACTGGTCCTAGCCAATATAATATGTAATATGTATATATAATATATAATAATAATATAAAAATGACCACAGTTAATTTATAATTTTAATGCTACACCAATCAAATTATCAAAGAGAAACTGGACAAAAAAAATAAAGTTCATTTTGAGGAGCAAAAGATCTAGAATATTTAGGGGAGATAATGGAAAAATGTAGGAATCAAAGGGAAATAACAACTCCAGATGTCAAATTACATTTTAAAACACTGTCATCAAAACCATTTGGCATTAATTAAAAAATAGAGAAGTAGATCAATGGACAATGGAATCTGTCTTCTGACCTCATCATCCAACTGAAACTATTCTCTCTCTGAGGAAGAGGTCAGAAAGGAATATATGCCAGGCCTGGGGGTGGTCAATGCAAAGCAGTGAGATGGGAGATAGAAGCCAGGGCAGTTTGGCTGGATTGTGGAGTGGATGCCATAGATTTTATTCTGGAGGCAATAGGAAGCCAATGGAGTTGGCTGAGTAGGGGAACAACATGGTCAGTCAGTGCTTAAGGAAAATTACTTTGACAGCAGGGTATAGGATGGACTGGGTGCGGTGAGAGACTTGAAGGAAGGAGACCAATTTAGGAGGCAATTGCAATAATCTAGGCAGGAGCTGAACTAAGGTGGTGGCGAAAAAATGGGTGGTATGCGAGAGATATGAAGGTGGAAATTACAGGGATGAAAGAAAGGCAAGGAGTTGAAAGATAATATCAAGATTACAAGTCCGAGACCCTGGGAGGATGGTGGTGTTTGGATAGAAAGAGGTGGTTAGGTGAGAGAAAATGAGTTCAGTTTTAGACAGAATTCATTTTCTTTACTCTCAACTCTACCTGTTTTGTGATCTCCCATGCAATTATTATTTAAGACACCACCATTCTTTCAGTCACAGAGTCACAACCTTCACTTTTATTGTTTACTAGCCTCCAAATTGGTCTCCCTGCCTCAAGGCTCTCCCTACTTCAATCTATCCTTCACAAAGCTGCCAAAGTGATTTCTTTTTTCATTTTAATGTTTTCAATGAACAAAGATCTATTTTCCCTCCCTCCCACCTTGGAAAAAAAATAAGAAAAAGCAAAATACTTGTAACCAATATGTACAGTCAAGAAAAATAAACTTCCGCACTGGTCATGCCCAAAGAATATTTATCTCATCCTGCACCCTAACTACACTGCTTCTGTCAGGAAGAGGTAAGCTTTCATCATGGTCCTCTGGAATTGTGGTTGGTCAATGTGCCATTCAAAGTTCTTAAGTCTTTCCAAGTTGTTTGTCTTTACAATGTTGTTGTTATTACACAGTTTGTTATTCTGGTTCTGCTCACCTCATTCTGTATCAGTTCATACAAGTTTTCCCAAGTTTCTCTGTTCTCTAACCATTTACTTATTAAAACAATAGCGCTCCATTACATTCACACTTTGTTTAGCCATTCCCTGATGGTTCCAGTTCTTTGCCATCACAAAAAAAGCTGCTATAACTATTTTTGTATTTGTGGATCTTTTTCCCCTTCCTTTGATTTCTTTGGGAATATAGGCCTAATAGTGGTATGGGTGGATTAAAGGATAATAATTTTTTTGAGCATAGTTCCAAATTGCTCTCAATAATGACTGGACCAATTCACATTTCCATTGCTTTTCCTTTAAAAATCTTTTAGATTTAAATTTGTTTTTCAATTTACAAGTATTTATTTCCTTTCCCAAACTAGGCGGAGAGCAGAAGATAATAAAAAAAAATTCTTCTAACAAATAAGCATAATTAAACAAAACAAATTACCACCTTGGCCATGTCCAAAAACATGTATCTCTTTGTGCATCTTGAGCCCATCACATCTTGGTCAGGAGGTGGGAACATGGTTTATGCTTGGTTCATTACCAGTCCTCTGGAATTGAGTGGTCATCATTGCATTGACCAGAGCTCTTACATCAAAATTTCCTAAATGTATGTAGGTCTGACCATATCACCCACCTATGCAATAAATAAACTCCAGTGTCTTCCTATTATCTCTAGGATCAAATATGAACTTCCATGTTTTGAATGTAAAGCTTTCTTAACCTGGTCCTATCCTATCCTTACTGTCTTCTTACACAGTACTCCCCTCCAGGCATTCTATGGTGCAGCCATACTGGTTTACTGCTGTTTTTCCTCAAACAACAATCTCCTCTCTACAAGCCCACTACAGCGGCTGCCTCTCATGCCTACAGCGCTCTCCCTACTCACCTCCGCCTCTTGAATTCCTGCTTTCTTTCAACACTCTCAAGTGGCTCAAGCACCACCTTGTGCAGGTCTTTACTGATCCCCTCAGATGTCAGTGCCCTACCTTCTACTACTTAATTATCTCATATGTACTCAATTACCTACACGTTGTCTCCAGCATTAGAACATAACCTACTTGAAGGCAGGAACCATTTTTGCTTTTCTTTGTGTCCTCAGAACAGCACAGTGCTTGGCAAATAATCAATTTTCATCGATTGTCTGATTATGTGACTATGGAAAATCTCTTAACCTCAGCTTCCTCAGAGTCCTTATAAGCAAAGTGCTTTGTGATAGACAGTAGTAGAAAGCACACTGGACAATCAAAGGACATGAATTTAAATCTCATATCTCTATCTTACTATCTATGTGACACTAGCCCAGTCATTTCACTCCTCTGGGCCTCAGTATTCTCATCTAAAAATAGGACTGAACTGGACAATTTCTAAAAGCCTCTTCCATGTCTTAATCTATAAAAGGGAAAAATCCTTAGGGCCTATTATATTCTATGAAATATCCATCAATTTAAGAAAATTGATCCTGACCCATATTACCAGACAAAGACCATAGGCTCAAGTGAAAAGATGATGGAAAGAAATCAACGAAAAATAATGGAGATGCAAATTTAAACAAATTGGAAAAAATGTAATGCTCTTTCAAACTAAAAAAGAAATTTAAATAAAAATCAACATGAGGAAGGGAAGAAAGCATCCCATGAGAACTCTAACATCACAGAATTCTTGTGGAAAAAAAAAAATTTTCTTGCTCAGCAGGGAAATCCAATCTCACCATGAAGCCCAAAGCAACAGAGAAGCACCAAAAGACAAAATGATCCTATTAAGACCCTTGTCTTCCAGCAACAGATAACAATGTAGAAACTTTCAATAACAAAAACTGGAGTCAAAAAGCACAATGAAACTGAGGCAGTAATTGAAGACAAATGCATCACAACATCACCAATCCTAGGTTCTATTTGACATTCCCCATAGAATTCTCTCTTTCACACTAAACATAAAATGGCAGAATCACACAATCTTGAGTTGATTTGAGCAGCTATCTAGTTCAATCCAAACACCAAAGGCCTCCCCACTATAACAAATGTGGCCAGCGGTCATCCAACCTCTCTGTGAAGACCGCTTGAGGCAGCCCATTCCACTCTGAAAGGCTGACTGCTGGAAAGGTTTTCCTAACTGTGAGGAAGCACTGGTTGGTAGAAAGTTTTCTCTCATTTTCCACATGCTTTCAAACATCACCAACAGTAGCTCAGCAGTTACACTGGCCACTTGTTTCAAGATGTGTGGGTGAAGATAATTCACTTGGGCAAGGTGTCTTGAATTCATCAAGATGGCTAACTACATTCTTACCATTTCCTCACTTATCTCGGACATCAACTCGTTGTTAAACATTTGTTTCAACGTTTTTCTTTACAGAGAAAACAGAAATAAGCATAGCGCAGTGTACCCTATAGGTATGTAGTGCTAATGTATTTTTTGCTTAATGGGAAAATCTTTCACATACATCAACAGGCTCATGTTACCTGCTTAAGTCACATCAGTTTGAGTCACATGAACCTGGGTCATGAGGGTTGCGATGCCCTCTGACCCTGAAGAAGCGTATGTACACTGCAAGGTTCGCATTTTGCTTTGGGGCTCACTCACGGAGAGAGTGTTTGTGTGATTTAGCCAGATGAGACTCTGGGTAGCTGTTACGGAGCCCCCCGGCTTTGAAAAACCCAGATGTTGGTGCTTCTCTCTCTCTGGTAACTATGTATGTACTGCTTTTGGTCAGACAGTTGGAAGTCCTGTCTGTTGGTCTTTGCTGTTTGCATTTGCTCTGTTTATGTAATTTCTGCTTGTAATTTCATTTTGTGTTTTCTCCAAAGTTCAGGGTGCTGACTTTTCCCCTGAACTAAATGAATGATGTGTGTGTGTGTGTGTTGTGTGTGTGTGTGTGTGTGTACATATATATGTGTGTTTGATTAAAGATTGTTGACACCTTTAAAGTTGCTTTCCTTTAGAAAATCAGATCAAAGAACCCATGCTAGCAGCCCTCCTGTGTGCTGGTGTTATTAGTCTTACACCTCCACAGCAGCTACAAGTAACATTGTTGTTACAAGGTACCAGCTAAATAGCTGATTTGAAGTGGGAGACATGCCAGCAATTCCCATGGGAGCTCTTTCCTTTCTTGACCCCCAGCAACCTGGCTTCTGTATCCCCCACTTGAATAATGCTGGTTTTTAGAGACTCTTTTAATGGCATGTTATCTCATTTGACTCTGTGTGTGTGTGTGGTGTGTGAGAATCAGGGTTAAGTGACTTGCCCTGGGTCACACACCAAGTAAGTGTTAAGTATCTGAGGCCAAATTCTAACTCGGATCCCCAGGGCTGGCGACTCATCCACTGTGCCACCTACCTGCCTACCTCATTTGATTCTTACCATTATCCAAAATTGGGACACAGGGAGGTTAAGTGATTTACTCCAGGTTGCAGGGGTAGTAAGCATCCAAAGCATAATCTGGATCCAGGTCCCTTCTTTGTACCATACCATGATGCCTCTGCTAAAACTGATCTTTCTCTATCATGGAGTCAGTTAAATGGAGTGCAATCTGGAGCTCATGTCTCCTTCCTATAGGGACCAGATACCTCCCATCCCTCCTCCCTACTCCTCCTCTCCCCCAAGGCCATCTAGGTGAAAAACTTGAAAATCCTACTTCTTATGACATTTGTGCCCTCCGCTAACCTGCCTTCTCCTCTCTGAGCCTCCATGTCCTCATCTATAAAAATGAGAAAGTGGAACTAGATATTCTTGATGGTCCCTTCCATTCTTAATCCTATGACCTCCTTGTCAAATCCAATTATGTGTTTTCTCTTCTGACTCTTCTTGATCTTCCTGCTGAATCGGACACTCTGAACCTATTGTTACTTCTTAAAACCCTCCAGCTGTCCCTTCATTTACTTGACAAAGCACTTTTTATGGTTTGGAGGGTTTCCCCACCTCTAGGACTGCTACTGCTTTGTCTTCTCAAACTCCTCCCATCCTCCTGCACCGTCTTCTGAGGGTCTGTCCTTTATTCCCTCTCTATCTGCATGGCCTTAATGATTACCTTTATTCAAACTGACTCCCAGATCACCAATTCTGCACTCTTACCTCTGACTCCAGTCCTCCATATTCAACGGTGTACAGGACTATCTCTGCTTGGATGTCCGCTCAAACTTAGTCATGTCAAAGTAGCCTCATTTTTGCCCCTTGGCACATGTCTCTAAATAGGTTTCCCTGTAATTGGTACCAATCTTTCCTCAGTCCAAGACAAAAAACCCTTATCTTTGACTCTTCCCTCTCCTTTATCCCCCGAATGAATATTGTCCATCATCAAATTTTGTCATTCCTGACCCCCTTAACACATCTCAGATTGCTAGGTGTTGCAGTGGATAGGGTCCCAGGTCTGGTGTTAGGAAGACTTGAATTCAAATCTGGCCCCACACACTAGCTGTGTGATCCTAGGAAAGTCACTTCACCTGTTTGCCTCAGTTTCCTCATTTGTAAAAAGAGGGTTTTAATTTTATCTACAGTAAATTTATTATTATTTAAAATAGCGGCTCAGATTAATCTAGCCCACTGGCATTAGCATCACAAATGCTTGGGCTCCCTCAGTCTACCCAATATGGGGAATCTTAAATAATAAACTTTGTTTTTCTTTGGCTAAGAAAAAAATAGCACCTACCTCCCAGAGTTGTGAGAGAGTAATTTTAAAGCAATGAGAATAGTGCCTATCACACAGTAAATATAAGAACACATAGATGTTAGCTATTATTATCATTATTATTAATCTCCTTACTTCCTGTCCACACATACAAGCTATAGTCATCCAATATGCCTTTATGTCCTTGCTTATGCTGTTCCTTCTTCCCTCCATTTCTTGGGATTTTAAACCCATATTCCCTGCAAAACAGCTCCTCCCTCTGTCAATGGCACCACTGATTTCCCCACTCATCCAGGATCCAAACTTTGGAGTCATCTTTGACTGTCCTTTCCCTCAACCCCAACATCCCGTCAGTCACAGAGCGAGCAATAATTCTTCCACCCTATCCCACTCCAGGCTCTAGACCTTTCTATTCTTACTGCTATCACTCTAGTTCAGAACCTAAAGAGAATCTCTTACTTGGAAGCCTCCCTGTCTCTAACCTCCACCCTTCAAATGTATTCTACAAGAAGTCACCTGGTTGTCTTCCTGGAACATTTACTTTTAACATAAACAAAAAAGTCAAGGAGGCAGAAATGAGTGTGTGTTGCTCTACGTGGAAGGAGAGTAAATGGACTCAAAGTGAAAGATAACAAAGATCCCTAAAGCCTCTTTGAAACTCTAAAATTCTCTAACCTGATCTAAGTCTCCTGCCTAAAAACCTCCAATAGTTCAGTACTGCCCGGTAGATAAACCCTAATCTTCTCAGACAGGCATTCAAGGCCCTCTGTAACGTAGCCCCAAGGTATTCTTCCAGACTAACTTTCTACCACAAAACAAGTGAGCCATTTACTGTGCCCTGAAGCGTGTCTCTTTGCCTTCTTGCCCCCATTCTTTGCTTATGCTAGCCTCCCTACCCAGAAGGCTCTATCCTTCTGGAACTGGCACACATCCTTTAAGGTTCAGCTCAGATCCAAGCCTCATACTGATGAAAACATATTCATCAAAGAATGTATGTATCTTATACTCTCTACTAAGCTCCCAAAGGGCAGGGTCCATATTTATGTAGACATACATATATACATATACACACATACATACATGCATGCCTTGAACATAAGTCACTGAATAATTATTAAATGAATAAAGCAGAGAATTAGAGAAATACCATAAGCTAACCCAAGCATACCTCACCTCATGCCCACATAAGTCTCCTGGTTAAACTACAGACCTTTTCTCTCTACTTGCATTTCACAAATTCTCAATGATTCCCCTAGCTGCCAGTGGTGGTCCCCCAGCCCATTACCATGTCATTTATTTTTGTCTCTATTTATAAGTGTGGTGTAGCAATGATAGAGTGTAAGCTCCTTATGGGCAGGGACAATTTCATGTCTGTCTTTGTATCTCTAGCAAAGACTCTGCCTGGTTTATATGGCACGTGCTTAATAAATTTTGTTGTTCAGTCATGTCTGACTCTTTGTGACCCCATTTGGGGATTTTTTGGCAAAAATACTTGGGTGGTTTGCCATTTCTTTCTCCAGCTCATTTGACAGATGAGAAAAGTAAGGCAAACCGGGTTAAGTGACTTGTCCAGGGTCACACAACTAGTACATGTCTGAGGACAAATTTGAACTCAGGTCTTCCTGACTCCAGGCCTGGTGGCTCTACCCACTGTGCAACCTAGCCCTTAATAGCTTAATAAATGCTTGTTGCCTAAATGACTCCTAAACTGGGAGCATGTCACTTCCCTTCCTCATTAAGTTCAAACTTCTTGGCCTGGTTTTCAAGGCCCTTCATTCAGTCGGGCAGATCCATTTATTCTCTGTTCACAGAGACACTTATTGCTGCCCTCCTCCTGCCTAGAATGCCCTTCCTTTTCTTTCTTTTTTTGTTGTTTCGACTGATGATTTATTTATTTCCAGGCATACCATTTCTATTGATCTTTTATAACTCGAGAAAGTTCAATGATTTTCTCCACTGCTCTGAGTCCACAAATGCAGTGCATGACAGCGACTACGGGAAATACGTCTCCACAAGATTTCTGTGCTAATTCCAACTAACCACATCAGCAATTATAACACAGAACAAGTGGCCAGCTTATGGGACTTGGGGTCAAGTAAGAACTGGGTTCAAATGCTCTAACACTTCTTCACTATGTGACAATTTACGTACTACCGGCTTGCAACATACTCTGAAAGCAGCAACATGGCGAACCGGAAGAGCACTAGACCTGAGGTCAGAGAGACGTGGGTTCAAATTCTGACTCACATGCCAACCACCTGTGTGACCCCGGGCGAGTCACTTCACTTGTCTGTATCTCTGTAAGATGGGGGCTTGGAGGCAATGAATCCCCTTTGGAGCTTGTAGTTTCCTTACTTAAGACTTACCATACTTCCATCGCACCTCTTCTGTGGCCTTCTTCAGCTCTTCCAAACCACAATGATCTTCCTTTCTCTACTCTCTCCTCTTGTGCTTATAGTCTGTCCCATACAATTTCACACTCAAATGGTCTCTAGTTGTTTCACATGGCTAAAGAAGGAGAATTTTTTGCAATGGTTATAGGATCGTAGAAGGTAAAGCTGCAAGGCCATTTATTTCAAGGGGGAAAGGTGGCCAACAGTATTAAAAAGACATTGAGGAAAATGAAGACTAAGTAGAAACAATTAAATTTTGCAACTAGATCCATGGAAAAAATGAAGACAAACATCACTGAATTTTGTAGACAGAAAGTCATTTGGGAAAGTGGTATGAGAGAGTCAGATTAAAAGGGGCACAGGATTGAGGAAATGGTGAGGAAATGCAGGTAGACAGTACATATCCCTTTTTAAAGAAAAGTGTGGCAATAAGAGACAGAAATAAGATAGTGTAGTTCAAAGACAGAATAGAGGGAATTTGTTTAAAGATAGTATAACCCTGAGCACGTTAATGAGCAAAAATGAAATCAATAAAAATGAAGAGATTTTAAGAAGCAAAAGAGGGAATAACAGATGGAGAATGGATAGATTAGTGTAAGGCAGGAATCTGTTACAGGAAAGACTGCTAGATTTGGAACTAGAGGGCCTGGGTTCAAAATCTGGCTTTGTACTTTACATCTATGTGACCCTGTGAAAGTCACCTAATTAGCCTCTCCAGACTTCAGTTTCCTCATTTGTAAAATGAGGGAGGTGGATTAGATAGTCTCTGCGGCCCATTCCACTCCGTATCTATGATGCTGGCTTTGCAAAGGATGAAAGAAGGGGGATGCCATCTTTAGAGACAGGGAAAAAATAAAGGGAAAGATGAATGAGGAAATCCTAAAGTGGTGAGGAGGATGTGGCCACAGACATGCTTTGAGGTAGGCACATTTGCTAGGTGGTCTGAATCTTCGATGGGTCAGCTTTGGAACAGCTGTTGAGAAAAATGCAATGAAAAGTCAATGAGAGAAACCAACAAGGATTGCCGAACTGCAGGGAGAATCCAGTCGGACTTGGAGGACAAACATATGTAGCCAGCACCAGGGGTTCGCACCAGAGTGAAGGAAGATAATGGGGATGACCATTCTATAAAGGTGGCTACAGCAGCATGGAAAAGAAGGTGACTAAAATTAAGGAGTTAAGGGAACTGTGAAGCTGGGCTTCCAAAGAGACCTCAAGAGGGACACTGAAGTCACTGAGGACGCTGGAAAGAGATGGAAAAGAAAAATGAGTCAAAGAGTTGAAGCCAATAAGGAAGGAAGGAAGTAGTGGAGAGGGTGGCAAACATGTTTGAATTCAAAAGAAAAACTGATAAGTGATCTCCCTGGCTGGTGTTTGTCATCCCTTATTTGTGTAGCGATTCCCAAACAGGTGGGCACCCCTTAGTGTCTTCTAGGTTTTGCCACCAGATTATCTGCTATGATTATGTTTGTATACATGGGACCTTTTCCTCTTTCCTTTCCCTCTGCAGGGTAATGGCCTAGCAGTAGTGTAAAAGGGTCAAAGGGTGTGCACCTTTGCCTGGCTGTGCCTGTCTCTGGAATGCTCTCATCTCTACCTCTTGACTTTCCTGACTTCCTTCAAGTCTCAGCTAAAAATCCCACCTCCCAAGAAAGTGCTTTCCCCTTAATTCTAATGTTCTCCTCTTGATTAGTTCTAATTTGTCCTTGTATATATCTTGTTTGCACATAATAGTTTGCATGCTGTTTCTCCATTAGACTGTGGGAGATTCTTGGGAGCCCAGGACTGCTTTTTTTTGGGGGGGGGGAAGCCCATCTTTGACTTTCTTTACATCGCCAGCACATAGCACAGTGCCTGGCATAAAGTAGGCACTTAGTAAGTGTTTCCTGATTGACTTTTGGGACATAGTTCCAAATTACTTTCCAGAATGGCTGGACCAATTTAACATCTTTGCCAAAACAGTGCAGTAGTATGCCTGTTTTCCTGTAGTCTCTCCAACAACTGTCATTTCCATTTTTTGGTCATTTTTTTACAATCTGATGAGTGTGAGATTTAATTTCAGAATTGTTTCAGTTGCATTTCTCTAATTATTAACGCCCCTGCCCCAGTTGTTGTCTCCATTTTTGTATTTGTGTTTTATGTGTATGTGTGTGTGTATATATATATATGTATACACAAACACAATCCTTTTTCCCAAATTGATTCTGTATTCTGGAATACAGAAGGGTCATGAAACCAACAAATAACTGATTAAATATTTTCCCCAGGCTCACTCTCAAAAAACAATACCCCAGCACCAGTCATGGTGGCACACAACTGTAGTATCTACCTCTTGGGCCCACAGTTCATTTGAACTCAGGAGTTCTGAGTGACAGTAGAAAAGTTGGCAGGGTGAATGCACTGTCTAGCACTTCTATGGTGAGCCCTGAGGAGCACAAGGCCACCAGAGGCTGCCTAAGCAGGGATGAAGAGGCCCAGGTCAGAAACGAAGCAGGTTAAAGCTTTGGGCTCATCAGCAGTATGAATGGCCTCTGCACTTCCAGTCTGGGCAAGATAGGGAGACCCAGAATAAAAAAAAAAAAGGAATTATGTACCAAATGTAGAGTAATTACAATTTAACCCACAGGACAAAAAAGAGAGACCCAACAAGGTAAAATCAGGAATAGCACAAGCCAACAATCTTTAAAGTATTCATTCAGTAACCCACTTTCACCAGCCTCCATGCTTCCAGCTGGGATGCACAAACTAGCAGGCATGTGCCTGGGGCTCCTAATGGAATTCACTCCAACCACAGAGACTCTGCCAATATACCCCACCCCCTTATCCTGTACGAGTGGTGGACACTGATTCTGATCAAGCACACTACACTGTAGGCTGAAAGGGTGGGAAGAGAGGATACTGTCTTCTCCCTGGGTTGGTCCCTACAATAGGATTCCTAAGGCTACAGAGACTTCATCCAGAGCACTTTTCCTACTCTCCCCCAAACCCATAAAAAGTGGGAGAAATTGATTTGGCATAAGCAAAGAAAGAAAGGGGAGCCGAGGGGAGAGGGAAGAAATGGGGCGAGGGACCAGTGTGTTGCGCCAGGCCCAAATGGAACTTAAAATCCAGCTGGTGTCAGTTCTATTCCCCAAGGGGCTACTTAGGACAAGGACAAGACCAGTGAACATCAGTGTAGGAAAAAGCCAAGGCAACTTTGCAGCCCAGCCTTGGGGACACATCCACTAGCAAATAGAAAAGAGTCAGAAAGTGACAGGAGAAAATAAGGAAATAATATTGAAATGTCAAAGATTTCAAGAAGGAAAGCATTAAAAAACCCCATCACAAGCAGATAAATCAACAGAGGATCCCAAAACTGGAAGGATGGATGAGTACTACACATTTAAAGGCATTATTGCAAACCACTCAATCAATATTACCAAGTGGTCCAATGCCTAATGAAACACAGAATCTTGTGGAAACCAAAAAGAACACAGAACAAATTCCATAATCATCCAAAAAAAAAAAAGGAAAATGAAATCTGTAAGAGAAGAAATAGGAATGAATGTTGGTCAGAAGTTCTAGCTTTCAATGCAGAAATAAAAAATTTAAGGAGCAGATTAGAAAAAACTGACTGCAGTCTGTAAAGATTCTCCAAAGATGTTTACATGACAGCAACAGATTTGGAATACAAAAATACTAAAGAAGAGGGAAAAAAGCAACATCAAAACAATACGTGATCTCTATAAAGCCAAAACAACTGACCCCGCAGAAAGGAAGCACTGAGACAACCTGATGATTACAGGCTTCCCTGGAGAACGTAACAAATCAAAAACCCTGAATACATAATGAAAATGATACAAGAGACTGCTCAGTTCTGTATGTAGGACTTCTGAATATAGAAAACAAAACACTCACCAAAAGCATCCACTTATTGCCCCCAGGAAAAAACAAAAAGCCTGTATTTCAAATTCCCAGACACAACTGTCAAATTTAACAATTCTGATGACAAATTCTGTAGGCAGGCAGGAAAAATATCCTCAAACATTATGAGAGTGCTATGCAACCACTGGAAACTGAAGAAGGAAATGCAACGGCAGTACAGTCCAAAAAGCAAAGGAGCTCAAGCTGCAAACCCCGCCCCCCCAATAGTACACACCTGAGTCTAAGTATCAACGAAAGCTATGTAAAATCTGCAAAAGAAAAATCTGAGGCATTTGTGGGAAGAAAAACAACCACCAACCACGAGCAAAGTATTGGCCTTGAATGAATGGGGAGAAAACATGTACATATATGGTTAAAAATACCGTGCAAATAGTGCAAATACAACAAATACAAAGTAACTGTGGAGAAGGCCCTAGAGAACGGGGAGACAAAGAAAAGACATCTACAGAAGGAAGAGCCTGAGCTGAGTCTCAAAGGAAACCGGAGATTCCAAGAATCCAAGGAGAGGAAGGAGAGAACTGCCACTTGCAGCTCAACTGGTATAAATCATGGAAAAGGGAGAAGGAATGTTACCGGTCGGGAGGGCTGGCCCAAGAACACACGGAGGGGAAGCGTGCATAGGAAGGCTGGAAAGGCCAGTTGTCAAGCATTTTAAATGCCAGTGACATGGAAATGGTACCAGGGAGAGAACCACACTGCACCCAAATCAACTGGCCTCGTAAAAAGTCAAATTAAGAAAGGACTCCTGGACTGGTCTCCAAACTCCAAGAGTTAGTCACCTAACAATATGTCCACTAACACCCTACTTGGCCACCTTAACTCTTGATCATCACTGCCTTGCCACGCTCCTGGAGGACATCACAAAGCATGGAAATGATATTCCAGAATCATTTCAGATTCAGAGTTCAAAGGACCCTCAGGGGCCATGAAACCAAACCCCTATCCAGAAAAGAATCACTCTATTACAAGTATACCTGGTCATAGAACCTCTTTTGCTCAAAGCAAGACAGGGAGCCCCTTCTACTTCAATAGCTCTAATGGTTCACAAGTTTTTCTCCCCATCAAGCCTAAATCTACCTCTCTTCCACTTCTGCCTCCTGCTCCAGCTCTGCCCTGGAAAGCCAAACTAAACAGGGTACTTTTCCAAGTACTGACTTAACAACTGCCACCTAACTTGCCTAAACTTTTTCTTCTCCAAGCTAAATTCCCCAGTTCTTTCAACCAGTCCTCATATGGCATGAGCTCAATGTTCTTCCTGAAATTTGGTCTCCAGAACTGAATGCAATACTTCAGATGGTCTGATCAGGGCAGAGGACAATCAGAACTATCATCTCTTTCTGTCATCTAAAATCTCCACTTGAGAGAGATGAATGCATTCATGGCACGAGTTTAAATTTACCATTTTTACCCTCAGGATAGTCATTAATAATGCTCAGCAATCCAGCTAGGTATCTCAGGGCATACAATGCTGGGCTTTGTCTGCCTCAGTTTCCTCAATTGTAAAACGGGGAAAATAAGAGCATCTCCTGCGCAGGATTGCTCTGAGGATCAAATGAGGGCATATTTGTAAAGCTCTCAGTGCCCAGTGCTTGGCACAAGGCAGGCACTTAATAAATGCTTGTACCTCTGTCAGCACCCACCCCCACCTGATAGCCTTCCCCTGTCATTCAAGTCCAGCTCCTCCTCTTACCTCTTTCGTGAAGCTTTTCTGAGTTACTGATATTGATCTTTCTTATGTCTGAATTCCTACTATATTTAGAGTCAGTACCATACAATTTAGCATTTAAATAGTCATCCTGTCTTTTTTCTCCCTGACTAGATTGCAGGCTCCTGGATGGTATAGGCCACATCTGCAGTAGGTACTAGGTGTCTTGACACCAAGCTCTGCCCCCACCCCTCCTCAAATAGTAAGAACTGGGATTTAATTTTGCTCAAATTTCTTCCTATTTTCAGTTGACAAGAGATTTTCAAGAGATAAAAATTGTAACAACTCTTATGTCCATTTCTAAATAATCTAGAAATATCAGTCATTAATTGTTGGAGGGGCTAGGGGAAGACAGGTACACTAATATAACCGTTTGTTGGAGCTATAAATTAAGTCCAGCCATTCTGGAAAGTAGTTTGGAACCATGCACCAAAAGCCACTAAATTGTACACACCTTTTGACCTGGTAATACCATTATTCGGCCCATATCCAAATAAAAGAAAAGGGGAAAGACCTATATGTACAAAATCAGCTTTTTTTGGTTGCAGTGAGAACTAAAGATATGGGAGGTGCCCATCAATTGGGGAACGGCTGAACAAACTGTGGCCTAGGAATGGAACAGAATATTACTGTGATGTAAGTAATGACAAACGGGAAGGTTTCAGAGGAAACTTCTTCCTAGAGGACTTGTATGAACTGATGCAAACAGAGTGAAAACGGGCAGAGCCAGGAGAACAATTTATACAGTAACAACACCGTAAGACAAACAGCTTTCAAAGACTTAAAAGAACTCTGATCAATGCAATGACAAACCACAAGTCCAGAGTACTAATGACGATGCTCATCTCTTAACAGAGGTGAAAATTCAGGGTGTAGACTAAAAAATATATTTTGGGGAAAGTGAGAAGAAGAAAAATGGTATTAGCCAGCATATATTATAGCACCTTAAGATTTGCAACAGGTAACAACTTATTTTCATTCCTGTTTTACAGATGAGGAAACTAAGGCAGACAGTGGTTAAGTGACTTACCCAAGGTCACACAGTTACGTGTCTGAGGCTGGATTTGAACTCAGGTCTTCCTGACTACAGGTCCAGCACTCTATCCAATGCACCACCTAGCTGCCTAAAAAAGATTTTTGTTCATTGAAAAAAAAAAAAAAGAATTAAATTAAAAATAAAAAATAAAAGCCTCCAGGGGCATGGCTAAGCCTCCAAGAGCCAATGGCAAGTTGCCCTTCCAATTCCATCATGGAAACCTCCTCACACTTGTAAGGAAATAACAAGACCTATCTTTGCACTTTGTTTAATACACTACCACCCTGTTACCTCCACTGTATGCACTTTACTTTCTGAGATAACATCAACTGGGATGGAGGAGGGTGGGGTGGGAACAAACTCCTAAATACATTCAGATTATCTGACTCATTTTTTCCATTACAGTCCCCTTACTATAATACTGACCACAAATACACTGTTATTCCAAATATATCTTTTTTATTTATAGCTTTGAAAAATTCTTTCCAATTAGATTTGTGTAAAACATGTTTGAGGTTTCAGCTTAACCAATTAAAAGAGTAACTTGGCTCCTGCTACATACATTTTCTGGCCAATTTTTAAATTCTTGCTAAACACAATCAATCAGGAACCAGTATAATTGCTGAAAATAAATTTTACGTCTGAGTACTAATACTATTTTAAAAGCTTTAAAATTTTCCAGTTCAGCACAAACCACTGCATTAAAACTGAGTTTTATAATTCCAAACTTTCAAGACCAAAACAGAATGATGCTACAATTCTAGATCTTAATTTTTCCTTTATAAAATAGACAAACCTTGGGCTTAGGAAAAGTCCAACTCCTAGAACAGTGATTGCTAACTACAGTCTTAAAAGAACTTGAAGATATCTTAATTTGTTTCAGGCATCATTCCCCAAAACAAAACAAAGGAAAACGATTCCAGTATTTTACATCTCTACTACACATATAGGAGAAGCAGTATAACATGGTGGATACAGAACTGGCCTCAAAGCCAGGAAGATCTAGGTTCATATGTAACACGTCCTAGCTGTGTGACCTGCAGCAAATCATTTAACCTTTCAGGCAACTCTCAGGGCACTACAGTTTTCACAGAATGTGTCTGCCTCATTGGTAATGGGTGTTTCCTCACCTAGGAATTCCTTATGCCAATGAAATAAATCACAGATTCAGTCCCTATTCCCATATTACATGTATGTTACAGAGTCAATGAACCCTCCACTAAAATCCTACCCTTATGTCTCATGATGGCCTGGTTGTTGTATTTTCTGTTATTTCAGTTGTTTCAGACTCTGTGACCCCATTTGGGGTTTTCTTAGTATAGACACTGGAGAGGTTTGCCATTTCCTTCTCCAGCTCATTTTGCAGATAACAAAACTGAGGCAAATGGTTAAGTGACTTGCCCAGGGTCACACAACTAGTAAGTGTCTGAAGCCACATTTGAACATAGGAAGATAACTCTTCCTGTGCCACCTCGATGCCCCAAAATGAGTGGCCCCTCCACCCAATGTGAGACTCAAACCCACAATCCTGGGCGTAGGAGGTCAGTGGCTCATTCTTCAGATCACTGGGGCTTCCTGTTGATGGCCGGGAGTTGTCCACAAATTCTCAAAAGTTCTGTGCCAGCAAGAGAAGCGGCTCTCTCAAGTCCCACTCAATCTGGCACAGCATTAGGCATGGAATCCTCAGCTTACCTAAGTTTAGAAAGGGTCACTTTGAGCCACTAGGTTGGCTAAAAAGTATTCATTGTTGAGGCTCAGCAATACAGGAAAACTATCTGTTAAAGCATAAGAGGATTATGATATGCACCGAGGAGGGAGTTTCAACACGAATGAAATCATGGCTCCTCTAAGCAATGGATAGTACAGACGTGTTATACAAAAACCTTATGGACAGGGGGAGATGAAGGAATGAATGAAACGTGTTGTGAACATCATGCAGAACAGATTCCCACCAGTGTTAGGAATAATCCTTCTGTTGTTTAGAGTGCAACATTAAAAAAGAAAAAAGGACTAGCATGAGTTCAAAGTTAGTCAACTCTGACCAACCACTAGGATTCCAAATTTAACTATCTTGGTCATGAGCTGAACAGCCCTCTAGGAATCCCACAGTGATTCATACTTCTGAATGAGAGTGCCGAATGTGATGAAACAAAGGAGCAATTAGAGAGGCTACAATGCCTAACTTTATTTTAAATGTATGTTTTAAGGGGAAGCTAATTCCAGAGGGGTGATAATAGAGGTTTAATAACCAGCTAGTGACAGTTCCTAAGCAAAACCTCTAAGCTGGATGACTGGCAAACAGTAATCTGTGTAATCAACACATGACAACCGATGCTTTTTCAGAAGAGATTCTGAAAATGAATCAGAGACAAGAAAATATAATATGTAGTGAATGAAACCAAGTTTAAAAAACATTCTGCAATCAGCTTTGTCAATGGACAAGTGGAGGGAAAGTATATTGTGATAAGCTATGGTGTCATGCACTGGCAAAATCCATTTTCATTCAATACATTAAGACCTCATAAGGACCAGATGAAGAAGTTTAGGCAACCTGAAATAATGTATTCATTCTGAAAGAGTTAAAAGTGATATTTCTTCTATGGCACAAGAGGGCAAAAGACCAACACTCAAAGCATCCTAAGTTTGGATCAAAACAGCTATTCTGAACTGGAATACGGAGAAAAGAACATGCCTATGCCAAAGTGAAGTCAAATGTAGACTATTCCTAATAGGATCAAGTTCACAATACACAAAATCAAAACAGATACTATTTTTGAAGGCAAAATTAGGCTAGAAAACTAGGTATGGAAGAAGAAAACAGAAGAAACTATAATGGATGGGGAAAAGTAGAAAAATTTTAGTCAGAATAAAAGAAACTGACACAGCTTTTCAATTAAAAGATCAACCATTTAAATTTAAAAGTGGCTTGTTGTTTCTTAAGTGGGTAAGGGACATAAAATTCATCAAATTTATATGTAACTTTATGAGAGATAATAAAAACTACAATATAAATAAAGCCTACATAACATGGGATTACTTTACATGTGAGACTACTCAACAACAATATTTTTTTGGTAATTCAGTAAAATTCAATAATTATTTTCTCCCCTGGCTGGGATCCAAAATGGACCCACTTTATACTGGGAATCCTTAGGGAATTTTATGATAGCGACAATTTATGTAAATCTTAATTCATGAACTTTCGAAACTTTTTTTTAAGCTCAGTGTTTCTCAGATCATAGAAGTATTTCTTCACCGCCATCTTCTCTGAATACAAGACTGGATACAATACAGCTAGGTCTAGTTTAGTGTGAACAATGAATCCTCTTAAGTATTCTCGAATGTTTGAATCTGCACTATTCAAAATTATATTTATGTAAAATATGGTCATTGGTCCTAGTTCAATGGAAATATGTAATGCAAATGCAAATAACACATTCACTTCAGGGGTTTCATTATTCACACTAATTAGGACCTTGCAGACTCAAATATAGATACGCAATAAGAAAAAATGCACAATCTTCATTTTCTTTCTTTTTACAGTAATTTTTACCCAAGTCCTGCTATTGAGTAACATAATGCAGAGATCAGCAATATAAAAATGTCCAAACATCAGTAGCTGGATCTTAAGGTCTACCCAATTCAAAGAGAACACTGCACCTCAAGGCATAAAAAGCTCGCGCTACAAATCTACCTATAATGAATAAATCACCTATTTTCTTATTTACATCAAAGCTACTACAAATATAATCGAATAAACAGCACTGGAAAACCTTCTATGTAGGCTAATGCCATTATCACTATTCTCCTCATTTTCTCATGTAAGAGTGGAATCCTTGACTAGAAGTTACTTTTATACCTGAAACAGAAGAGTAACAGAAACACATTTCAAAGCCTGCCTGTTTATACAATCGGCCGAGTCCCTTGCAATTTTCCTTTACATTAGAGTTATTACATTCCTAGATGCTAGGCTCATCACTAGGTTCCACTTCTTTTTAAAGGAGTCAAAGAAAGCAATCTAAGACTCCACTGCATAAAAAACACAGTAGAAAAGTGGTCAAAGGATAGGAACAATTTTTCAAAAGAAGAAATTCCAACTACCAACAACCATGTTGGAAAAATGTTCAAAAAAGCATTTAATAAGAGAAACACAAATTTTAAAAAACAGACATTTCATCTCATGTCTGCCAACTGACAAAGATAATGAAAGAAGGAAATAGTCCACTTTGGAGGGGTTGTGGCAAGTCAGGCACACTAATATTGCTGGCAGAGATATAAATTAGTCCAATCACTCCAAAAAATTTTAGAATTATATGAGGCAAGTTATTAAACTGTTCCTCCCCTTTGATCCAGCAATCCCCATTACTGGGCATGTACTCTAGGGAAGCCAAAGACAAAAAAAGAACCATCGCAATGATACCAAAACATTCACAGTAGCACTTTTTGCGGCAACAAAAAGCTAGAAATAAAGTTAACATTCCTAAACTGAGGAGTGGTTGAATAAGGAAGGGGTGGCACATAAAGATAATGGTGTACTTACCGTCCTAAATAAAAAATCCAGAGAAATATTGGAAGATTTGTATGAAATAGTACAGAGCAAAGAAAGCAAAATCATGAGAACAGTACAGACGCAATGACTACATGTAAATGAAAACAACTCTAAAAGGCAGATGAACACAGATTAAATTCGATGATCAATACTGATTCCAGATGACAGATGATGAAACAAACCTTCCCCTGCAGTGAGAGGAGGGTGGCAAATCACACATGTCAAATGTGACATACATGGGTGCTATATTGACTGCTTTTCATTATTATAAGGGAAATGGAGGGAAGGGGAGATGAGATGGGTATATCCAGAAATAATTATGATTTAAAAGGCACTAGTAATTTTTATAAGAAAAATTTGCCTATCATGTTTCAACATGAACTAAAAATTCCTACCTCCCTAGAGAAATGTTATATTTGTATATATATTTCCCTAAGCTATTGATGGCTTTATATTACCATTAAGCAACATAACTTTTTTGACCTTTCAAATTCTGCTAAGGGGGTATTCCAATTCTACTTCTTTTCCAAAGACCACCATCTCTAAAGGCTTTTTTGCCTTCTATTCCAGCCATGTGTCCACACACCACAGGCCACTAACACAAAACCGTTTTCTTAAATGAAAGAATTAAACACCAGGCTTCCTCCAAGTACACATAGTTCTCTCCATTCAACAAAAGGCACTTTTACCTGAATTTCAGAATGGCAAGTCCATCTTAATTGCTCAACGAAGCATCCCCATCAATCGGTAACTAAGTGAATTTGTCCAGCAGAACGTAAACTGTACAAATGCAATCTGACCCTCGGCGTTCCTAAAATCATAAATGTATTTTTCCAATCCCTTTTCATTTCTGAATACTATATCTCCAAATACACAGATCTATAAGAAAAAAACAAACCACAGACTCCACATTTTCTTTCCTTTCCAATGATTTTTCCAAGCACAAAGGAAGCTCTCTCCTTTCCGAGTGACTCTAAGAAGAGCACATGTTTGAGCTGCCCACCCTATAACACAAAGCTTTCACTTTAGATAACATGAACGTCTACTGCTGACCTGGAATGTGAGGTCAGGACAAATCATTTAGGCCAGACACACTAACAATGGATTCCCTGTTGTGAAAGAGGGAAGATTTCCTTTAGGTAAATACTATTTTCCAAAGTGATCACAAAAGGGCTGCTTCACTAACAGATTGGGACACACAGGACCATCAACAACCTACTAGAAATGGAAAATCTGATAGGATAAGGCATGGTCTGGTTAGCTAGAGCAAGATGGAAACAGTTAAGCAAAGGATTATTGAGTCCAGCGTTCACAGTTGTTCAATGAACGTGCATTTCCATTGTGATTAGTGACGACATATCATAGTTCATAAAATTTTCTAACATCTTTTCAATATAATACCAATTATTTTCTTTTTTTAACTTTTCCTTTTTCTAATTCATAAGAATTTCATTTCTTTCCCTTCCCTATCTCCCCACCAATGATGGGGGAGATGGGGGAAAAAGAAAAAAATCCCCCATAACAAATATGAATAATTGAGCAAAATAAATCCCCACACTGGCCATTTTAGAAAACATATATCTACACCTGCATCTTGAGCCTATCACCTCTTTATCAGGGAGTGAAGAACATGCTTGTTTACCAGTCCTCTAGAAATCATGGTTGGTCTGTGCATTAATGAGAGTTCTTATATCTTTCAAGACTGTATTTACAATGTTGTGATAATATAATCTGTTCTCCTGGTTCTGCTCACTTCACTCTGGATCAGTTCATGTAGGTCTTTCCGGGTTTCTCAGAAACCATTCATTGCATCATTTCTTATGGCAAAACAGTTTTCCATCACATTCAAATACCATAATTGTTCAGTCATTCCCCAGGTAATGAGCACCCCCTAATCTGCAGTTCTTTACCATTACAAAAAAGAGTTGCTATAAATATTTTTGTATGTGAGTCCTTTTCTTTTTTTTTAAATTTCTACTGGGGACATAGGCCTAGTAGTTGTATCACTGGGCCAAAAACCACGCACAGTTTAGTGACTTTTGGGTCAAGGTTCCAAAGTGCTTTCCAGAATGACTAAAGCAATTTTCACAGCATTAGTGTGCTTGCTTTCCTTCTAGCATTTGGTGTTTTTGACAATCTGATGGGTGTGAGGAACCTTGGAGTTGCTTTAATGGGCATTTTTCTCATTATTAGTGATTTATAACATTTTTAAAAATATGGCTACTGATAGTTTGGATTTCTTCCTTTGAAAACTGCCCAGTCAACTATTATTTTCCAAAATAATTCTTTCAACATCACAACTTGATTCTTCCAACCACACTTGGCATTTACGTAGTGTTTAAGGACATCAAAGCACTTGTAAAGTCTGTAGTAACTGCTCCAAGAGTCTATGAAGCTCAAGTAGAAAATAACCAACTTCTGTAATCAGATCTCATGCCACCCTACAGACAACGCACAAGTTCCTTGGGAGAAGAAACAACCCCCTATCCCTGGTTGCTTGACACCTAATATTCGAAGGGCATTTGTGAATGAAACAAATCAACTCTTCAGTTTCCAAAACACTGACTACAACTTGACTAGATACAGCAGCGTCAATCCTCCTGCCCTGCTCAAGTGATCATAGCCCTTGTGTGTGTTCTATACATGTGAGGTGTTTAATGAAAGTCTACCGACTGACCTACAGTGAGGTCAGTTAGAATGCTACTGTTCTTAAGCCCATGCCACTAAAGGCCTGTTGACTGAGAAAGCTAAGAGCAAAATCTATGCTTGTCAGAAGATCTGTATTCATCAATCAACCAAGTATCTATGCACCCCATGTTGTCCTAATATACAAGATCAATGCTGCAGAAATCCCCCAAAACAAAAAAACAGAAGCTGCTGGAAATACTCATAAAGTCAATTGTTAGAAATCTCTTCTCCATTATCATGACCATAAACAAGAGAAAAATTACTTCAGGTCCCTGTAAGTGCTAAAGGAGAATTTTTCAATTCACAAGGAGTAGCAATCCAAGGGCATTCTCTAAATATAACAGGTGTTCTGAAAGCCTCCAGGAAATTCATTTGGGGGCAGGGGTGGGAGGAGACAGGAGGAACGTAGGACCCAAGGAAGGGAGGGAACATAAGTCAACATTTTCGCAGATCACTCAAGTTTCCTCTTCTTTGCCCTTAAAAATACTTCTAACCTACCATTCCATTCCTTTCCTTCCATGAGGCCAAGAGTGAAATGGTTCCTGAGATCGGGAGGTCCAGATGAAACAGGTTTGCCCACAAGCTGCTTGCTCCTTGTGCCTCTTGTCACAACCACCAACCAAGGTGGGTGTCATAGTGGTCCAAGTACACCAGGGGTTTTGAACCATTTTTGTATCATGGATCCCTCTCTGGCAGTCAGGTGAAATTTATGGACTCAGTTTCAGAATAAAGTTTTTAAATGCATCAAATAAAACACATAGGACTACAAAGGAAACCAACTATATCAAAATACAGTTATCAAAATATTTTAAAAAACAAGCTCACAGAGCTCAAGTCAAGAACGCTTGAACTAAGGCAATCTTGGAGGGCTGTGGTGGTCAAGAGAGAGATCTGGAGCAGAGATGAGGCTAAAGTTTTGGGGATGTGGGGCAGAGACAGGCCAGCCAATACCATACACACCAAAGAGAGACTGAACAGGACTAATAACTGCAGGGAAACCTCAGAAACAACCAGATGGAGTCGGATGCAATTCTCAAAGCCTAATGCTACACCCATATCCCATTTTCTCTAATTATTTGCCCAGTCAATCTGGTTAAGTTCTATATATGCAATTCCCTTCCAAATTCTTCTCTTCATGCCCTAGGCAGGAACAGTGATGGGAGAACTAGAATTTTGATCATGAAAAGCTGCTCCTTGATAGTTTTGCTACATATCAGCTCTTTTACACCTGGGTTTTAACTGATCACGTGGAAATTAAAAAATCAATTACCTACATCTCATGTGTGAAACTGGTTAGTCAAGCAGGTTGCCCAAACGCATGGTAGCAGCTTTAGAGAAGAGATGATATGTCCTATTGTATTAAGTCCTGAATCTGGATTGAACCTGGGGCTAGTGTCCAGCTGCCATGGAGGTCAGGCGTGCTCTGAGAGCAGTGGATCTATAGAAGCCTTTGCAAAGGTCAGTGCCTGGACACTAAATATATTCTCCGAGGACACCACTTAGTAGTTGCCAAAAGGTAGTGCCTCCTGGTGGCCCCATTACAAATTTCACTCCCTGGCTGGTTAAGGAGTAAAGTAACAAACAACCAGCTCGCTTCTTTTTCTGTAGGTTGCTGAAAGCTGGGTCTGGATTGTTACTGCTTCTCCCGCTCCATGTCTAGCTCTCACCTTAACACTACCTATCACAAAGCGGACACTGATTCTAGCTCCATCTAATCTGGTATGTCCTCAGGGAATTTTATTAATTATCTGGTAAATAACTCCAATTCCAACATGTAACTGTTAAGCCACCACCATGTTCAAAAATTAGCTCTCAAGTTTCTACTTCAATGGTTACAAATTTGATGCTTGATACATATGATTAACGTGAGTCAAATCAAAGGACTCTCTTGGAATGAGTGTTTGGAGTTGAACAATTTCCATCAGAAGATAGAGTGAGTCAGTTCACAGGGATCTGGACCTGGAAAGAACCTTAAAGACTCTATTCTTTTTTTTTTAAATGTATTTAGTTTATTGATGATGTTTGCTGATCTGCATAGGTGGAGAGAATTTCCTCACCAGAATATAGACTCTATTCTTAAAAATGAGGGAACAGAGACCCAGACAAACAACAAGGCTGAAGAGAAAGCTGTACTAAGTGACAGAACCAGGCCTTAGACCCAAACTGGGTGTCCTAATTCCAAATTCCTCTTGATGTGGCAATCACAACTCTTGAAAATCATCAAAGCGTTGATGTCCCAATTCGGTGTCTTGAGGAACAGGGATGTAGTTTCATTTACCCATCCTACATGCCTAAGAGAGAACAGGCTGTCACCAAGGTTTTGTGTTCATGCCACAAATCACTTAATTTCCTCAAGTGGGGAGCACAATGAAATCTACAAAGGGATCCTGTCCTTGCTGCAGGAAACCTCTGTGGGCAATATGCTCCACAGCTCAGAATCACAAAGGGCGCACTGCCAAAGGGGACTTGTCAGCTCAGCCTGGGCACAACTCTTCCAGTGCCAGAATGTGACAGTGTTGTGCCTGACTAGTCTGGAGATTTTCCTGTGAAAACTAAAAATGCTCAGATTTAATAGAAGAAGAAGGAAAGGACAGAGAGCCTATTTTCCCATCAACCAAACAACATATTTAAACAGACACTGGCTTCCATGCACATGTTTGAATTAGGTGAATAAAGAAGATGATGGCAGTGGTACAACCTCTAAATTCTAGAAGAATGTTTGCCAAATATGCCATAATCTGACTCCCAGGTGTGGTCTTCAGCTTAAAGAGATGTCAAGGATAAAAAAACAAATTCTTTGCCTATGTTTATTAGGAATAGGTATTTTCCCATTAGGGGCCTAATTTCTATACAGCAAGAACAGCATTAATATAACAAATGTTAAATAAGCATAAATCTTTCACATTTCTTCCTAAAAATATGGACTCACTAAGCCCCTGTACATCACACCCATTTCTAAACATGAACAGAATCCTATATAAAACTAACCCAGTAAAGAGACTACTAAATAAAGGTTTGGAGTTGGTTTATCACCTTAAACAAAAGTAGACACATAGTAGGTACTAAATATCTGTTATCTGAGTGACAGACTGGATTGTAAACAATATACTATCTGTTTAAGGATCCAAATTCCCAATGATGTAAGTGAGCTAAGTAAGGGCTGGGATGGGCACACTGGGGTGAATGTCAATATCCCTACAGTTCACCAAAAAGGGTGATTTCTGCAAAGCTAAAGCAGAATAAAGACTATATATAAAGAGACTTCAGCACTTAATGGAGACACTCCAACTACGATATGCTGTATAAGATATACTGCCTTCTCAAGTAAGAAATCCTCAAATTAATGGCTAAAAATCAGTATCTCCTCCAATGGCTGAATAGGGGAAAAGGTAGAGATCCTTAAAATTCTTTTCCTGTTTTGTCATTGGAGTTGGGGGGCAGATGTAACACAATGGAAAATTAAGAACAAACATTCCTTAAAATCTAAAAAGCATCAAACAAGTTTTTTATTTTTAATAGCTCATAATACTGTTTGTCTATAACACTCTTAAAAGGAGCTATGAATTCATTTAAGTAAATCCATCAGTAGGCAAAATTAAACAATACAAAATGAAACAAATTTTTAAAAGAGGACTTTCACAGGACTCTTACAAATGTTCTCCAAAACATCCTTACTCTGAAGCAGCTCTCTCCCAAGGGAACCATATATTCTGCTCAGCATCTAAGGTTCTGGTTACAGAAGATGCAGATTTGTTTACAAAACCTTTACCTTTTACCCAGAGGAGTTAGTTCATATTTCTTTGGTTCTGCCATTACATAGCACTTGAGAAATTTAAAGCGAAGGCAGATAAAAACGTGGAATTCCAGAAATAATCAGCAGACCTACAGCAACTTAACGGTATTTCAATTTCTGAGCTTGGACACTATTTATTTTCCAGACCCTTCCTTCAAATACTAAAACCACCTTGAGAAGAAAGACCATTTTATCCTTAAACCATCAATTTGCTAGCTCTGACAAAAAGCAGACAACTGTGTATAAGTCACACTATTGTTTTCTACTTATAAGAGAATGCTCTAAGAGAAAAGAAGAGAAGGAAAGTAAGGAGAAAAAAGAAATTAAGAAAAAAGGAAGAAACTAAAGAGAAGGGAAAAAGGCAGAAATTAAGAGAAACAAGGAAGAAATTAAGAAAAAGAAAGAAGGAAAGAGAAGGAATAAAAGAAATAGAGGCGAGAAACGAGGAAAGATAAGTTAAGAAAGAAAAGGAAGGAATGAATGAAAATGAAGAAAGGAAAAGAAGAAGAGGCAAAGAAAGGAAGGAGAGAAGGAAGGAAAGGAAGAAAAATAGTTAAGGAAAAGGGAGAAGAAATGGCAGAAAGGAAAGAAATTAAGAAAAAAGGAAAGGAAGGAAAGAAAGGAAGGAATTAACAAAGAAAAGGAAAGAAAAATTAAGAAAAGGAAGAAAGAAGGTAAAAAGGACAGACACTAATCGCCCCAGCTCTTTCTCATCTATTATCTCATCTGGATGTGAACACACAAAGTAGGACGGTGTACAAAAGGACAATCTCCAGAACACTTTTAAGCCTCCCTAAACAGGAGTGGCTTTCTCTAAAAAGGCGGATTCAAACTTCACTTACCCTCCCCTTCCACAATCTGGTCTATGCCTCATGCCCCCAAACCAGCCACACTGGGGTCCGGTTGGTTTCTGATTAGCGAAGCCCTTCTCCAGTCCAAACCAAACTCACGCTCCCCCTCCCCCCAACAGCAGCACGTAAAACCGAAATCTCCCGCCTCTCTGCCCCCCCCCCATCCCAATGACAAGCGCCCCCCACCCACCCTCCCAAAGCTTCCCGACTCCCCGCTCCAGCCCCAAACTTCGGGGCAGTGCCCGCTACCAGCCCTGCCTCCGCACAGACTCGGCTCCTTCTCTCCTCTCTCCGCGGGCTGGACACCAGAGCCCTCCAAAGTTTCGGAGCCCGAGCAAACAACCATTTTAAGGCAAGAGGCTGGGAAGGAGCGTGTCCGCGGCCCCCCAGCCCGGCTCCTCCCGCACCATCCCTCCCTCCGCTAAGTCCTCTCCGTCTCTCGGGCTCTCAAACGTACTCACGCGCTTCCCGGGCTCCGGGTCCGAGCGGAGGGGAGGCAAAAGTAAAACCCAAGGGTCCTGTGCATCGGGAGGTGTCCAGCGCGGGAGACAAAGGCTAGACGGGGAAAAGGCACCAGGCGGGCGCCCCCATCGCGCCGCTTCCAACGGACCCGCGGCGCTGCTGCGTGGAGAGCAAAGCAGCCGGTTCCCCCCTCCAGGAGCTGCAAGGCAGGGGTGCCGGGCCCCCACGCCGGGCGCTGCCACCCTCCCGCCCCTCAGGCCCCGGGCCGCCGGGACCCCGCCAGCGCCCGCCTCATCCGTGGGGCAGGACTGGGCTGGGCCGGCTGCGCGGAGGAGGAAGAGGAGGAGGAGGGGGACCGGGAGGGAAGGGGGAGGCAGAGCCCGCCCGGGCAGAGCGGTCGGGGCACAGCCGGGGCCACCCCCGCCTTTCTTTTCCCTCCCGATTTGGGCAGCGGCCTCGAGCGCGCCAGCCGCCTGGGGGGACGAAGCGGGAGGGGACGGCGCGTCCGGCCCCGGGCTCTGCCAAGAAGCCGGGCCCGGCCCCCTCCCCCACCGCGCTCTCCCGAGTCCCCCGCCCCGCTCCTCAGAGGCCCCTCCGGGCCCCCAGCACTCCCACAGCCGCCAGTTTTCAGTCCCCTCCCCGCCCCGGGCCCCCCCAGTTTTCAGTCCCTCCCCGCCCCGGGCCCCCCCCACTTCTAGTTCCTCCCTTTTCCTGGACCCCCCCACCCAAGTCCTCAGTTCTTCCTCTTCCCGGCCCCCGGCTCTCCGGGGCCCCCTTTCCCAAGGCGCCCCCATTTCTTCTCAGACCCTTCCCCGCCGCTCAGCCGCCCCCACCCCGGTCCCCTGGGTCCCTGGCCTCCTCCCTCTCCGGTCCGCCGGCTTCCAGGGCCCCCCGCCCGGGCCCCGGTCCCCTACTCCTGGGCCCTCCGGCTTTTAGTTCCCCCCTCCATGGGTCCCCCCACTTCTTAGTTCCTCCCTCCTTCTGGGCCCCTCCCTCTTAGGCCCACTACCTGACCCCCCCTCCAGGACCCCTCTTCCTCCCCAAGACCCTCAATTCTAGAGTTCCCCTCCTCCCCGATCTCTCAGTCTCCGCTCCTCGGGAGCCTCCGGTCCCTTGACCCCCCCACCCGGGAACCCGCGCTGCTTCCCCTTTAAGGATTCCCCTCGCCAAGTTCACAAGCCCTAGTTCAGGACATCCCTACTTCCTTCAGGAGCCCCTCAGTCCCCTCTCAGGACACCCCCATGTCCCCTTCAGAGACCCCAGCCCTCCCTCTCCCAGTACACCCCAGCTCCCTCTTCTAGGACCCCTAGTTCTCTCAAGACACCCCATCCCTGCCTCCAGGGACTTCTTGCCCCCTCTTCTGCCAGGATACCCCGGCATCCCCCTCCCAGTCTCCCTCGGCAGCCCCCGCCCCAAAAGCCTCCTGATGCCCTACAAGTCCCCCACCCCTACACTCCGCCTCCCCGCCCCTCCCCCCCACTCACCCAGCCCGGGGCCCCTCGGAGCCCCCGCCTCCTCCTCTTCTTCCTCCTCCTCCTCCTCCTCCTCCGGGCCCCCGGCCCGTCCCGCCGCCGCCGGCCGCCTCATGTGCACCTCATGGTCTGGCCGCCGCCCCGCCCCTGCCAGGGGTGGTCGCCTCCTCCGTCGTGAGGGGTCTTCGGGGCGCGGCCCGTGCCAGCCGCTGCAGCCTCCGAGCCCGTGCCCGCCGCTCCCGCCGCAGCCTGCTCCGGCCCTCCAAGGCGCCTGCGCACAGGGGGTTGGGCGGGGGCGGTGGGGGGGTGGGGGTCGTCCTACCCGCCGAGTAGCCGGGAAGCGGGACCCAGCGCTGCTGGGCGGGTGGGGCGTGTGCCCCAGCCTTAGAGGCACGCCCCTTCTACACACCCGACACTCGCGTGCAAAATGTGTGTGTGAGTGTGTGCCCGGCTGCATTCCTGCGCCGGGGATCTCCAAGCCCAGATCCTTGGGGGCCAGGGCGCTAGCTTTTCCCCAGGTATGGATTCCCGGGGAGAGGTGGGGGGAGGGGTGCCCGGAGCCAGAAGTCCCTGGTGGGCTCCCTGAGGGTTCTGGCCAAGGATGGTGCGAGTCGAGTAGGAAGCTGCGCTTTCTGGGGGCCCCAAAGTAGAAAGGCTATTCCAATCCCAGTCCCAAACCCTGCATCAGAGCAAGGTGCGAAAGAGCCACTTAGCCTGCTCCTCAATCCGAGGCCCTTCCAAATCTTCATCTCCCAGAGCCTGACATTTTGCTAACCTAGTTTCCTCCCCCTGGAAGGCAGCCCTCCTCCCCTCAGTAAGATTCATCTCAGCCAGTCAGGCCCTGCTTCCTGATCCATCTTCACCAAAACAATCTCACATTTGAGTCTGGTAAGAGACTGCCAGAAGAAAACATAAAACTTCCCCAACTCCGCTCTTGCTCGTTCTATAACGTGCCTTACACTTTTGGAAGTCTTCCTTTTAACACTAAGCTGAATCTTGGGTGCTTGGGCTTCAACCTCCCTCCCCTCGGTCAGGCAGTTGTGAACAAGTCACTTCTTCCGCAGCATCAATCCTTCAGAGATATGAAGACGGTCCTTTGTAAGGGCGCTGGATTGGGAGATTCTGGTCTCTGTATACCTTGGGTAAATCACTTGCCTCTTTCATGGAATGAGGAGGTGGAATAAATGACCTCTAAGTCCCTTTCAGATCTATGAGTGACTTCCATATAGTCACTTCCAACCCTATCCCTTTCTCAGACTCCCCTTCCCCACCTCCCCAAGGAGCTCAATTTCTCCCTCTTCCCAGCCTCAGTTTTCTCATCTGTATAATAAAGGAAATGGAACTAAATCCCTTCTAACTGAACTTTAGGGCCCTGTAGTAGTAGCTGGTCCCCCTTCAGCTCTGTCAGTGATGCTACATAATCAGACCACACAGAGGATGCAGTCTTGGGTTCAGCACTGAGGTAGTCAAGTGCCCCAAGACCCTGAGACAGGTATGTAAGATCCAAGGTTGGCATTTGACTTTTGGGGCACACTCATGGAAGGAGTGTTGAGACTCTGGGCAAGCTGTAACTGCCCCCCTCCCCACCCCTGGCCTTGTAACCCAGACTGATAGATGTTGGTGATTCTCTGGTAACTATGAATTTTGATGAGGGCACAGTCTTTGGGAACCCCCTTGAATCTGGAATAGTCTCTGGGAGCCCCCTTGAACTGTCCTTGAATCTTCCAACTAGATCTGGCCTTCCCCAGAGACTATATTCATTAGGCCCAAATCTCTACCTAAACCTTGCCCTCTATAGTTACTATAGATATGCATGCCTTCAGTTACTTCCCAACCCTTGATACTACCAATATCCATGCCTTCAGCTACTTCCAACCCTTAATCCCATTCTCTTGGTTCTTGGACCGACCTCATCTCGCCCTCCTTAGACTCCTCCTCAAGACCCTCCCTAAAGCCCTCCTCTAGTCACCCCAGACCACCCCTCAATCCCTCCTACAACCTTTGTGTATATAATCTCCATCTTGCCTCCATGAAGGTGCTCAGGTTCAATCTAGCTCAGTAGGTTGAATCTGGCCCGCGTGTGAAAACAGGCATCACAAAGGGTGGGATTTCTTAAGACAACCCATTATGGTGAATCCCTAATGAACTTTGTCTTTTCCCTTGGCTGAGAAGGCTTGAGTTGAATTCTTTCAGCAGGAGCCGGCATGTTGGTATTTTGAGGTCTCCAGCACCCCTAGAAACATGGTTTCCCTACTATCATCATTTTTTACATATGACCTCTTCAACTTGAATCAGACAAGGTCGTCTGTTGAGGTTTTTAATTTCTATTTGTATTTACTCTGAAGCTCAGGGTGTTGGCTTTTCCTCCTGAACTAAGTGAATGATATTTGTATGTTGCATTAAAGATCGTTAAGCCCTTAAAGTTGCTTTCCTTAGTAAAGCAGATTAAAGAACCTGTGCTGTCAGCTCTTGTTGGTCTTGTTGGGTCTTACACCCCTATAGTTGCTATAGCTGGCAAGTGAAAGGAAGGGCAGCTAGGTGGCAATGGATAGAG
Source organism: Trichosurus vulpecula (assembly GCF_011100635.1). Taxonomy (NCBI): domain Eukaryota; kingdom Metazoa; phylum Chordata; class Mammalia; order Diprotodontia; family Phalangeridae; genus Trichosurus; species Trichosurus vulpecula. The sequence continues at coordinate 191,706,569 of NC_050576.1, forward strand.
AGTCAGGAAGACCAGTGTTCAAATACTTACTGGCTGTGTGACCCTGGGCAAGTCGCTTCACCCTATTTGCCTCAGTTTCCTCATCTGTCAAATGAGCTGGAGAAAGAAATGGCAAACCACTCCACTATCTGCTGAGAAAACCCCAAATGGGGTCACAAAGAGTTGGACACCACTGTAAAAAAAAAAAAAAGAACAAAAAATGTGAAAGGGTAAAACTTGTTCTGTGTGGCTCCTGAGGGGAGAATTAGGACCAGTGCATTGAAGTTACAGAGGCAGATTCCAGCTTAAGATAAGAGAAGAACCTTAGAACAGCTAAGCCTCCAAAAATCAAATAAGCTGCTTCATGAGTTAGCCGGTTTCTCTATCGTGGGAGATGTTCAAAGTCCACGACGCAGCTGGTCCATGACAGAATCAGAAGAATCTAGGTCTCCAACTTCCCAGCTCAGGTCCCTACCAATTCAATTTAATTCAACATTTACTAAGCCCCTACAATGTGCAATCCTTCACTCTTCTTTCTACCCTACTGGTACTTATAGGTAAGAAAATTAAGGTTCAGTGGATTGCTCCAGACACACAGCCATGTGCTATTCTCTCCAGAAGAGTGTGTGAGTACTCTTGTCTGTGGCCCATCTACCGGAAGCCTGGGAAAAGAACTTCCACAGTCCAGTGGAGGGACTGGCCCCTCTGCTTTCCAGCTGTGGGCTTGGGGGGTGGGGGGATGAGGGAGGGCAGGGATGAGGGGTGGAGGCAGGGAATCGATGTGCTGAGAACCACATCAGTACACATTCACCCAAGGCTCCAGGCAGAGCAGGATCAAAGGCTAGTTCTGGAACTGGAGAGCCTCTCTGGGACTCTGGGGCTTGGGAATTTCAGGGCCGGCTCACTGACTCCATTGCTTGTCACTGTTTCCATTACGAACGTCGGGGCTCTGCTTGACTGGAGAATGTTCGCAGAGGGTCCTTTCTGTCTGTGGGGCAAAGAGCAAAGTGTGGGATCTTGGCAAGCTTCCGGGTGGAAACCAGGAGCCCTGTCTTCACAGGCTGCCTCCCCCAGATGAAGGGAATTGGTTTGCAAACACATTTTGATTATCCATGGAAAAACAATAACCGACATTTACGTAGACAAGTGAGTTATGTAAGTGCTAGTTGTTCTCACCATCTTATGGAGGAGGAAACTGAGCCTGAGTTTAAGTGACTCGTCCAGTGTTACACACTGGTTTAGACACGCTATAAAACCTTCCTGACTTCCAAGTCCAATATTCTTTCCATTCTGTACCAGGTTACTTCTCAGTCAAGGAAGGATAGGAACAGGGGAACTGAACTTGGTAACTCCCAAGCGAGAACACTCCCTCTCCCGACGTAGTTAAAGTACCTTCTTTGCAATTCACATTCTTTGAGAGTTGCCTAGGGCACTGAGAGTTTAACTTGCCCTGGATGGATGTCTCACAGTCAGGACAAGGGAGTATTAACCTAAGGGAATTTCTTCTTTGCCTCTTTGGGCCTCAATTTCCCCATTTGCAAAATAGGAATAAAAAATGCCTGCCCTATCTAACCCATAGCTTTGTAAACCCTAAGATACCCTAGGAATGTGAGAAATAATCAGATCTGGTTCCAGTTGACTTTAGAATAAAATCTCTTTCCTGACTACCCTGCCTTTAGAGGTGAGGGGACCAGAAGTGTGGGGCTGGCTGATTGATGGGAGGAATCTGTCCCAGGTTCTCATTCCTCCAAGGACATCCTGGCACCTCTAGCATGTTAACGTGGCAGCCACAGACACAGTAAGGGTGGGTGATTTTTGTGGGAGAAGGATGGTTGGTATGGGGGGAACTTGTGAGAACCACTGTCACCTTATAAATCAAAAGATAGCCAACAAGGAGAACTTTGCAAACAAACTATTCACAGAATAGCAAAGGCAAGTGGTGAGAGCCCCCTCTGCAGCTTCTCATGTGGCCAAAAAATGATCCCCTCCTTTGCACGCTACAACATGTCTCTTCGGTGCTGATATTGCCGGTATCTTTAACTTTCTAATACTCACTGGGTCAATTCTAGAGTCAACTCATATAATGGGGCTGTCCCTGTCCATATCTTTCTAAATGTTTCCCTGGGTCCTAAAAGTACATTGAGGCTGCCTAGAACCATGATATCTTAGAATAGAATCGGCCTTCAGGGTAAGTAGTTCAACCGGCGACATTCTATAGGTGAGAGTGGCTGAGGCCAAGACAAGTAAAGTGACTTGTGTTCCCCCCACATCCCCTTATAGTTAGTGGGCAGCAGAGTCTAGGTTTCCTGAATCCTAATACTGTGTTCTTCCTCACATTTAGAAGATTTCTAGAAGGAATGGGCAGCTAAGTAGCACAGTGTATAGAGTGCCAGGTCTGACTGATCTTCCTGAGTTCAAATCTGGCCTCAGACAATTACTGTGGGATCCTGGGCAAGTCACTTAACCCTGTTGGCCTCAGTTTCCTCATCTGTAAAATGAGCTAGAGAAGGAAATGGTTAAATCACTCTAGTATCTTGGCCAAGAAAACCCCAAATGGGCTCACAAAGTGTCAGACACAACTGAAAAACAACTCAACAACAGGAGGCAATATAGTATAGTGGATGGAGTGCTGGCCTCAAAACCGAGGAAGACCTGGGTTCTAGCCCCACCTCAGACACATTCTAGCTGTGTGATCCCTTGACCTAGGTAACTCTAGGTAACTAAGACTTTTAACATTTCAGAGAAGGTGCCTACCTGCATTGGTAGGCATTTCTGCACCTAGGAGTTCAAATTCCCTTAAGCCATGAAATCATGCAAAGGATGGACCCCATCCCGTCTAAAGACTCACAGTAACAATTCCTGGGGCAAACCTGTGGCCTTCAGGGATAGTCTTAGAGAAATGTTAGTTTGGTCAAAGTATTTGGGAGGGTTCATGCCCCACTCCCAGAGGATGACACCCTTTGAGGCATCTCCTCCAGGCTCTCAGCATTGTCACTTCATCCTGGAATGTGCAGCTTCCCAGGCTTTTCTTCTCTTCCCCCTTCTTACTCCTTAACTCCCTCCTGGTACATCCTGGTATTTACTCTCATTCCCTCCAGCTGTGCTGCTTCTCCCAAGTCCTAGGATCTTCCCGCTCCTACTCTTTCCTTTTCCCTCATATGCTTCCCTGGGTGGGACCTTGGCTCATGGCAGATCATGCAACTCCCTCTTTTCTCCACCACATACTCCCAGGCTGGCCATTCTGTTCCACAGGGCTTACACATAGCACCACAGTGACGTAGATGATACTGAGAACACCAGGTATCTCAGCCCTACTCGGCTGCACCAACCATTATGAAGTGATAGGGGCTGAATGGGGTAAGCCAATTTAGAAAGGCCAAGGAACAGGAGGTGAATTAAAAATGGGACCAACCAAGGCCACCTTATTATTCCTATTCCTCTTCCTTTTCTCCCCTTCTATCACCTCCTAGGACCAATGAATAAGAAAGAATCTGGGTCTCTGACTGTGGGAGAGATTGGTCAGATTCCTCTATGTTTCTATACTGAAGCCTTTAGCTCTAATCTCTTTTTTTTCTCTGAATTGCTCCTAACTTTTCTTCTACATCTTCCAGCTTTCTTTTCTGGTACTGTCCACTCACTGCCTGTCCCTTTAAACTACTGTTCTACCCTCTTAACACCTTCAACACATCCCAGGCTTCTTTTATCCTTCCATCATCCCCCTACCTCTGTTCAGTGGTCCCCTCTGTGGCCAGTGTCCCCTAAGTACTAGCCAGACTTTTGACTAAACTTTATTCCAAGTTCATATCCCGAGTTAGCGAGTCCCAAGTTGGGCGGGTGAGTAGTATCCTCCCTCTGTTTATCGTGCCTAAGACAGCAGACTGCTTTGCATATAACAGTACATTTCAAGGGATCCATGAGTTCATTCATTCATTCCAACAGTGCTAATTATGCGATGAGCTCACAACCCATTCACCCCCTCTCATTTGTCCGTGTCTTTTCCCAAATCCTCGTGGCTCATCCAACGTGCTAGAGCCTTCCTCAGGGTCTTCTGACACTCTGCGGGCACCACTGCAACATTCAGGTCGTAGGTTACCCCTCAGCTGGTTTTGCGACCAGCTCCCTTTCTTTTCCACCACATATTTCTAGGTGGTTTTCGTCATGCTGTCTCTAGCACACGGGTCATTGTTGAGAGTGTATTGCAAATCACTTCTAGCCTCCATGTGCAGTCTTTTTTTTTTCCTCTGGGTCATTGTGATTCTGTGGAAATCATGATGCTCCATGACCTACAGCCATACTAGAGTCTTTGAGACATAAAACAGGGAGACATATTTGCTGAACTTGCTCACCTCTGTCCCACACAGGGTCTACATAGAAGGACTCCTGAGGTCCTTCTGCATCAAGTCCCAGAATACTAACAGAATCACTGTGATAAGATCCATGGCCACTCAAAAGAGCTCATTCTAATAGTGCACACATGGAAAAGGAAAAAAAAATGACAACACAGGGCTAAAGAATGCCCATTGTACAGACTCCCATCTCCGCCATATTTTGGCTGTGTGACCCTGTGCAAATCACTTAACCTTTCTGTGCTCCAGGCAACTAAGGCTCTAAGTTGAGAAGAATGTGCAAATTTGTGTGTGTGGGAGGGGGGAGGATTGGAGGCAGAGAGGAGGAGAGGTGTTTCTTCATCCACAAACTCCTTATACCAATGAAAATCACAGGTCCATTCCCCATCCCTTCTGACATAGTTGAATGGGGCTGTCTACTGAGTTAGTCCGTTGGTACCCACAGACAGGCGTAGACTGCAGGTGGGCACTGATGTGGGCCCAAAACTGAGTAGGAGCAGAGCAGCCTGGGAAGAACTGGGAAAACTGCACAACAGGATCCTGACACAAAAGCTCACTGCAATGCGATCTCATTATCAGATAACATTTGTCTATCACTTACACAGTGCCTGGCACACAGTAGGTGCTTAAATGCTTGTTCCTTCCCTCTCCTCCCCTGTGATACAATATAAATAGGATCTTTTGGAAAGAGGTACATTCTTAAAAGTAACAGCTGAATCTTTTAAAAAACGTTTGTTTTTTTTTTAAGACCTGTTGGTCTAATACCTAACTTCCACCCTCCTGACCACCCCCCCTCCCCCCCGGCCAATATTAATGTGCAAAAGTGAGAATTAGTTTTAGGAACCCTTCACTGGGCTGGAAACAGAGACTCCTGGGTTTCATTCTTAGTTCTCTCCCTGATGGGCACAGCAATACCATGTCCTCCTTCTTGGATGCAACCTTATCCTCCACATCTGTTCCTTCGTCCTCACTCTGTGACTCAGTCTCCGATGCCTGACCCTACATAATAACAATCTCAGGTATGTAGAACTACATTGGACAAAGTGCACTCATGTACACATCATCCGATCTTCATTACTCATTAGAAAGAACATATGTTCAGAAAGGTTGGGGGTCTTGTCTAGGCTCGCTCAGCTTTTCACGGGCCAAGCTGGGATCAAAATGGCCCATGTCTAAAGTCTATATTCTCCACCCCAGGGTTCTTCCCCCACATTTCCTTGGCCCTCTTGGTATGAGCCTTCCACCCTTCCTCTGTCCCCTTTATTGATCTAGAGCCCTGAGGGAGGATTCCCATCTGGGGCCTCTCCCAAGAGCCCAGATGATGCAGTTGGGAATAAGGGATATAGGAAAGTGTGAGAGAAAGAAAGAGGCCAGTTCCCACAGACCCTGGGGAGGTGGGAAGTCCCAGGGGATCTGCAGTGATTTCCTGTCCCCTGCTTGGAAATGTAAGCCTACCAGTTTTTTATGTTGGGTCTAGGGAGGGGGTGGGGCAGGTTGGAGGTCTTTAGGCTTCTGAGACAAACACTAGGCTTTTGGTGGATGAGGACAGAGAGACTGGAATTGGAAGAAGGGGAATTCAAGGGGTAGCAACAGAGGCATCTTAGTGGAAAAGGAAATCTCTACTGGCATATATGCTCAAGGATCATTTTATTGGTAGGGTTCCAAGATCCACCTTTCCATTTCCTTCTCTTGCTAACAAAGGATAAGCATTTCCTATAGATTCCTAGGTTCCATGGCCAGTCCTGACAGATGCCTGCCTTGGGCTCTGTCCAGCTTCCTGAAACTTGTCCATGTATCTCACAAGCAGATGTCCCCCAGGAAGCCTTTGAAAGGTGAGAGGGGCCCAACTGTTGCTACTTTTCCTCCCTAAACAAATCTCATGGGCCAACAGGAGTGCTGGAGGTGATCAGATTCTGAGGAGGTCCCTTCTTCCCTTTTTCCTATTCACAGGGTAATTAACTCCAGCAGCTGAATCTACGACCCCGCCCCCCACGGGTGACCATCATACTGCCCAGGATCTCCACGGGAGAGCTATATGGCTAGGATCCATCGGTGGTTCCAACCAAGCACAGCTGAGTGTGGGAAACTTCAAGGCAGGAGCAGGAAGCTGTGTGGAGAGCAGCTGGCTTAGTGTGCTGTGTGGGGGGATCTGGCCTTCGGTAACTGGTGTCAGTTCTCCCTGCCTCCCTTCCCCCAAACACATTACATTTCCCACTTTACCCCTAATACAAGGGAGTCTGGCTCTGCTCTAATCCTTATGTTCATTGGTGCCTGAGATGAACCAGGATGGCCTAGGTTCCTAATCACTCCTGCCTCCATCTGTTCCCAACACTTTGGGCCTGGAGTTCCCAGCAGATGGGGGGTTAAAGCTGATGTTCCATTCTTTTCACTCCCCTCCCCTCGTTCACTTCAAAATCTCCATAAAACCCAAGCTACTGTTCCCCTGACCCCAAAGTGGTAGCTCAGCTCTAGTTCTAAACAGCTTTAGGATAGTGAACACAGGCTCAGGCCCAGCTCTCCAGTCCTCCCTTTCACCACCACCACTAAGGTATGTGCCCACATGCCAGGGTTTCCCTGGAGTTGAGCAGCCCTTATTGTCCCTGGAGGTGCAGAGTTCATCTACACCAGCCCCAGCTCCTAGAAGGAAAAAAACTAGGTCTTTACAAATCCAGATTTAGCAAAAGCTGGATGTTCCGATGGTTAGAACTGGGGAGTCAAACATCTGTTGCCTGGGACTTTGGGTACCCCAGCAGAGGTTAAAAAGGAGTGTTGGGGGACATTGGGGACAAGATTTTTTACTTTCTACCACTTGGAGGGGGGTAAAGATTGGGAGGGAGATTGGAGAAAAGGGGCAGGGGGAAAGGCAGGAGGTAAAAGTATAGGAAGCATGGGAAAATTGGTTTATTTTGACAGAAAACTAATGTATAAACTTATATGCAAAACAGCATGTAAATTATACCTGATTAAAATGTTGAGTCTCTCTCTCTGATACTTGGGCACAAAGGCCCTATCCAGGATACTTTCAGGTCCAGTGGGATCCATGAAGCTCCCTATTCTTCCCTCCCTCTTTCCCTCCCTCCACCCCCCTTGCAATGACTTCTTCCAGACAGCTTGAGATCATAATCTCAAGGAAGGAGCTGAGGGAGAGGGAGGGGAGCAGGGGAAAAAAAATCATTGAAAGGAAGATGGGAAGGGAGAGGAAAGTTATAAGAAGGGAGTTGTAGAGCGTTGGCGAATATGGACAACAGCAGACAGAGTGGTTCAGTCATCTACTGAAAAGTACTCATTGGTCACTCTTCCAGAGAGGTGGCCCTGAGCATGAGAGGTGAAGGGCCTTAGCTGTCTGACCCTTCTTTTTCCAGCCCAACAGCCAGGTGAGAGGAAGAAACAAGGAAAACCTCAAGGATTCTGATTTTGGGACCCATCTTTTCAGGGCTGGGTTGGGGCCCCAGCATCTGGGTCCAGGACCATGTCTGCTAAAAAGGACTGGTGGGTGCCACCTGAAGGTGAGGGCGAGGGGAGCGTCTCTGAGAAGCTACTGAGGAAATCCAAGGAGTCAC